>NW_023425515.1:34366110-34821110 GCF_014108245.1 Pipistrellus kuhlii
ACTAAAAATTATTTTATTGGGAGAAAATAAAAGCCCTTAAAGTGCAAATTTTTCTGTTGAATAGTATAGAGATACTGAGGAGCTATAAGTGTGATATTTTTTGCTGATTCAGATAAGATTTGATATTAAAAAATGTAGATCCAGTTTTGGCTAACCACCAGCTGAGTATAGCAACAGCAATCTTTTCACTTAAAATCTTCATTGCACATTTTTTTTTTACTACAAAAAATGTTCTATTACATATTTTTTCTGATTACCACTACCTTCCCTTTTCATTAAAACTTTAAGCTAGCATGAAAATCTTCAGATCTACAGCTTCCCAAATAACAATTAATATTTCCACATCTATTAAACTCATTGAACAAATAAATGAATTTAAGCCTATTTTAGATTATGAAAGCGCATATTTTTCACGTTGGCTTTCATTGAAATATTTCCTTTTGTTTTTCCTGTGTGAATTCTGAAAGTAGGGAACTGGAAGGGATAGAACACTTTTGCGTTAGTGCTTGAACACTGTTCCAACCAGTCGCCATTTTGAAGATGGGCCAGATGTGTGGCAGCATTATGGTGGGCAAGGAAGTCTCAAAATAACATGTTACAATCTGCCAGTGACTCATCAGCATATGTGTACGTGTGTGTGTGTGTGTGTGTGTGTGTGTGTGTGTGTGTGTCCCCAAGCAATGTTTTCGGCCAAATGGTGTTTAAAAATACTGACAATATTTTACCTCAGCTTGAATCTTGTGATTATCAACTGTGAATTTTCACGAAAGATGCGAAAAAGGCAAACGACTAAAAGCATACATAACTAATTGGGGACTGCGGTCCTCAAGGAGTAGGAGTAGTTAACTAGGAGCACAGATTGGGACTCTTGCTGCATTAACGTAAATAGAATCCTGGGAAGTAACCATTGAGAAAATATGTATTTGTTGAGCCAGTTGGCGTAGTTAGATAATGGAAAGACAAGCGTTTGCCTTTTTGTTCTTTCTGCCGTTGTTAGGATCCTCCCTACACTGATGAGCCGCTATCCCTTTCTGGGATTACTCAGACACAGGAAAAGTCATTATCCTCATTTCCCAATCTAGAGTGCTAAAAAGACATCGGGGACACAGACGCATATAGACAGTCAAGTGTTTCAAAGATAGAAAAGATGGATTCACGTTTATGTTTTTCCAAGCTCTTACTTGAATGCTGTGATTTTTACCATATTAGGACAGATCTTTATTTCCCATGTGTTTGATTGATATTTTCACTTTTTGGGGAAAGTTACTGCTAGAGGCATGGGCTGGGTGCTGGCTTTCACAAAATAATCCTGAGGTGACTCCTGTGGGAAGGTAAAGAGGAGGAGTCTTGAGGAAGCAGGCTAAGTTTGGGGCTCAAAGCGCTTGTGTGGGAGAACAGGGAAAACGAGGGAGCAGATGTGGAGTAAAAGATGTGGAGCATCTTTTCTGAATGATGCTTGGGGTGCTACCATAGGAGATGTACCCTCCCCTAAAGGTGGTAGTGTGGACCTGCAATGTGAAGATGTGCCAAATGCATTTGCTCAGAAAATCCAATACATTTTATATATTTTTAAAAATTGGATAGTTAAATAGATCATATAACCATATACTTCAAAATAAGCCAGGCACAAAAGGACGGATATTGTATAATTTCACTTAAGTGAGCTACCTAGAATAGGCAAATTCATAGAAAGTAGAAAATAGTGGTTGCCAGAGGGTGGGGGAGGGGCAAGTGGGGAGTTAGTGTGTAATGGGCACAGGGTTTCTGTTTGAGAAGGTGAAAACCTTCAGAAAGGAGATGATGGTGGTTATGCAACCATGTGAATGAATGCGCTTAAGCCACAGAATCATATCCTTAAAAATGATTTATGTGGTAAAGTTTTTGCATATTTTACCATAATAAAATATATCATAGTCGAAAATGTGTAACAGCAAACAACCTTATACACTAAATTTCACAAGCATGGAGTATAATAACCCTTGATAAATTCATAGGGTGTGCATTTTGATACCTTTTCACTGATTGTTCTTTAGGCTGCCTTGTTTCCCCACATCCTAACATTGCATTTAATTAAACTTTTCTCTTTCTGGCAACCTAAAAGGTGAAAAATCCATTGCTTTTTTTTTTTTTTTGAATAAAAGGAAACTGTGTCTGTAAACTTCCATAAGGAGCTAGAATTGGGATTCCATTGGTCTTATGTATATAAATGGGGAATGTGAGGCACATGAGTGCTTTTAACCCACTTTCTAATGAAGCTGAGGTTGAGCTGATTGATAATGTATTACTGATTGAGTGATACACTACTCATTAATTTTTAAGTGGCTTAAGTTAGAGAAGGGTTAAAAAGTTTGCCCAAATGATATATATGGTATTGTTTCAATCTGTATACTTTTTAATTTGGGAGAATTTCAACCCCCCCCCCCCCCCCCAGTTATTAATTATCACGCATTTAACAATAAATAAGACATAATGTCCAACCTGTGGAGCTTACAGTGTGATAGAGAATGCTATTCAATAATAAGGCAGTTGAAATTGCCATGTGAGGTGAGGGTGGATTGATACAGAAAGATGACTGGATGGTCCTTCCCACAGATATAGGTGGTGCGAGGCAATGAAGGGGAGCCAGAAAGTCTTGCATGTGAAGTAAGTTCTTTTTATAAATAGGATTAAAACAGGTGGAGTGGGGAGGGGAGGGAAGGATGGATGATTTGAAGAGTCTGGAAAAGGAACAGACACATTCACTGCAAGGTCCTGAGGTGAGGGAAAGTGTGGAACCTTGAGAGCCTTCCAGATGGTTCAGGTGGCAGCAGCTTAGAAAGTGAGTTCTTCTGATTAGCATTTTTTTTTTTTTTTTTGTATTCTTTCTAAAAAGTATAGGCCTTGGTCAAACTTCAGGCTCACGAGTTTCTCCTGATCCTAGAGCTTGACAAGGCATTTTCACTTTCACCCTTGGTGAACAACAAGGTCAGTGATAATTTTTTCTCATATTTTGAAATTATTTTTACACTAGGTTGTAGTATATGCAGCAAGCCTATGCTGTTAATTCCCATTTTCCTACTCCTTTTCTCTCCCCTTGACTTTTATTCTCTTCTTTTTCAAACCTTTCTAAAATCCCAACCTGTGCTACCAAGACTTTCTCCAAAGTCTTTCCTATGTTGCCCACTTCTTGCCTATAAATCATTTGTTTCTTCGTCAATAATTTATTGAGCATTGTTGCGCTGGACACCGGGTAATGTGTTGAGGGTATAAGGATGAATGAGACCAGTTCTTGTCCTCAGGTTAATAGTCTCTTGAGCACTTTATTACCTTTATTATAGTGCTTATTACAGCCTGCCTTGTAATACAGGGCAACCTGATTACTCAGAGAGCATTTTGATTTGTGCAGATGGCTTTCAGTCATAGTATAGTGCCTAGGACACACAAATATGTATTGTCTAATCATTTCAATGTGGGATGGGAGGAAGAGAATGATGATGATGATGAGGAGGAGGAGGAGGGAGGAGAAGAACGAGGAGGAGAGAGAAAGGGTTATTGAGTATTTACTCTGTGCCAGGCACTTGGTTAAATGCTTTATTGATACTATCCCATTTAATTTTTCTCAAAAACCATGGAGCAGGGATGAATATTCCTCCACTTCATGAGGTGGGAAACTGAGAAACTAAGAAACAGAGTGCTTGAATAACTTGCCCTGGGTCACCTTGCTAACAAGTGGCAGAGCTAGGATTCATCCCCCTGGAGTCTGGTTGCAGGGATCTTCCTTTTGGCCACTGTGCAAGACTGGTTTTCTTCTTGATCCTCATTCCTCAACAGGCTACACAATCAGCAGCACACCTGCAGCCTACTGGTAATTTTGCTTTATTCATTTCGATGTCCCTGAGACTCAGTGGCCCCTGTCTGTATGGTTCTAACCGAGTTCCCGTCTAGGTGGAAGCGCCCAGCCAGTGAGCTCCAGACATCAGGTAGCATCTATATTTATCTAGTTTTACATGATGCTTGTAGACAGATGTCTGCATTTGTATGAGCCTTTAAATGCCATGTGATGATGATAATGAGGCTGATTTATGCTGCTTACCAGATGGGTCCCCAAGGCTGCTTGGAAGCTGGCATACAATCAAAGGCAACTTGCAGATAGCTGTGATGTGACAGTGGTTCGTCAGAGCTCTGTCTGAGCAAGCTTTCCATGTGGTTTAGACCAGGGCTTCACACACTTGTCCCCTAAAGTCTTCCCTGCAGCTGTGGACAGTGAAGCATGTACATCCCTGAGCTGGTGATGAAGCATTGAAATTATCAAGGCATTTCGTGCCTGCAGTGTCCAGGTTTTATCTTAAAATTCAATGCTTTTTAAAAATAATAAGTAATAATACAATAATAATTGAGTAATTTGTTCATGCTTGGTTATTTGCCATCAAATAAAATGGTTACTGCAGGAAGTGTGGCATTATTTCCTGCAGCCCCAAGATCTCTCTGGCATACCATTTCATCAGACCTCACTGGGAGGAGGACTGGTTAAATGAAACTGATGTGGGTTAGACTGTTTGAGGTGTGGTCACCTCAAACAGTTATTGTCATATCACGTCAGGGATGAGAAGGTGCACAGGCAGTCTTGCCCATCCATAGTCTAGGGCTGAATACTCTTTCTTCCTTTTTTTAAAGTAATCTTTTTAAAAAAAATATATTTTATTGATTTTTTTACAGAGAGGAAGAGAGAGAGGGATAGAGAGCTAGAAACATCGATGAGAGAGAAACATCGACCAGCTGCCTCCTGCACACCCCCCACTGGGGATGTGCCCGCAACCAATGTACATGCTCTTGACCGGAATCGAACCTGGGACTTTTCAGTCCGCAGACTGACGCTCTATCCACTGAACCAAACCGGTTTCTGCTGAATACCCTTTCTAATGGCTGTTTTCAATGACCGTCATCTGATATCCTTGTGTGGAGACAAGCAGTGTAGGCACTGTGAGGTTTCTGAGGAGACCAGTGGTGTTCCCCTGCTCCTGGGATTCTACCCTAATGAACTTGAACCCCACTCTGCAACAGTCCCCATCATTTCTTGACATCCCTAAGGGTTTATTTTCTTGAGGCTTCCTCTAGTTTAGTGTTTTGCACCTACAGGTGTTTTCTGTTTTGCTTTTAGTCCACATGGATGCAAAATTCAGTGCCTCTACTAGTTTACCACCCCAAATCCACTCACACTAAGCATTTCCTGAGTTCGTTAACTTGATGAGTATCTGAGGACTTCAGTCCCACAACAATTTCGCTAGCTCTCTGCTCTTCTCTCCCTCCCCTGACTTTCTTTTCTTCTACTTCTTCCCTCTTAAGAACAAACAAATTGCTCTTTCAGCCTCATGTCTTGTAGTGTCACCCTCTTCTCTGAATCCTTGGCCTCAGGTGACATTTCCTGCCCTGGCTGACTTACCTACCCCAAATGGGGCTACTAAAGCATCTTCCCAACAAAGGCAATTCTAATTCTCTAAGAGAAATTCTCATAGCAGCTGTCAAGAGAATTAAATGTTCTTCATCCAACCCCCTCCTAATAATAAAGTAACAAAGGTGGAGGGTGATCTATTTTCTTTTAAAAAATAAATTGGAACAGACTCAAGGTTATCTCAGTAATAATAGCTCTCTCTCCCTCCCTTGCATTCCAATATGCTGTCTTGAATGGGGAGAAAGGCATGAAGCTACAGCTTGCTCGAAGGGAATCGAGCCTGTCAGGGTGCTATCTGTGCATTGCAGGGGACAAAAGAGCTTCTCTACTTTGCGTGACTCCTGAAGAGTTATCTAGCATCTGCTTCAAACATCCCCAATGTTGGGTTCACAGCCCCTTAGAGCAGCATGCATAGTCTCTGATAGTGCTGACAATTTAGAAAATCTTCTTTGTATTGAACTATTTCAGCCTTCTGAAGCTCTCATCCTTGCTTTCTAACCCAATTTACATAAATTCAGAGCTGATTAGTTTGACTTGAGTTATATTAGTCCAGTATTATATACGCTCATCCCAAAAATATATATTGGAGTAAAAACCACTTCTTGCTCAAAAGAGTCTGGGTGGCTCCCCCATTACCCAGAGAATAAAGTCTTATCTCTTTAGCAGAATGAACAATGTCCTTGATAAGTGCGATCAAACATCCCTTTCCATCTCAACCCTCTGGTTACTTGGTCTTTTGTCTCCTAATCCCCAAGTAGATGTGCCACTTTGTTTTTATTTCTCTTTCCCACCATTTTAAAAAGCTTCCCAATCTGCCTCACCTTCACTCATAAGCATTATTTTCCAATGGCACTTTCACCATGAAGCCTTCCTTGCTTTCTCTGGCAAATGAGTTGCTGCTATCTCTGTATTCCTTATTGTTACGTAGATTTGTGTTATGCAGCACAGCAACCACTAGCCGCATGGTGACTCTTGAGCCCTTGAAATTGGCTAGGTCAAGATGAGATGTATTGTAAATGTAAATTACATGGTAGGTTCAAAGACTTAGTACAGAAAATGGAATATAAATATCTCATAGGTAGCCTTTTTTTTTTTTTTTTTTTTTTTTTTTAAACATTGATTCTACATTTAAATAAGACTTGGATCCTAGTTGGTTTGGCTCGGTGGGTAGAGTGTTGGCCTGTGGACTGAAGGGTCCCAGGTTCAATTCCAGTCAAGGGCACATCCCTGGGCTCGATCCTGGGGGGGAGGGGATTGTGCAGGTGGCAGCCAATCAATGATTCTCTCTCATCATTGATGTTTTTATCTCTCTCTCCCTCTCCCTCTCTGAAATTAATAAAAATACATTAAAAAAAGATTTTGGTTATATTACTTTACATAAAACATTATTAAGTTAATTTCACATTTTCAAAAAATTTTTTTTCAATATGGCTACCAGAAAATTCAGAATTACATAAGTAGATCACATTATAGTTCTTTAGATCATTATAGGGGATCAGGTCTACGTACCTTGCATTATCACTCTGTGTGCATTTCAGCCCCTGCTGTTAGAATTCAAGTTCCTTGTAATGAGGGTCTTGTACCCTGATATTGCTCATGACTCACTCACCCAAAGATTTTTATTTTTCATTCAGTTGTTGTGCAATATATGCAAATGAATAAAAATAGGAAATGTTTTATCAGAAGAGGTCAGAAATTCAAGTGCTGACAGGTAGAAACCTGGCAGGTAATGTTATTATATGAATGAACTGGGTTTAAAGGGATCTTGGTGTTAGGGACACAGTAGGATTTGGGAGTCGGTTAGCAGGGACTATGATCAGGGATTGGATATTCATGGCTTTGTAAAGGAGCAACTACTTCTTCCCATCAGCTGAATTATTTCAACATGGGAACATGGGCCCAAGGTTGCCAAAGTTTTAGTCTTTCAAGAGAGACTGAATATCTGGACTTCTATGTGAATTTAACTGTTTTTTTTTTGTTTTGTTTTTTTAAATATTTTATTGACTTTTTACAGAGAGGAAGAGAGAGGGATAGAGAGTTAGAAACATTGATGAGAGAGAATCATCGGTCCGCTGCCTCTTGCACACCCCCTACTGGGGATGTGCCCGCAATCAAGGTACATGCCCTTGACCGGAATTGAACCTGGGACCCTTGAGTCCGCAGGCCGATGTTCTATCCACTGAGTCAAACCGGTTTCAGCTTAACTGGTTTTTATATGTTGGCTTTATTAAAATTTTGTGGGAGCAACCAGAACAGGTTGGTGGCTTGGACACAACTAATATTCTAGTTAGTGCTTCTCATCAAAAGAGTAAAATGAAATTGCCTGCAGTTCCATGTTAAAGAGTAAAACAAGAGTTATTATTGTGGATTTGATCAAGAAGGGAGTGGAGCTCTAGCTGGTTTGGCTCAGTGGGTAGTGTTGGCCTATGGACTGAAGGGTCCCAGGTTTGATTCCAGTCAAGGGCACAAGTCTGGGTTGTGGGCTCGATCCCCATTGGGGGCTGTGCTGGAGGAATAATGATTCTCTCTCATCACTGATGTTTCTATCTTTCTTTCTTTCCCTCGACCTTTTGTCTCTGAAACCAATAACAAATGAAGGGACTAGAATTTGAATTCTTAAATTTGCAGATCATTCAGAAAACTATCGATAGGGGGTATTTCCAAACATTCTCAAATACTGTAGAATTTTTCGACTTCGGCTCTTCAGGAGAACAAGGAGGATGTGGGGTATACAAAATAAGTTTGTATAAAACTGTCCACTCAGTGCAAAGGAAACAATGTCTCTCATTCTTAAGTCTAGAGTTTGGGAAATGTCAAGAAGCCATCATTTTCTGACTTTTCAGAGCTCCATGACTTGTGTTGATAGAGGGATTCTTGTGGTTGACTTTACCATATGTGAAGTGATAGGTGAGAATGGGCGGAATGCTAAGAATAATGTTTCTAAATGACAGTGTGCTGCTTCTAAGGTAGATTAACAGTACCCCTGCTTTGGTTTACATTTATTAGAGAAACAAAATCAGTAGACCATGCAATGCAAAATAAGTCTGGCTTAGAATTGTATTGCATGTTGAACAGGTCCTTACTGGTAATTAGTAACTTTTGTTGTCATTTTGTAAAGCTCAGTAACCTGTAGTCATAACAATATCAGAATTAGATTACCAAAGGGGTCATTATTCTATTAAGTAGGAAAATAAGTGTCGATATAGGTAACTTCACTTCTATTTTATTTTACATGTAAATTGAACACCCGAAAGCAAAGATTCTATTTACAGTGATGTCTTTGAAAAATATCCATCATGTATAAATGAGTATCTGAGAATTTTTTAAAATCTCCTAAGCAAATAGAAAGGAACATGTTATAAGATATTAAATCAATGAATCAAGATAATAAAGTGTCCTTAGCTTTTTTAATACACAGTATATGGTAATTTGACTGAGTAAAGGGAACACTATATTTTATTGATTCACTGATTATTAATCAAATAAGTACCAGTGAGTGGTAAATTAATTCTGACTTGTGGTTAGCCTTTGAGTAAGTCCCAAAACCTTTCTGTTTCTCAGTTTTCTCATTTGCAAAGTAGTTGCAATAATCTCATTTATCTCTCAAGCATAATCATATGCTGGTTTGGAAGATGGTGCTACTAGCAAAGTGTTCTGAGATCTAGGCAGATAAATGTGGTTATTATTTCCATAGTATGCTGATATAGCAAACACTTATAATAACAAAAGTGTAATATGCTAATTAGATCAGACAGCTGAAGGACCTTCTGGACGTCCTTCCTGACAAAGCAGCTGTGGTGGGGGCCAAGGCAAAGGCCTTTAGGGGTGATCAGGCAAGCAGGCAGGCAGACAAGCAGTTAGGGGTGATCAGGCAGGCAGGCAGAGTGCTTAGGGGCAATCAGGCAGGCAGGCAGTGAGCAGTTAAGAGCCAGTGGTCCCAGTTTGTGAGAGGGTATAGGCTGGGCTAAGGGATCCCCCTCCCTTGCATGAATTTTGTGCACCGAGCCTCTAGTGTTTTATAAGAGCAGCCTGGATTACTTTATAGTATCTTATTTAGCTCCACAAATTTGTTATGAAGAGTAAATAGCCATACACATTAACTATTACAAATGATATAATAATAACATGAATGGAAACCTCTTAATGGGAAAAACACCCAGAATTCCAAACAATAACAATAACAACAAAAAAACCCTGCCACTTTTTATATTCTCTTTCATTCCTAGTCCAAATGCATTTCACCTTTTTACATAATTATAGTCACAATAGAGATAAAATTTAGTTATTGTCTTTTTGTGACAATATACTCTATATCCCCATATTTCTGCATAGTTTCACAATTATTCATTTTATATGGCTGTGTAATCCTCCATTAAATATAGGTATCATAATTTACTTAACTGGCTTTTTTTTTTAATTGCTGATAATCTGGCTTTATCAAGTCTTTAAAGTAGGTATTCCAGCAAGAAAGAGTAAAAGTTGCCGAAACCGGTTTGGCTCAGTGGATAGAGCGTCAGTCTGCAGACTGAAAGGTCCTAGGTTCGATTCCGGTCAAGGGCATGTATCTTGGTTGCAGGCACATCCCCAGTAGGGGGTGTGCAGGAGGCAGCTGGTAGATGTTTCTCTCTCATCAATGTTTCTAACTCTCTATCCTTCTCCCTTCCTCTCTGTAAAAAAAAAAAAAAAAAAAAAAAAATAGAGTAAAAGTTAAAAATGTTTCTCCTTAATTGGTGAGAAATGGGTTGATGATGAGGAAGCAGGCTGTTGAAGAGGAAAGGTATCTGTCACCTCCCACTGTCTAGTATTATCTGCGCAGCCTAGTGGTCTGTTAAATCAGAGTGCGGCGAGGACAATGTGAAGATGCAGACTTGGCCCTAGTTGATTTGGCTCAGTGAATAGTGTGTGGGCCTGTGGACTGAAGGGTCCCAGTTTTGATTCAAGTCAAGGGTACATGCCCAGGTTGTGGGCTCGATCCTGATTATGGGGCATGCAGGAGGCAGCTTATCAATGATTCTCTCTCATTATTGATGTTTCTATCTCTCTCTCCCTCTCCCTTCCTCTTTGAAATCAGTATATATAATTAGAGGCCCAGTGCACAAAATTCATGCACAGGGGGGTCCCTTCAGTCCAGCCTGCACCTCCTCTAATCTGGGACATCCCTCTCACAATTTGGGACCACTGGCTCATAACTGCTCACCTGCCTGGTCATCCCTCATTGCCCCCCTCTGCCAGCCTGGTTGCCCCTCACTCCTCTCCCCTGTGGGTCTAGCACTCCCAACTGCCCCCACCCCCCTCTGTGGGCCTGGTCACCCGACGCAGCCTGCTGCTCAGTCATTGGGTCGCCCCTCACTAACCCCCCTGCTGGCCTGGTTGCCCCATGCAGCCTATTGGGTCATCCGTTCAGATGTGATAGTCGTTTAGGCTTTCATATATATATTTAAAGATGCAGATTTGGGAGGCTTTGGCATTTAAGACATGGAACTCTGATGAGATGTACTAGGTTTAGTGTGCATAGTTTGAAGAGTAACCGAGGATAGGCCTCTAAAATGATAGTCATATTTAAAGGACAAACAGAGGGAACAAAATCTGAAGGGGACTAAGAAGGAATGGTCAGAAAGAAGCAGAAGTGTCCTTAGAAACCAAGAGAAGCTGAGGGTGGCAGTAGTGTTATGACTAGCACAAGGGCAGAACTGACTCTGGAATCTAGGGCTTTTGATGTGTATGTCCTACAGGCACAGCTCCACCATCACATGGGTAGGATAAACTGTAACCTTTAATACTGTGGGTTCTGCCTGTTTCCAGTCAAGGATAGGATTCTTCCATTTACCTAGATCTAGTTGATTCTTTTAAATTGAGTTCATTTCTCAATCTGAAAATACTAAAGTTTAAAAATAGAATAACTTGGTTTATAAAAATGTTTTATTTATTTCAACTGTTATAACAGTAGTTCCCAGACACTGGTTTAAGAACACTAGAGCTTCTGTTTCAGTAGGTTAAGGGGCCCCCAAGGATTTTCATTTTTAATCAGCTCCCAGGTAACTCTGATGAACCTTCAAATTTGGGAACCCTTGATTTATTAATCAGAAATATGGGGTGGAATCAGAGAAAGATAAATATCACAATTCTCACTCATTTATGGAATATAATGAACTAAACTGATGAACAAAACAGATCCAGAGACAGAGAAACATCGATCAGACCATCAAACTTCAGAGAGAGGGTACAGGAGGGTGGAGGTAAGGGGGAGAGATCAACCAAAGGACTTGTGTGAATAATTATAAGCCTAACCAACGGACACAGACAACTGGGGGGGGGGAGGGGCTTGAGTGGGGGAGATAGGGGAGGTAATGGAGGAATAAGGACACATATGTAACACCTTAATATAGAAATATAAAAAAAATGGAATGGGCAAAAGATCTACAGTTGTTCACATAGAAAATAATACAATAATTAATAAATCATAATATAGGAATAAATTGTTTCGTGTACTCAAAGCTGAAAACCTACTTTTGTCCACTCCGAATATAAAAGCTTTACAGAGATTTTAGAATGGGACATCTAGCAGTTTCCCATACCAGGGGATAAATAAATGACAATTTATTTTCACAGAGAATAGGTCCAGAGCACGTATATATCTGTTGAATTTTTTCTCCGTTAAGAATATTAGGATTCTCAGGAAATTAAAAACACCATAGCATGAATGAATAATTGGATACACTCAAGATCTACAGGGGGGATGAGATCTCTAGATCAATTTTTGTGAAGAGGAATGTGCTTCAAAGATAATCCCAGCCAATGGGAAAAGAGGGTGTTATGGGCAGATGCTTCTTCCCAAGGCTCCTCACCTGTGTGCTGCTTCACTTCTTTGGCCTCTCCGTGGGAACTATGGGTTGCAATAGAAAGTGCCTTGGATTGGTATGAGATGCGTTGGTTTGGAAGTCTGCTCTGTTCCTTGCCAGCTGACTGACCTTCAGAGAGTTCTGTAACCTGGGATTCTTATCTGTTAAACATGATAACACCAGCATGAGAAATGTTTTTTAAAAAATATATTTTTATTGCTTTTAGAGAAAGAGGATATACAATAGAATCATCAATGATGAGAATCATTGATCAGCTGCCCCCTGCACACCCCACATTGGGGATGAAGCCCACAATCCAGGCATGCACCCTGACTGGGAATTGAACCATGATTTCCTGGTTCACAGGTTGCTGCTCAAACACTGAGCCACATCGGCTGGGCGAGAAAAATTTTAAAAAATATATTTTTATTGATTTCAGAGAGGAAGGGAGAGGGAGAGAGAGAGATAGAAACATCAATGATGAGAGAGAATTATTGATTGGCTGCCTCTTGCATGCCCCAATGTTTTGACAATGGAAGCATGAAATAATATTTTTCATTATTAGCTCTGAAAGGTGCAATTTCTGGTGTGCCTGCTCTCACAAATATTTGTGAAATATAAACATTTAAGATATTTAAAATGATTGTATTTTAAATATTCTTATATAGTTTTGGTGTGTTGTGTATGTCTTTAAGTTCTTTCCTAAAAGGTGTGTCAAGGGCACCAACGGTCTAGCATAGTAAATCTAAACTAGTACCTTTTAATCTATACTTTTTCTTAACAAATACAAAAAATTCACTCTGTTTTTATATGTTATATGAATTTTACAGATAAGCTTAAATTCAAACTAAATACTAATAATTAGTTTTTGAATATGCATTAAAAGTTTTACCTTCCATTCTTTGTCCTGTTGGACTTCAAATTTGCTTTTTTTTTTTTTGTAAGCACACTTTCCTCTTAAAGTCTTTTTTTTTTTAATATATTTTTATTGATTTTTGTACAGAAAGGAAGGGAGAGAGATAGAGAGCTAGAAACATCGATGAGAGAGAGTCATCAATCAGCTGCCTCCTGCACACCCCCTACTGGGGATGTGCCCACAACCAAGGTACATGCCCTTGACCGAAATCGAACCTGGGTCCCTTCAGTCCCCAAGCCGACGCTCTATCCATTGAGCCAAACCGGTTTCGGCTCCTCTTAAAGTCTTTAGTGAATTATTTCCTTTCATTTACATTTATTCCTTTTAGCTAAGCTAGAAATATGACATTTTAATTGCCAATTAAAAATATGTTTTTAATTTTTTTTGTTCTAAAAGAGATGGTTTTGACTTTATTATAAAAGCTTGTATGCTTTCTAAATCTTTTCTTAACTCTTATTATTCACTTTACGTGGCCTCTTTGAGACAACAGGTATTTCTTTGTTACAAGATTTGCCTTAATTAAAATTGAGTGAAAGGAGAGGAAGACATGCTGTTCTGGCAGGTTTGCACACTCAGGAGGCTCTTTAGCCAGCACTGTAAGGAATGGGGCTTATCTATCTTCAGGGACTCCACTCCGCTGGATGGGCAGGAAGAGTAATACTGAAGGACTTGAGACAATATCTTAAAGCTAAAAAAACCAATTTGAGTAATTGATCTTTGTCCATTGACGTAGGGTATAAATTCATGAATACTTGATCCACATTTTTTATTGTTTGTGATTTCCTCGAGATTCTAGATTTATTTATTTAGTTATTATTTTAAATATATATTATTATTGATTTCAGAGAGGAAGGAAGAGGGAGAGAAAGATAGAAACATCAATGATGAGAGAGAATAATTGATTAGATGCCTCCTGCACACCCCCCAATTGGGATCCAGCCTGTAACCCAGGCACGTGTCCTTGACCAGAATCAAACTTGGGACCCTTCAGGCCGCAGGCTGATGCTCTATCCACTGAGCCGAAATGGAAGGACATCTGATCTAATTAGCATATTATGTTTTTATTATTATACTAGAGGCATGGTACACAAAATTCATACATTGGGGAGGTGTCCCTCATCCCAGTCTGCACCCTCTCAAATCTGGTACCCCTTGAGGAATGTCCAGCTGCCTGTTTAGGCTGATAAGCAGGCAGTCAGACATCGCTCTCACAATCCAGGACTGCTGGCTCTCAACTGCTCACTTGCCTGTTTGCCTGATTGTCCCTAACTGCTTCTGCCTGTCATCCTGATCACCCCCTAACCACTCCCCTGTCAGCCTGATTGTTGCCTAACTACTACCCTGCCAGGGCCAATTGCCCCTAACCTACCCTCCCCTGCCAGCCTGGTCATCCCTAAATTTTCTCCACTGCCAGCTTGGTCATCCCTAAAAATCCTCCCCTGCTGGCCCTGGCCTAGTCCCCCCCAACTGCCCTCCCCTACAGGCCTGGTCCTCCACAACTGCCCTCCCCTGCAGGCTTGGTCACCCCTAACTGCCCTCCCCTGCATGTCTGGTCTCCCCCAACTGCCCTCCCCTGCATATTTGATCACCCCAACTGCCTCTCTTGCAGGCCTGGACCCTCCCAACTGCCCTCCCCTGCTGGCCATCTTGTGTCCACATGGGGGTGGCTATCTTTGACCACATGGGGGTGGCCATCGTGTGTGTTGGAGTGATGGTCAATTTGCATATTACCTCTTTATTATATAGGACTAGAGGCCTGGTACATAGAATTCATGCACGGGAGTGGGGGGTCCCTCAGCTGGGCCTGTACCCTCTTGCAATCTGGGACCCCTTGGGGGATCCTGTAGGGATCGCTCCTAATTGCTCGCCTGCCTGATGATGACCCCTAACTGCCTCTGCCTGCCTGTCTGATCACCCCTAACTGTTAACCTGCCTGCCTGATCACCCCTAACCGCTTCTGCTTTGGCCCCCACACCTGCGACCCAGGCTTCCCTCCCTCTGGCCGGCCGCAGGCACCTGGGACCCCAGGCCAGCTGCGCTTGGGACCCGGCTTTGTCAGGGAGGATGTCTGGAATAAAGTAAGGTCTATCTGGTCTAAGTAGCATATTACCCTTTTATTAGTGTATATATATATTTACTATATAGTATGTATATAGTATATTTACTATATACTCTCTCTCTCTCTCTCTCTATATATAGTATATAGTAAATATGCATATTGATTTTTTTTTTTTATAGAGAGTGGAAAGGAGAGGGGGAGAGAGAGAGAGAAACATTGATCAGCTGCCTCCTGCAAGCACCCCAACTATCAATCTAGAGCATGGAACATAGAGCCACACCATCCAGGGCCAGTTCTGTCATTTTTGAAATCTCTGTCAATTTGTCTGGTATACACTGAGTGGCCAGATTATTATCATCTCTGAACCCATAATAATCTGGCCACTCAGTGTATATCCTATATAATAAAAGGCTAATATGCAAATTATCCCCTCGACCAGGAGTTCCACCAGCAGGAAGGCCGGCCAACTGCTCATGTTCCCTCCCCCTGGCCAGGCTGGCTGGACCCCACCCATGCACGAATTCATGCACTTGGCCTCTAATATATATATTAAAAAAAAATATATATATATATTTAAAAATTTTTTTTCCTGAGTGGCCAGATTATTATGCATTCAGAGATCATAATAATCTGGCCAATCAGTGTATGGTTAACGACAATACTTTCAAGCTTAATTTTAAGTACCTGTTTTAATGTATGAATAATTTTCCAATTTTTTTCTTGAAAAGCTCAACTTCAGAGCCTTTAATGGTCCTCACCTCCCTTAGGCTTCAGTGCAGAGGCCTTTATTTCATTCTGCCCAGAACTACACTTGCTCCTGTCCCTCCTGATCCACTGTGCGCTTGGCCACTCCTTATACATTTGGAAATGCTTTGTTTACCCATTTTTATCCCTCTCTCTTCACTAAAATGTGAATGCCACGAGATCAGAGACTTTTGTTCACTGCTGTATCCCCGTGCATAAAACAATGGTTAGTATTAAAATATCATTTATTGAATGAATATATGATTAATTTTTTTAAATAAGAGGACACATCTGTATCTTGGATTGTCTGCCTTTGACTAGAGTTGTCTTTTTTTTCCTATTTGTAATTTGGTAATCTTTCTCCATTTTTAAGAGCCTTACCATCTACAAGGGTTGCTAAAATTCTGATTTTTCACCTATATAGAAAGGCCAGCAGGAAGCCCTATTGGGCATGTTGTCAGTAATACAGGTCCAGGTGTTAGACCAGTGGAGTCAGACAGAACCTTGGTTTAGCAACCTCGGTACTTGAGCTCTGACTAAAAAAGAATTCAGAGTCAAGATTCAAACAATAAAAGAAAGTTTAGTCACAGAGATAGAGGGCGTGAGCTGTAGAAGGAATGGGCTCAGGAAAGAAGTTACAGAGGCAAAAGAGAGCTCAGGAGAAAGAGAGATGCAAGGAAAATGTGCCTGGAGGAAGAGGGTAGGGAAAGACTGAGGAGAGAGAGAGAGAGAGAGAGAGAGAGAGAGAGAGAGAGAGAGAGAAAGAGAGAGAGAGAGAGAGAGAGCGCCAGCCGTGTGCTGGGTCCTCTGTCTTGAAAGTATTTATCTGGAGATCTCCGGGGAGGCTCCCAATGGAATATTCATTAGCTTTTCAGGTACGTCCTTTCAAGGTTGTGGTTCCCACTGATTGGTAGGCACCTGGGCAGGGAGTCTTAGTGGAGCTGGTCCTGATGTCTGGTTTTGCTGCTTGTCTGGACCTGGAGCTGAAACACAACTAAGGCCTAAATGTTATTTATTCCTAGGGGTTAATGCTTCAGGGAGTGCCTGTGCAAGGGCCCTCATGGGACTTGTATGAGATCACGCTTTGGCCCCTTGTTCCTCCTTCAATGGGGCCTATTGAATGACTAGCAACATGTCAGGGGAGAGTCTGAACTACATGTCCAGTGATATAAAAGGTCAGGGGGGCATACACTGCATGACCAGTGATATGCTAGTGGAGGAAAGATTACCCTGGGGTGAAGTCCTTGTTTTCCCAGTTTTGCTTATTGCTAAGCACTAGGAGCTTTCATCCTGGTGACCTGTCCCTGACCTGGCCCATCATCCGTGGTCTGCCTATTATAGGTGGAGTTCATAGCCAAGGGAATTTCCCTCTGGTGTGAGCCTTGGTCCTCAGGTGCGTAGTTCCAGAAGCTTGAGTTAGTTGTCACACTAGCAGCAGATCCATCACTCAGAAATAAAGCTTAGCCAAGCTGTGACACTGATGTATAATACTAGAATGCCAATTTGTTATCATGAGAAATAGAGAACTACAAATCTAAAGCCTATCCTTTCTATATGCTCCCTTAGCAGTTTTCCTCTCTATCACAACATTTGTTACTTGCTGTATTTTAATCATCCGTTTAATCATCTGTTTAATTACAGTGCAAGGTCTTTGAGGGCAGAGGTCAAGTCTATTTTGTTTGCCATTGAATATTCAGAACATAGTACAATTCTGGACACTCAATGAAGTGTTGGATAAATAAATGGAGGGGTTAAGGGACTAGAAAGGGAATTGGGACTAAAACAGGACATATGTACTGTTGTGATCAGTACTGGTTTCTCTTCTGTGTGGAATGCTCTTCTAAAAATATAAACATGTATATGTATGTGCATGTATATATACACACATCTTAAAGCAATACATGCTATGAATATATAAATATTTAAATATATAAATATTTTATATATTTAAAATAAAAATTAAAATCACTTCCCAGCACCACTCTTTCCTTTAGGTTTAAACCTAATTCCCAGAAATAGTCACTTTAAATGGAAGGGTATATTGCTTTAGATACTTTATGTACATGACACTGAGATGTGTGGGTGTGTGTGTGTGTGCGTGCGTGTGTATATTTATACATTAAGAAAATATTGTCATAGAACTTCCTTACTTGCACTTAACAGTCTTATGGTCATATAATGGACAAATAATTAGAGCATGTAGATTTACCTGTTTCTTTTAAACAGTTGGAAAGTATTTCTTTGTATTGACATGACACTTGTTTATTAAAAATATTTATTAGGCTTCAGTTATGTGCCAGGAACTATAATTCTTTAAACCAATCCTTCATTGAATGATTCATATAATTTATACTGTTTTTGGTGTTCAATTTTGCAATTAAATATTCACATACACACATTTATGGCTCTATGATTTTTTTTTTGCCAGTCTGACAAAAAGAGGTATAATTTTTATTGCTTTAAAAAATAATAATAGCAATTACCTACCCTTTTTGCTCCACAGTGACTTTTTAAAAAATCAGGTGCCTACACTTGCATATAAGGATTTCTGGTACCAATAATTAATCAGAAGCAACCTGATTATACAATGTGACTAATAAGATGCAACTATATGACCTATATATTTATGGTTCAAGACAGGGCATTCACACCAGTTGGCTATTGTGGTGTTGGCTGTTGTCATTTTTATTTGACAATCTATGGGAAAGGAGGTCAGTGCCCTGACTAAATAGTCAGGTACTGCATGTTTTAAAAATTCTTGTGGTATCAGTTGAAAAATTGCTGCTATAAACCATCAAAGTTTATCTTGTACAGGGAGTTGACTATCTTCTTAAGTTTTTATATTGTCCTTTCTATTTATCTTTAATCAGATATAGCAAGTTGTATTAATGAATGCATAGACTCCACCCAGGCCTGCAAGGAGGAATTCTAGGGCAATTTTATCACCCATGACAGCCTAGGCCAGTGAGGTGAAGCTGATCTGAATTCAGAGCCAAGATGATGTCATGTATCATTTCAGCTCAAGTCAGGAACAGATTTCTCACTGGATGGCTCCCATTATAGGAAAAAATACAGTAGTGCTGGGGACTCACATGGTACTCCTGGAAAAAAGTGTTGTTTACAATTGTTGCTTCAGGTGGCAATATATATATATATATATATATATATATATATATATATTAAAGTTCTATCATTTCAACATATGTACATATGTGTTTTCTATTTTTTATTATTTATTTACCAAAAGTAAAGGTCAGAAATTGTTATATTTCTTTTAAATTTTTTTAATATTCTGAAACTGCATTAGTGAACCTCTTGCTCATAATATATATATATATATATATATATATATATATATATATATATATATATATATAATACACACACACACACACACACACACACACACACACACACACACTGAGTGGCCAGATTATTATGCATTCAGAGATCATAATAATCTGGCCACTCAGTGTATATCCTGCAAAGGAATATTTTTCCTGTTTTTGTATACATCTGTATAAAAGGTATTGCTAAAGTATATCATTATTGTCTGAAGCAAGTATCTTTCATTACAATGATAAGAAATTAAAATTATTCTTCCTATGAAATTCAGGATCTATCATTCATTATAAATACTGAGGAAAGTTTAAGGATTTAAGGAAATTTAGTCTGGTTGGAAGTATAAAACATGATTTGATAAGGATTTATCAAAAATGTACAAAATTCACATTTGTTTTCTGATTTCTTAACGAGGATTTACCTAATTTAGACGTCTCATATAGTTAGCCTAATGAAATCTATAATTCCTGAGTTCATGTAGAATTTAATGTAGTTCAAAATTTCAAGGTATCATATATACAATTTAAAAATAACTCAATTGATTTTTAAAAATGTATTTGAATATTTACATATGTTTCAAAATCAAAATATGTAAAAACTTTTGTCATGAAATCTCCCTCTACCCTGGGTTTCATCTGCTCAGTTCCCGCTCCCAACTCCAGCCAGGAAACCAGGACTATTAGCATCTTATGCCCCTTTCCAAAGTCTCTAGGCATATACAAGTAAATGCAAGTACATATTTTTATTTTTATCCATTTCCTGTGATATAATATATACATGGTGTCATTCATTCTGTGTTGACTTGTTTTCTGCATAGGAACTTTTGGAAATAAATTATTACTAGAAGATTTTATGCAAGCATTAAGGATTTCTGGGATATATGCTCTTAATATTTTCTTATCTACTTAAGGATTATCTAAGGCAAATATTGAATCTGAGATTGGACTCCTTGAGTCCCTGAGCAGGCTTTTAAGACTTTCTCTCCTCTCACAGACTTGCTTACACTTCTTAAATAGAGATTAAGTCTAATTTAGGCTCCAGGAATAAAACTAAAAAGGTAAAACTATAACTAAGAATAGCAAATAACCTTAAATATGAATGACATTTATGTTACTTGTGACACAGTGCCATTGTGGGTACAAGTAAGAATGTTCAAAATCTGATCATATCAGGATGAAGTTTACAAAAGTTGGCCATCATCATTCTTCCTCCACTGCCACCACCACCTCTACGCTGTCCCCCTCACTTTCCTGCCCCAACCTGAACTGCTTTTCAGGACTTTAATGTGGAAGAGCCACATTTATTCACTCAGAACTGCCCAGGCACCCTCCCAGTAAGGGGCCCTGGAATAGGTCACAGTACAGTACAGGGTAGTGAAAAAGGCTCTGGATTTAGAATCTGAAGCATGGGTTTTTTATCCTGGCTCCCCACTTTGCTAGCTGGGTAATTTTGTCAACTCATTTAGCTTTTAAAAAGTTTTGTAGGACCCAACATTTTCATGCATAAATAAGACTGATAATGTCCATCCTATTTCCCCTGCTAGATAGTGGGTAATACTGAGCATGACTTGTGGGCATGCCTCACAACCAGCACGGTGAGATGCAAATGTTGGTGCTATGGCTTCGTTGGGATTTCTGGGGGGAGCAAAGTTTTCATAGTAGTTTTGTAAATGCTTGTGCCCAGCAGTGGGACCGTAAGGTATTTGCAGGAAGATCAGCCTCCGTGTTTGCCATCACTTTGTTTGTAAGTTAGTGATATTTATTCTACTGTTTTTTCTTTAGCGTTTTCTTAGGTACATGCTGATCACCCTTTAACAATATGTTGGCATCAAATTTACCTTGTTTTGTAGGTTTTTATTTAAAGTAGCCTTTTGACAGGTGCTCCAAAATGTTTAGGTTTCTTCCAAAGGCTACCACTCTCCCTGTAAGACATCATGCAAACCCTCAGGTTTGTCAAGGGGACCTGATGTTTGGGAAGGCAGCCCCAAGATGGGGGCAAACTTCATCTAAGGCTAAGACTGATGGTCAGAAATTACCATAAGGAAAGTTGAAAATTCTGAAGAGTGTGCTCCATCCATATGTTTGTAACTATCCTATCTAATAAAGATGGAATATGCCAATTAACTGTAACTCTGCAACAAAGATGGCAGTGCCCACAGCCAATAAAAAGGGAATATGTAAATTGACATGAAAAGGAGAGAGGTGGAAGACAGCTCTGGCCAGAGCAAATGAGGAAAGGTGGCTCCTGGCCTGAGCGAAGGGGATGCCGGCAGCCAGGGAAAGGAAGCCTATTCTTGCATGAATCTTTGTGCATCGGGCCTCTAATCTTATATAATAAAAGCCCAGGAAGTTTAACCCTCTAGAGCAGCAATTTTCAAATGGAGTATTGCAAGAATTTTTAAAACATGCACTGCCTGACTTTTTAGTTAGGGGTACTGACATCTTTTCCATTAGATTGTCAAAAAAAAAAAAAAAAAAAAAAAGACAATGGCCAACACAATAATGACCATTTGGTGTGATTGAATCTAAATCTTACCTAATTTTTTTTCGACAGATTTGCAAAAAACATAGTTTTTTGGCATGCTAGTTTATGTGTGCCATAATATGAAAAAGGTTGAAAATCGCTGCATTAGAGAGAGGGATTCTAGGTCCATGAAAATGTGGGGTTGGGGGTTAGGATAGCTCTGAATGAATTCTGAAATTTCAGGACATTTGAAACTTGCTCTTACAGACACTTGGAACTTCTAGTTGCTACCTTAGCTTTGAAGACCCAGCACATTTTCAGGGGGGTCTTGGGACAAGTTGAAGCTCCTCAGGACAGCATCGTGGAACCAATGTGGAATCCTGTGTCCACCTACATTTCAGTAGGGCTCTAAGTGTGGAGCTCTAAAGCAGATGTTGTAGGTGTGGCATTAATGAAGTTCTCTGATTTTTATTTATTTATTTATTTTTTAAATTTTTTTTTTTTTTTTTTTTTAGGCCACAATAAGATCGTTCAAGTTGTGTAGTCTGAGAAGTCATACTGTGGGCTCAGTGACTTTGTCTGGAACTGTGCCACCAAGTCACAGGCTGTTTGAGGTCTAGTGACACTGTGGATGGGAAGGTGTAAACTTCAAGACGGGTGTTATTATTCCTAACAAATGCTATTCCAGGGCTGCATTTAGGGGTAAGCAGAGTTCAGGGCCATTCCTCAGGGGACAGTGGGCTGGCTCTGTAGCTATCACTTTCTTATAGAATCAGTGCAGCAATACTTCTCTTCAATATTTCTCCTTAGTCTTTTGCATATCTAGTATTGAAAAGAATCCAGAGGAGAAACCAAGATGGTGGCATAGGGTAGACACCCGAATGCAGCCTACCACAACAAATTTGAATTTAGAACTGAAAAACAGGGGAGGCATTGCCCTGAAGCGCCAGACGGCTGGCTGAGAGGAGGCTCTGCCATCTGGGAAGGAGAGAGAAGGCACGCTGAACCTCAGGAACTGTGAAGGACTTTTCTAAGGCGAGACTGACAGGGAACCAAAGATTGTCTGCACCACCTCGAGACCCCGCCCTATTCAAGCAGAGTACGGAAACCCTCCTAGCTGAGTCACTGCTGATCCCCACAGCCAATTGGCTTGGAGATCAACGCTTCCCAGTGATACCAACAATAAGCAAGGCTTAACAACAAGACTGCACACACAGCCCACAAAGGGCTACACCAAGACTGTCCACCGCAGGTAACTGGGAAGGCTGTGCTACTGGGCTCTACCAGAACATCTAGCACACAAAGCTATTCCATCAAATCAGGGAAACAACTAAAATGCAGACAAGAAGAAGGACACAAAGGAAGGAGATGGAGGAAAAGAAAAGATTGGACATTGAGTTCAAAACTACAGTTATAAGGTTATTCAACAATATCCTAAAAAAGGCCGATAAAATAAATGAGACCTATGAGGATATGAAAAGGGAGCAACTAGAAATAATAAGGGATCAACAAGAAATGAAGAAAACATTGTCTGAAATAAAAAATATTATACAAAGTCCTAAAAACAGACTGGAAGATCGCAAGAATCAAGACAAAGATTTAGAACACAAAGAGCCAGAGGACACTCCTCTGCAGAAGGGAGAAGATAAAAGAATCCAGAAAGTTGAAGATAGTGTAAGAAACCTCTGGGACAATTTCAAGCGAACCAACATCAGAATTATGGGGATTCCAGAACAGAGAGAGCAAGATACCGAAAGAGTACTAGAAGAAATAGTGACAGAAAACTTTCCCCACCTGGGGAAAGAAATAGACTTACAAGTCCAGGAAGCCCGCAGAACCCCAAACAAAAGGAATCCAAGGAGGACCACACCAAGACATATCATAATTAAAATTCCAAGAGCAAAAGGCAAAGAGAGAATATTAAAAGCAGCAAGAGAAAAGCAGGTAGTGACCTATAAAGGAGCACCCATAAGATTGTCAGCTGATTTCTCAACAGAAACCATGCAGGCCAGACGGGAATGGCAAGAAATATTCAAGGTGATGAATAACAAGAACCTACAGCCAAAAATAATCTACCCAGCAAAGCTATCACTCAGAATCAAAGGACAGATAAAGAGCTTCACAAATAAAAAAAAGCTAAAAGAGTTCATCACCACCAAACCAGAATTATATGAATTGCTGAAGGAGGTTATTTAGGAAGAGGAAGAAGATAAAGATAAAAATTATAATCAACAAATACGTAGCTATCAACAAGTGAATCTAAAAACCAAGGGAATTTAAAAATCTGATGAACAATATTAACTGGTGAATATAATAGAATCAGAGGTATGGAAGGGGAGTGGACTGACAATTCTCAGGGAAAAGGGGGGTGGGGGTGCGGGAAGAGACTGAACAAAAACTGTGCACCTATGGATGAGGACAAGGGGGGATGGGGAAAGGACAGAGGGTGGGGTGGGAACCTGGTGAAGGGGAGCAATTGAGGGGGGGAAGAGGATCACATTTGTAATAATCTGAACAATAAAGATGTATTAAAAAAAAAAAAAAGACTGCAGAGAAAAAAAAAAAAAAAAAAAAGAAAGAAAAGAATCCACACTGTCACCATTCACCTGGCAGCCCTGACCTCAACATTCACATTGCTTTTGAAATTCTAACAAATGAAGTCAACTTTCCTCAGTAGGCATTTCTCCCTGCATTGCATATTTGCTCTAGCTGCACCCCCTTTTCACTAGACACCACGTCACTGCTTTCACCACATGGGTGGACTTCCCGGCCTCTTATCTACACTGATTTTTTAAGCAGACATTTACAGCAATTATTCTATTCAGTTTCATTTCCCTGCTCTCTACAGGAATAGCCATCTTGAAGGAGAGACTGGTTATGTTGAATTTTGTGTCTGATTCCTGGTTCCTGGAAAGATACCTTCACTCCCTCTCCTCTCTGCTCTCATATCCTGCTAGGGATGGCATGAGGAAATCCGATAACATTTACCTGACCTCTCTTTCTGTGGCAGGAAAGGAAATGGAACACCAAAGGCCAGATATTCCAGGTAGAGTCATTCTGTCAGTGCAATCAATTTTCGATTAATAACCTACTATTTATAAATATCATTGCAAAGAAAATTGAAACCATTCATTTTCTCTAAAACATCTTTTGTGTTCTAACAAATGTCCCATTTCTTAGTACTTTATACTTCTGATTGGTTTTGATTATATATTTGTAGAAGGTTTATTTTTCCCTTGAAGAGAACTAAAAAGCCCTTAAACGTTTTTATTTTGTCTCTTTGTTCAGGGAATCTCTTAAGTAGTCATACTTGCACGTGAACGAATGAATACTGAGAATGCTAGCCCCATGTGGGAGGCTCCTGGAATTGTCTTGCTTTTCCAGCTGTGTATACTTGGGAGTGTTCTTCCTACTTCCACTGTTGACTCCAAGGCTACTAGTGAGCCTTCCCTGTTCTGTGGGAAGCCAGCTCCTGCTTCCTGGTCTAACTTTAATGTTTGTGGGGGTGGAGGCCTGGTCAGCCTGACAATAGCAAGGATGAGGGGAAGAACAAGAACTTGAGCTGCTGTGCCTGCTTACCTGCTGATCTGGCTCTAGCACAGTCTTATTCTGATTATCTCCTTCCACACAGTCCCCTTCCTGGAAGCCCTCCCCCAGTGCTTGCCATAACAAGGGACAGCTGGTGCTTTGTGGACTCTCTCTGCAGCAGAAACTCTCACTCCTTTCATGGTGTCTCAAATGGCCTATCCATGACACCTAAGCAGTCTATGGATCCTTGTGGGTTTAGGTGGGCAGTCTTTTGCAAGTCCAGAGACCCACTGAAATGATACAGAAGAATTTTGTTTGAAGGTGCATACATACATACATTCCTGTGGAGAAATCATAGCTTTTATCAGATTCTCAATGAACTATAATATATTTTAAAAGTCCAATGAATAACTATGGATGTGGTAGTGGATGACCTGGAGACAGTGTTTAGTTCAACAACAAATGTTTATTGAGCACCTACAACATGCCAGGGACAGTTCTAACCACTCCTCTCCCCCCTGCCCCCTTCCACCGCCACAACTCCAATCCTTACCTTATGACGTTTACATTTCAGTTGGGAGGAGACAGATAGCAGACAGTATACATAACACATTCTAAAGTACATTAAGATTGTGAGTGCCATGGGAAAATAAGCAGAGTAGCAGAGATCAGGGATGTGGTGAGGGGAGAAGTGTTGCTATGATTTCAGGGTAGACCTCATTGAGAAAGTGACTGTTTAATGAAATCTTGAAGTGGGAGGAATCAGTCAGGGAAGAGTATGTCAGGCAGAAGGAACCACTAGTGTAGTGATTCTGAGGTAGGAGTAAACCTGGCATGTTTAGAGTGGTGGACTGGAGTGAGTGAGGAAAAGTGGCAATGAGTCAGAGGGTTATAGTGTGTGTGTGTGTGTGTGTGTGTGTGTGTGTGCGCCTGCACATGTGAATATGAGAGAGGAGGAGTCTTGTATGTCTCTGTGCATGACTTTGGGGAGCCCTTGGAGAGTTTTCAGTAGAGGAGAAACATAATCTGACTTAGGTTATAAGAGGATCGCTTTAGCTAATGTGTTAAGAGCAGACTGAGGGGGCAAAGGGCAGGAACAGAGAGACCAGGCTGCTGTTCAGTCATCCAGAAAAGAGAGGATGATGGTGTGGGTCAGGTTGCAGCAGAATTCTGGAGCTGGTTGCATTTTGAATATATTTGGAGGTAGAGCCAACAAGGTTTGCTGATAGATCATTGTAGATTGTCAGAGAAAGAGAGGGTCAAGGATGACTCTGAGGCTTTTGGTCTGAATAACTGAAATGGTACAGTTTATAGGAAAAGGTAGGGCTTTTAGGGGAGACAGGACTTGGGTTTCAGTACTGCTGCTTACCAGCTGTGTTGTGACTTGATTAATGGCCAGTTAACCTGTGATTCTCAGTGTTTTCACTTGTAGGATGGGGACAATCATACCTATGTCATAGGGTTGGCATGAGGAACTCTGATAACATGCCTGTTGTGCATTCAGTATATGCTAATCCCTTTCCTCAACTGTCTATTAGAAAGGAAAGAGGAGCCTAAACCGGTTTGGCTCAGTGGATAGAGCGTAGGCCTGCGGACTGAAAGGTCCCAGGTTCCATTCTGGTCAAAGGGCATGTACATTGGTTGTGGGCACATTCCCAGTGTGGGGTGTGCAAGAGACACACCAGGGGTTAGAACTGTCCTGGCATATTGTAGGTGCTCAATAAACATTTGTTGTTGAACTAAACACTCTCTCATCAACATTTCTAGCTCTCTATCCCTCTCCCTTCCTTTCTGTGGAAAATAAATAAAATATATATTAAAAAAAGAAAGAAATAAAGGAAAAAGGAAAGAAGGGAAAGAGAGAGAGGGGATGTGGGTGAGTAGCAGCCCCATCTTACTGGTAATGCTTGCTCAACAGGATCCTGCCTTTTTGCTCCATTGTTTATGTATGTTGTGTAGTCTCTGGGGTTTTAGCCTTACATCAGCCCCACAGTTTCTTCTGCCAGATGCCTGGGCATACTAACTTGGGGTTCATGTTAGATATTATCTTTAATGCAATATTTTTATTCTTATTTACATTAAAAAATATGTTCCTTAAAGTGAAGAAGGAATTCTTATCTGATACTGTCTGTTATCTATGTGTATTGTCCACAAACAGGCCTAACCAATATGGATTTTTGTTTTGATGATTAGGTTATTTGTGTATTTAACATTTTATGTTATGCAGAAATCCTTGGTGAGTTATTATACTAGTATAGCCATTGAATGATGTTTTATTGACATTTGAGGTGATTAGTGAGGATTTTTTGTGGGTTGGGCATGCATTATCATTTTTCCCACTTAAGACAATGAAATATAGTCTACTACTATCTGATTATTAGTTACTAAACCTGCTTTCAACACTGGCTAGGTTTTGTATAAGGGAAGGCAGATTAGGAATTTAACAGACGAGGGAGGAGTGAGTTTGAACTGTTTGAGTTATAAGGATACATCCTGTTTCCTTTATTTAAAGATCCTGACTCCCAACCATTTTAAATTTTCTGAAATGAGAGTGTGTTTTGTGACCAAGATATACATTTAATATGATAATATATCTGTTAAGGTTTTTTATATTTATAATAATAAAAAGTATAATATGCTAATTAAACCAGACAGCTGAACAACCTTCTGGACGTCCTTCCAGATGACCTTCCAGACTAAGCCTCAGCTGTAAGAGCTGAGCCCTTTGCATGAATTTTGTGCCTCTAGTATTTCAATAAATGGCACCCCTCCTTTCTATTCTAATCTAAAACCAATTGAAAAGTGAGTCAAGAGAATATGCCAGTAGAGAGCAATGCTGTCAGTTTTGCTGGTGATAGATTGGGTAAGTAACTTTGTGTATTCTAAACATAACAGTTTGTAGGTTGATGTTTCCTATTGATCTGGGTGGAGAAAAGAGACTGCCCATACCTGGGACTGTGGTTAAATAGCTTCACTAAACTGAGAAATGAGGTCCAAATGGCTCTGGTCCTCCAACTGACTAAGTCACCCACCTCCAGGGTGGGAAGTGAGAGGCAGTGACAATCCAGGGGAGTCAGAAATGTTCTCTCTAGCATTACAGTATAGAGAGTCACTCTACTCTAAGTGTCCTTAAGAGACTATCACAACTCCCTTTCAATGGGGAAATAGTATAGCACCTCCTGGAGGCCATAGGTTAGCCAGTTTTTGGCAGAGGGGTAGTTAGATGCCTCTTGTCCAGAAAAAGGATATAATTCCTATTTTTACATTTTGGGTTTCTAAAAGGAGATACTATTTAAGGAAGCTCTGAGAGAGAAGTTAGGGATAGGTGAGTACTTGATTGTCCTTCTGACCTTTTGAAAACTAGTCTCATTGCCAAAATATATTTATTATGCTCCTGTATATATGTATGTTTGGGGAGGGGTTGGTGGTTGAAGGGAGAGATGAAGAAAAATATGTAGATATTTTATTTATTTATTTATTATGTATTTTATTGATTTTTTACAAAGAGGAAGAGAGAGGGATAGAGAGTTAGAAACATCAATGAGAGAGAATCATTGATCAGCCACCTCTTGCACACCCCCCACTGAGGATGTGCCCACAACCAAGGTACATGCTCTTGACCGGAATAGAACCTGGGACCCCTCAGACCACAGGCCGACGCTCTATCCACTGAGCCAAACTGGTTTTGGCTAGATATTTTATTTTTTATAAAATGTAAAATGAAGGTGTAAATAGATGTGGCCTTAACTATTTGTAATTATTTTTAAAATAGGAAATATTGATATATACTCAAATAGTTCAAAAGAGGATAAAAACAGTTTTTTTTCTTTTTCTCTCAAAGTTCTCTTAGAGGCAACTACTATTACTAATTTTTTGTGCTTCCAGAAATATAGATGGGGCAAAAGTAGGTTTACAGTTGTGAGGACATGAAACAGTTTATTGTATTATTATTAATTATCATATTATCTTCATACAACTATTTTTGCCTCACCCTGTATCTATGCGTGGAAAATATTTTGTTTTGTACAAATGATTATTATAAATGCTTCCAGAGAAATACATTGGATGGGGTTTATTAATCTTATAGACATTTATGACATATAACCTATGTGGTACCTGCCAATAAGAAAAATCCTTTTAATTAAATATGCAATTACTAATTGATAAATTAAAATCTGTTAAAGAGGAAAAAAATTCAAGTAGAATGGTTATTGAAAGGGGCATCTGCTATCCAATGTGCTTCAAAGTGTATATGACAGATTTGTTTTTCCCGCAGTGTCTCTTTGATATATGCTTTTATGGTTGCCAGGTAATAGAAATAATAAGAATAAAAATGCATAGAGACCTGAAATGGAATTATTTCCAGATTTTCTCCACTGAGGATATTCATTGTTACCACTGTTTTCTTAGGGTAATTTGGAAACTCACAGTCCAGATATATAAAGGCAGAGATATGTTATTGTTGGTTCACTGATACTTTTCTCTAAGTATGCCTTTATCTACTTAGGAATTACATTATACGGTGTCCTGAAAACTGAATTTGAAAGCTAAGCACTGGAGTGAATTTCTAAGTAATAACATTTGTTGCGTTCTGGCAGAAGTACTGTGAGAATGAGGTACACATGTAGTCACATTTTAAGAACATTTAGACCCTGTTCATAAGAGTAAGTTACAACAAAAGTTGCACAAATCCCTACTTTTACTATTTTTAAGTTTCAATTTTTTTTCAACTATAACAATCAAAGCAGGTGTTGGCAGGGAAGCAGCCTGGAGAATTGGATAACTTTCTGCTCTAGTAATAGATATGACTTGTTTCCCAGCTCTACCTTCTCATAGATGACTTTGATTTGACCAGTTATTCAAACTCTGCAGGTGTCAGGTTTTTTATTTGTCAGATTTAGCAGGAACTCTCTCATGTTGCTTTCAAATATAACATTCTATTGTGTTAGAAAAAGACTTAAAATAATTCATACTTTCCTCATCTCATTAAAAAACAAAACAAAAAACCTGTGAATTCTAGAGTGAGCTTCTTGCCTGATAATTTAAATTATTGCATCTCTCTCAAAATGCTTAGCAGCTGGGTAGTCATACTCATAACAGATTTTATTTAGTTACTAGTGGCCCAGTGCATGAAATTCATGCATGAGGGAGGGGGCACTTCTCTCAGCCCAGCCTGCACCTTCTCCAATCGAGGACATCCCTCTCACAGTATGGGACCTTTGGCTCCTAACTGCTCACCTGCCTGCCTGCCTGATCACCCCTAACTGCCTCTGCCTGCCTGCCTGATTGCCCTTTACTGTCCCCCCCTGTAGGCCTGATCTTGTCCCCAACTGCCCTCCTCTACTGGCCAATTTGGTTCTAATTGGTCAGTTTCTATGCTAGTTAGCATAAAAAGCTCCACCTCTTGGACAGCCATTGGGAGTCACAGTTGATCCAGATTTGGTTCTGATTGGTCAGTTTCTATGCCAGTGAGCATCAAAAGCTCTGCATCCTAGGCAGCCATTGACTGCTCACATTTCACCAAGATTTGGTTCTGATTGGTCTGTTTCTGTTCCAGTCAGCGTCAAAAGCTCTGTCTCCTAGGCAGCAATTGGCTTCTCACACTTCACCCAGATTTGGTTCTGATTGGTTGGTTTCTATGCCAGTCAGCATCTCTGGCTGATCAGAAAGGCAGCTGATCAGCAGCCCTGGTGGAGGCCTGGAGAGAAATGAAGGCGTGACTGCTGGCCAGACTGGGAGAGAAAGAGAAAGGCAAATGCTGATCAAAAGCTGCCTCAGAGGCATCAGATCAGTCCCTGCTTCTTTCTTCAGGCCTCTCTCTGGCCCTGATTTGCAGCCCCCTCAACAGTCAGTGCTGGGACATGGCACCTGCAGGACTGACTTATGGTTGGTTGAGTCTTGGTCATTACTGGTCATTACAACCCAGGATTTTTATGTATTAGGATTCCTCAGTAGCACCATTAGATAACCACAACTAATAGCACCTGAAAGCTTTTGGGTTACCCACTAAAATCACACAAGTTGTATGACTTTCTCATGTACTATGTATTTATCTTTTTAACTTAGGGGTGTTGAACTCAATCAGAGAAGGGGCCAAAATCTAAAATCCAGCCTAAATCGCGGGCCGAATGGTTTACTGAACAGTCATAAACTGTCATTGTGATGGAAACGCAGCGGAGTGCAGTGATGACAGCGCGGTGCGGGCCACATTGCAAGGCCTGGCGGGACGGATTTGGCCCGCGGGCCTTGTGTTTGACACATGTGTTTTAACTTATTGCTTCCCTCATCAGCCACAGACTTAGTGAGATTAAGCTTAGGTTTTAGGAATTAGTTTAGGAATAATTTATTATTATTGCTGAGCATCTTTTTAATCAATGACAACTACATTAAAAAAATCTTAGTGAAATATAACACAATACAGAGAAGAGCACAAATCAAGAGTTTATAACTCAGTGAGCTATTATTAGGTGAGCATGCCCATGTAGTCACTATCCAAGTCAAGAGCTAGTACATGGCCAGTGCCCAAGAAGCTTTCCTTTGTAATCTTTCAAGTAAGACTAAACTCTCTTAAGAGGATTAAATGGCAGAGTGGTCTTGCCTGTTTCCCGACTTTATATAAGTGAAAGCCATATAGTCTGTATTTTGTATCTAACTTCTTTCATTTAACTTGTTTGTTAGAGTCATTGTTGCTGCATGTACTTGTAGTTCTTTTATTCTGTCTGGTGTTCTATTGTATGACATGGTAATTTATGAATTGATTCTACTATTAATAGAGATTATGATTGTTTTAGTTTGGGGCTATTAAGTATATGGCAGCTATGAAAATTTTTGCATATGTATTTGGGCCACTTATATATTAAGCATATCCCAAAGTGGAGGGTTGTTGGATCTTAAGATACATATCATATATGTTCAAATTTGGTAAATCTCAGTCAGTTTTCTAAAGTGGCTATCTTGGTCAGTGTGGATTGCTATAACAAAATACTGAGACTGAGTGGCTTATAAACCATGCCAGCATGGCCATGTGCTTGTGAAGCTATAGACTGATAACTTCTCAACATATCCTTACGTGGTAGAAGAGAGCAAGGGAGCTCTTTTGGAGTTCTTATTATAAAGGTACTCATTTAATTCATGAGGGCGTCAACATAAAGACCTAATTACCTCCTGAGGACCCCTACCTCCTAATTCCATCACATTGGGGTTAGGATTCAACATGAATTTTTGGGGGACACAAACTTTCAGTTCATTGTAGTGTTTGTGCTAATCTTCACAGTCATAGGTGGTATATGAAAATTTCCATTGCTCCAAATTCTTGCCAACATTTGGGATTTGTAGTATTAAACTTTAGACATTCCTGTAAATGTGTAGATCTTATGATTTTCAATTTACATTTCCATGATTACTGGCATTTTAAGGTATAAGTCAGGATTCTGGAGAGAAACAGAACCTGGAGAAAATATCCCATATACTGAGTGGCCAGATTATTATGATCTCTGAATGCATAATATTCTGGCTATTTAGTGTATAATCAAAGCCTAATATGCTAAGTGTCCAGTCGTTCAGTCATCTATTCAACAAATCAAAGTGTAATATGCTAATAATATGCTAAGGTTGCTCAACCACTCACTATTACGTGCACTGACCACCAGGGGGTAGATGCTCCTACTGGTAGGTTAGCTTGCTGCTGGGGTCTGGCAGATTGGGATTGAGCAAGACCCTGGAGCCCTCCCGCAGTCCCTCCCTGACTGGCCAACCTCCTGCATCCCTCCCCGGACTCAATCATGCACCACTTGGGTCTCTTGGCCTGGCTGTGATCTCTCACAATCTGGGCTGAGGAATCCCCACTTTCCTCTCTAGTGCACAGATTTTGTGCACCCAACCTCTAGTCCTATCTAATAAAAGAGTAATATGCAAATTGATCATCACTCCAACACACATAATGGCTGCCCCCATATGGTCAAAGATGGCTGCCCCCATGTGGATACAAGATGGCTGCCACAAGATGGCCAGCAGGGGAGGGCAGTTGGGAGGGACCAGGACTGCAAGGGAGGACAGTTGGGGGCAATAAAGCCTGCAGGGGAGGGCAGTTAGGGGTGACCAGAGGAGGGAAGTTGTGGGTGATGGGGCCTCCAGGGAAGGGTAGTTGGGGGGGGGGGACCCAGGCCTGCTGGGGAGAGCAGTTGGGAGGGACTGGGCCTTCAGGAGAGGGCAGTTAAGGGTGGCCATGCCTGCAGAGGAGGGCAGTTAGGAGCAAACAGGCTGGCAGGGGAGCAGTTAGCCATCAATCAGCTATCAGGAGTGTGGTTAGGGGCTGATCAGGTTGGCAAGCAGAAGTGGTTAGGGGCAATCAGGAAGACAGGCAGGCGAGGAGCTGGGAGCCAGCAATCCTGGATTGTGGGAGGGATCCAAATAGAGAGGGTTCAGGCTGGGCTGAGGGACACTCCTCCATGCACAAATTTTGTGCACCGGGCCTCTAGTATAATTATAATTATATATATTTACTATGAGGAATTGGCTCATGTGATTATGGAAGCCAAGAAGTCCCATGATCTTCCACCTGTAAACTAGAGGTCCAAGAAAGCCAATGGTGTAATTCAGTTTGTATCTGAACAGCAGAGAACCAGAGGAGTTGATGGTGTAAGTCCCATTCTAAGGATCAAAGAAGAAGAGGTGCTCCAACTGAAAGGGTGAGGCAGAAAAAAATGGTATATTTCTTCTTCCTTTTTCTATTCAAGCCCTTAAGGGATTAGATGATGCTACCCACATTGAGGAGGGCAGTCTACTGACACACCAGTTCAAATGCTAATCTCATCTGAAAACATCTTCACCATCATTACCAGAAATAATGTTTAATCTGGTCACCCTTTGGCCAGTCTTTCATGCGTAAAATTAACCATCATGGTTGTTGGTTTTTAAAAGTTTATAGGCCATTTATTTTGAATTACACTTTTTTTTTTTTAATAACCTGATGACATAAATATCAGGTACTTTTTATTCTTCTAGTTCACATACCAATATTAGATCTAAATGCTTAAATTAGTATTAGCCACAATCATTAAAACATCTACAATAGCCGAGACCGGTTTGGCTCAGTGGATAGAGCGTCGGCCTGCAGACCGAAAGGTCCCAGGTTCGATTCTGGTCAAGGGCATGTACATTGGTTGCGGGCACGTCCCCGGTGGGGTGTGTGTGTGTGTGTGTGTGTGTGTGTGTGCAGGTGGCAGCTGGTTGATGTATCTCTCTCATCGATGTTTCTGGCTCTCTATCTCTCCTTTCCTCTCTGTGAAAAATCAATAAAATATATTAAAAAAACACACATCTACAATAAATAATAAATAAGGTCATACACTTTTAGAAAAGTTTATTGGCCATTTAGCTTTTCATCTTTGTGAGGAACCTGGATAGAGGATCTCCCTCCTGATTAAAAAAGCAGCACATGTGGGTGCCAGAACAGCCAGGTCTGTGCCTGCACATCTTCTGCCAGTCTCAGTGTGCTTTCTTCTTTACTTCTCTAGTTATAGGACATCCATTTAGCAAGCTTTCCAGAGGTTATAGATGATGGTTGTTCTGTATTTTGGTTGTAATTTTCTTGTGGTTATGGGAGACGTCGAGTACAGGAGTTTACTATGCCACCATCTTCCTGTAAATCAAGATATGTCTTTTGTAAGAAGCAAAAATTTGTGTTTTCTGGAAGTCTAGTATGACATCTTTTGTCTTTTAATTGAATTATTTAGCTTGTTTATATTTTTATAATCACTTAAATAATTGGGTTTAAATCTACTATCTTACTGTGTATTTTCTGTTTGTACCATTTATGCTAAGTTCTTTAATCTCTTTTTTGTGTATCTCCTTTTGTATTGTTTTTATTAGTTTATTTTTTCACTCATTTCTTAGTAGTTAAACACTTTTTTTTTTTTACTTACTGGTAAATATCTATATTATATCATGAATCTTTGACTGAAAGTCTAATTTAAATTAATGCTTTTACTACTTTCTAACAATGCAAAAATCTTAGTATATTTTAACTCCAATAACCCTTCTCTCAATTTGCCCATATATTTTCCCTTTTCATTGTTGCTATGCATTTCCATTTGTGATTTTATTTCTCTAAAGAATACCTTTTGCCCTGGCCAGTTTGGCTTAGTGGATACATGTCAACTTGCAGACTGAAGGGTCCCAGTTTGATTCCGAGTTATGGACTCCATCCCCAGTTGGGAGTGTACAGGAGGCAGCCAATCAATGATTCTCTCTCATCATTGATGTTTCTCTCTCTCTCCCTCTCCCTTCCTCTCTGAAATCAATAAAAATATATTAAAAAAAGAAAATAATACCTTTGGTATTTCTTTTAAAAAAAGTTTGCCAGTGAAAACTCAATTTTTATTTGTTTGTTAATATCTATATTTCACTTTATTCTTATTTTTAAAAAAATATATTTTATTGATTTTTTACAGAGAGGAAGGGAGAGAGATAGAGAGCTAGAAACGTCGATGAGAGAGAAACATGGACCAGCTGCCTCTTGCACACCCCCTACCGGGGATGTGCCCGCAACCAACGTAAATGCCCCTGACCGGAATCGGACCCGGGACCCTTCAGTCCGCAGACCGACGCTCTACCACTGAGCCAAACTGGTTTCGGCTTCACTTTATTCTTAAAGGATATTTTTCTGGCTTTAGACCTCTTGGCTGGTAGTTAATATTCTCAATTCATAAAGTTGGGGGCAAAAGGTAGTTGGTTTAAGTTGTACCAGGGAGGTTAAGGAAAGATTCTTGATGAGGAAGGTACTGACCATGATGCAATCTGTCATACAGTATATTCTTCAGACTGCTAATTCCATGGGCTTCTTAAAAAAAAAAAAAAGTACTTCAAGATCTCATTCTTTTGTAATTCCTTTATAGCTTTTATTGAAATTCACAATAATTTTAGACCCTGAAGAAGCCGTTGTAATAAAATCTATTCAACTTTGTTAAATTCAACATCCCCTCCCAAAATATTTTGTCAGCAAACAACTGTCCTGTGTAATTTCTAGTGAAAATTTCAAGCATTTGGTGATGTGAAGCATGCAATTTGGGAGAGCCATTTTAAGGGCTGCGTGGTCCTGGGATACAAATAAAAATTTCTGTGTTGGGTTTTGTTTTTCTAAAATTAGGCTATTCTCTGTCACCAGATATACTCTTAAATCTGTTGTTCCAATTTCTGGCTACGGACAAAGTTTTTCAAGGAACTCAACTTCATAACTGTAGTCATGATGTAGTGTGGCTAGAACATGGAAGCAGTTCTGGTGCAAATGGGTAACGTTCCTATAAATCAAGATTTGCTCTGGGTAAGGTATATATATATATATATATATATATATATATATATATATATATATATATATATATATATATCCTGCAAGAGCGGGACATCCTGATAACCCTCATGTCACACTTTTTATAAAATAAGGCAATAGGCAATTACTCCTTGCAGCCTGAGGATTTCAGAAGTTCAGAAAGGGCCTGGAGGAAGCAGCAGGTCAATCTTATGTAGAGATCTGGTGGGATTTATTTATAGAGCAGTGTATTGTGTGTCTGATTTCTTTTTTTCAGGCACCAGTGACCCCTTTCATTTAAGCCTTTGTGCAAACAGGACATTATTTCTGTTGTGTTGAAGCCCAGCTGGCAGTAAGATCTGATACTGGAGATTACCACTGAAACACCCCAAAGTGGATGTATCCATCAGATTCCACAGAGAAAGCAGAGGCTCTCACACTGGGTGTACATGGACAATGTTGCCGGTGACCTTGAGTGATTAGCGGACCAAGGGATGGCTTCTGGCTAGTCAGCTAACAAAAGAGCTGCCTCATGTGTCACATGTGCCTGTGTGACAGTTCCCAGCGCCCATTCTCCTCTGCTTTCCTTGTGAATTTCCAAGGAACTCAAGAAGCAAACCCTGTTGCAATCCCCTCCTTATCTTTGATGCTGCACACATGGAGCTCTGACACGCATTATATTATTAGTCCCTACTTTCTCAATTTTAATTAAAAACAGAAATGAATTATTTTAATCTACCATTTTTGAGAGTCAGCATGATTGTATGTGATTATCCATTGAAATGGGGTTGGCACAGAAAATTAATGATATTTAAAAATACTATCTCTACTATTTTAGTGTGCTCTCCCAGAAAAATCTTAATTTAGTCCCCAAACTGTCTCTGTGTATATGATCCTAAGTAAGTAGGCATTTATCCAGTGGATTGAGAATCTAAATGTTAACATTTCAAGTATTATCTGAACTGTTTTCTGCCATTAAAAACCTCAGAAAACCCTAGAATATTTAACTATACAATCTATAAAAACAACAACAACAAACCACTCAAATACAAGTTACATAGTTGAAAATATTTAAGAAGTCTATAAGTAGAGTGACCATATACCCTCTATCTGGCCCAGGTGGTCCTGGCTGTTTCCTTTGACCTGGGCCAATCACAGATAATCACACTTTCACTTCCAGAGGTGTCTTCATTTAGAGAATACATTATTTGATGACTATTTATTAATCCAATTATAGAAATTATAAAGAAACATTTATTTTGATATTTAAGGGAAATCAGAGTTTTTGGTTGGTCTATAAATATCCTCTAATAATTTTCTTAACTAGGGCCTCTGGGTCTAGGTGCACATCAGAATCACATTTAAATCATACATAAACCAATTAAATGAAAATCTCTGGAGGCAGAACACAGGCATCACCATTTTTTTTTTCTAAAGCTTCACAGATAATTTCAATGTGTAGCCAAGGCTGAGAACCACTGGATTATGTAGTTGGTGCATTTAAATTTTTGCAGGATTATTCGAAGAATAATTTTATATATATATATATATATATATATTAGCCAGCATGTCTAGCTAATATTCTAATTCATTGCATTTGAAATTTAAGTATATGCGATAAACCATGTGAATGCCTTTTTTCTTTTTCAAAACAGTATAAACATTTTTTTTTTCTATTACAGTTGAGATGTAGTGTTAGTCTATGGTATATAGCATAGTGACTAGACATTTATATAACTTACTAAGAGATCACTTCACTAAGTCTAGTACTTAAATGAATGATTTTTGAATCAACTACCATAAGCAGTGATCAAATAGAGTAAGTCACTGGCCAATTTAATCAATCTAATAATTGGGCCAATTTTCGGTTTCTTTTCTTTCATGTTAGCAATTAAATGAACTTTTGAGTGAGATTATGTAGCTTGGAACTCAGCTTGTAAATAGCTAGTGCAATTGATCTTTTATATATAGACTAGAGGCCCGATGCACGAAATTCTTGCAAGAGGCTCTGCCCTTGCAGCCTAGGCTTTGTCCAGATGGTCATTTTGCTGTTTGGTCTAATTAGCATATTAGCTCTTTATTATATAGGATAGAATGTGGTTCTTGAGAGAATATTGTCTTGGGAATTATTAGTGTCATTCATAAGAAATTTAGGGGTAGCTGCTGGTTTAGAAGATCTCTTAGAGGAATATATAGTGATATATCCTGGAAATGAACCTGCATATTCACCATAGTATAAGCATCATTATCCCATAGGAGTGAGATCTACAAAATTATAAACAGTTTAGGGGTTTCTGACTGGAGAGTTTAACAAAAGCAACATGGTGACTTTCATCCAGATATCTACATTATAAAAGGTCAGGGTCCATAACGTCCAAAATGACCGAACAGACAACCAAACACCAGGAAGTGCATGGAGCACCTCTAGGTATCTCCCTTCCTCTCTCCTCCTCCCATCGCTGGGAACCAATGGGAACTGGGCTGGGTGGCAGCGGAGCAGGACTGGGGACTGGTGAGCATGTACAAGGCAGACTTCCTGGTCCCTCCTCATCTCTTCCCCGTGCCTCCAACCGGCAGGCTCCAATCGAGCCTCAGTTTCTTCTGAAAGGACTGTGGCACCTCCACTGAGCAGCCTCCTGGGACATGGACTTACCGTTGTGAGTGGCTTTGGAGTGGCGACTTCAACAAGGATTTCAGCGCCTTCAGGGCGGTGGATGGAGAGCATCAGCTTTAAAGCACAAACAATCTCCTCAGGAAACTGCCATCTCCCCACTCCACAGTACTTAAATGAATGATTTTTGAACCATTCCTACTCTGCTGCTTCCATGTCTGAAGAAACTGTGCATGCTCCTTCCTGTGGGATGGGTGGGGTCAGAGCCTGAAGTTGAGTGATTCTGGGATGGAGGAGGGTCCAAGCCAGGCGGCTGGGCCAGTGCAGGGATGGAGGGAGGGCAGGGCAAGAACAAGGAGGCAGCACTGGTTCCCTGCACCTCCTTCCACAGGCATAGCTCTTCTTGGTGTTATGATGAAAGGAGTTGTGTTTTTCTAACTGTCTGGGTAAAGGAAACAAGTGTCTGCTGAATTCCGATCTTACTCTCCGAGCCCGGCAGTTAATCCCTCTGGATGCATCATATCCAACCTTCAAAGGATCCGGGAGGCAGGTTCAACCTTCGTTCCCTAGTTGAGGAAACTGACCAATAAACACATGCGTCTCATGCCTCAGTGTCAACTCCCGCGGAAATCTCTGGGAAATAACTCAGATTGTATTTCTAAGGGTATAGTTTCTCCTGTTTTCATGTTTAATTCAACTCCAGGAATCAAATAATACAATAAAGAATAAAAGGAGTTCAGAGGACTCAGCATTGTATTCCCAGGGCCTTTGGTCCCACACAAACTGCAGAGCTTCAGTTATCCCGAGATGAAAGAAAAGGAGAGAGAAATGTGAAAGTTTCTCCAGTTCAGACACAGAGACATCTCATTGCCACATATTAAGGGCACAAAAGGAATAGAAGATGGAGCCATTTCCATTCAGATTCAAACCAAGTTGACGAGGCAGAAGAAACACTGGACGCCACGGAGGAATACGATGAAACGGTACCGTAGGGAGTGTCACAGACCTTGCAGGGACAGCACCTGAGGCTCCGGACATGACAGGAGGAGAGATGGGGCTGGGTGAGAGGAAGTGCATGGAAAGGCCTGGGAGTAGGAACAAGAGGGTGCTTTGCAGAAGGTGGGCCTCACTAGGTGATGACAGGGGCAAGCCTGCTGGAGGTGGCCAACTGCTTCCCCCCTTCCCCCCTCCCTCCCGCTGAGGGGCGCATGCATCTGTCCTGGGAGCTGCGGCTGATGGAGAGGGAGGCTATGGCTCTACGTGGATGAGTTGCCGATGAGAGTCTCCCTGCAGCCACGGTACTCGGTGTTCTCCACACGGCGGGAGCATAGGATCATGTACACAACGTCATGAAAGAAAAAGCATCCTATTCCCAACTTATTCACAGACTTCTATTTCTGGCATCTATATTCCCGATGCGTCCACAAGTACATTTGGAAAAAGAAAAAAGATTTGTACGTGATGTGACTGCATCTTTAGAAAACCCAAGTGATCACAAGCAGAGCACTTTTAACACCCAATGAACCAAATACACTGATGAACAAAAATGGACCGGGAGACACAGATACATGAAAAGACGGTGGAACCTCAGAGGGAAGGCAGGGGAGGGTGGGTGGGTAGGAAGAGATCAACCAATAGCCTTATGTGCATATATGCATCACCCCATGGGCACAGACAACGGGGTGGTGAGGGCCTGGTGGGGGGTAGTAGTCTAGAAAAGGGTTAATGGGGGGAAAGGAGAACTATGTAAACCATTCAACAATAAAGATTTAACAAAAAGAGTTAAAAGTAAAAGAGAATAAAAAAGTAAAAGGCAATAAAATAAAAGCCAAGAATAACTTTCCTGGCCAGGTGGCTCCATTGGTTGGAGCTTCATTCTATACATTGAAAGGTTGCAGGTTTGAGCCCAGGTTGGCGTGTGTGTGGGAGGCCACTGAGCAAGTGCCACCTGGAGGAGGGAGGCTCCTCAGACCTAAACACAGTCCAGGCCTTGCCCATGATACAAGACCTGTCCTCTGCTGAGTGAGACCGGACCTCCCAGGTTCCTGTCGAGTCCCTGGTCTCTGAGTCGTAGGGCCGCTTCTCCATGTTCCCCAGAATGCGCTGCTCAGTAACTATCTATACTAATAAAAAGGTAATATTCTAATTACACTGAACATCCCTCCAGACAAAGCCACAGTGGTGGGGGTTGAGGCAGAGGCAGTGAGGGGCGATCAGGCAGGCAGTGGAGCAATTAGGGGTATCAGGCAGGCAGGCAGATGAGCAGTTAGGAGCCAGCAGTCCCGGATTGCAAGAGGGATGTCCAACTGTCAGTTTAGGCCTGATCCCTCACCAATCCCTGCAGTGTCCTGTATTGGAGAGGGTGCAGCTGGGCTGAGGCACCTCCCTCCCCCATGCATGAATTTTGTGCACCAGGCCTCTAGTCTATAATAATAAAAGTATTGTATGCAAATAGACCAAACAACTGAATAGCAGAATGACCCTCTGGATGACCTTCCAGATGGCCATGCTGGTGCCAGGCCAGCCAAGGCAGGTGCAATGAGATTGGACCTGCCTTGGCTGGACTGCCATTGCCCCATGATCTCTCTGCAGAGGGAGGCCCAGGCCACCAGTCGTTGGGGTGATCAATGGGGAGAGAGGGTGCTCCACAATTACCCCAAAGAGGGAGGCCCAGGCCAGCAAAGTGATTGCACCCCGTGCCTGTTGCCCACAGAGGGAGATGACTGGTGGAGGAGGAGGGGGGGGGGCAGTGCTGCACAGATGGCAAGCAGTGACAGTGGCGGGGGTGGGGCCAGCTGCTGGCAGCTGGGGGAAGGAAAGCCCTGATAGGCCCTGGTCACCAGCCAGGCCTAGGGACCCTACCCAAAGGTCCTGGATTGTGAGAAGGTGCAGGCTGGGCGGAGGGACAACTCCTATGCATGAGCTTTGTGCACCAGGCCTCTAGTGTCTTATTAGACACCAAAGTTGAACCTGCCCTCAGGAGAGTTCCTGCAATTAGTTAGGACAGGGGAGTTCTGTGCTTCCATACAAATGCAAGTTAAATAATTCAGAAAAAGTGAGAGTCTTCAATATTAACAAAATGTTCAATAAGTTTTTACTGTTTAAAAATGCTTTTGTTAAATTTACTATCACTTCACAGCCCCTATAAATGACCACCTTTATCCTGGATGTCTTTATTGTTACCACTTTCTTATATTTTGGTTTAAAGATGAAATCCTTTCCTAATGCTACCCAATTATTATACATCGAAGGAACTCACATGTTATGTGAAGTTCTACATAAAGATGCCAAGGTCAGTTTGTTCTACATTTTTTTTTTTTAAAGAGTAGTTTATGTTCTATAATAAAATTTCGTCTGAGTCTCTAAGGTGAAAATATTTAGCTGTATTAAGATTACATGACTTCAAAAAGACACAAACTAAGCATTTGAAAGATCTAAAAACTCAAGACAATGTGTCATGTTAGAGGGAATTTATTTCAATTCAAATATACTTTAAAAAAATGAACTTCTTTGAAGAATTTATTTTAGCAAAAGGTACTTTTGGGAGATCAGTTTTACCAAAGCATATATGAATAAGCTGTTTTCAGCCTTTTCCACATCTGACATACTATTCATATAATCAAATACATAGGCCTATGGAGATTTTGAAAATGAATGGGTGTTGAGAAATGGATATTTTAGGGCAGCGGTTGCCAGCGTGTGGTCCCTGGACCAACAGCATCAGGATCACCTGGGAACTTACTATAAATGTAATTTTTTTTAACATATATTTGTATTGATTTTTTACAGAGAGGAAGGGAGAGGGATAGAGAGTTAGAAACATCGATCAGCTGCCAAGGTACCACAACCAAGGTACATGCCTCAACCAGAATCAAACCTGGGACCCTTCAGTCTGCAGGCTGACCTCTATCCACTGAGCCAAACCGGTTAGGGCACAATGTAAATTCTTGAGTCCCACCCAAGACCAGCTGAATCAGATCTCTGAAAGGGCATCAGCAATCTGCATTTTATCAAGCTCTCCAGGTGATTTGGCGCACCCTAAAGCCTGAGATTTGTAGGCATTGAAGTGTGAGGTTAATGAGATAGGGATGGAATTGTTTGGTACAGCTAGATGTTATGGAAATGGACATACCCAGTTTTCACTCCTACACTAGGTGCCTTGTGTGTCCTTGGATAAGGGGGTGGTTAAGGATTGGGGGGGGGGGGTTGCTGTGAGGACAATATAGAATTAATAATTCCAGAGATCCTCATGTCTGCCTCTGAAGAGTACTATGCCTCCCTCAACTCCCTCAGTCTCCTGGAATAGCAGGGTGTTGACTGTTGGGCTGTTTGCTGGAAGCTTCTTTCTGACTATCTCTGCCTTCTACTCCATCTCTCTTCTAAAATTTTCACCTGCAAGAACCACAATTAGGGGTTTTATTGTATTTTATAGTTATAAGGGGATGGAATTATTTTATTTATTTATTCATTCATTTGTATTGTTTAAAGTGTTACATGTAGTATTACATATGTCTCCTTTCCCCCCCATTTAACCTCCCCATAGCCACTCCCACCTCCCCCCCCCCCCCCCCCCCCCGATATGCCCTTACCCTGCTAGTGTCTGTGTCCATTGGTTATGCTTATATGCATGCATAGAAGTCCTTTGGTTGATCTCTTACTCCCCTGCTTCCCCCCTCCCCACCTTCCCACTGAAGTTGACAATCTGTTCAATGTTTCTCTGTCTCTATTTTTGTTTATCAGTTTATGATGTTTATCATATTCTACAAGTGAGTGAGGTCATGTGATATTTTTCTTTCTCCAACTGGCTTATTTCATTTAGCATAATGCTCTCCAAGTCCATCCATGCTGTTGTAAATGATAAGAGTTCTTTCTTTTCTTTTTTTTATAGCAGCATAGTATTCCATTGTATAGATGTACCACAGTTTTTTAATCTACTCACTTGCTGCTATGAGCATAGGGGTGCTGGCTTCTTGGGATATATTCCTAGAAGTGGGATTTCTGGGTCAAATGAGAGTTCCATTTTTAATTTTTTTTTATGAAACTCCATACTGTTTTCCACAGTGGCTGCACCAGTCTGCATTCCCACCAGCAGTGCACGAGAGTTCCTTTTTTTTTTTTTTTTTTTTTTTTGCCAGGAGTCAATTCCAGCATGTCATAATTATAAGAGTTGCATCAAAAGATTGATGAAACTTACACTCAACAAAGGTTGAGTCACATAATGTGATTACAAGTTGGAAAGGCTAAACAGCACTTCCTCCATACCGGATTGCTTGCTGCCAGACAGCTCAGGGCATCTTAATCTACATGTTATTGCCTCCTGTTGGCCAAATACCTGAACAGCTGTAGGCTATTTCCAAATCTGACAAATCTTCTGTAAACCCTACCCTTTGAAATCTTACCCTTTGAAGTGTATTATCTCTACCTCGCCTTAGGACAAATTGTGTTAATAAAAAGCACTAGGTCCTGAGTCAAGGGGTAGTCTTTAGCTCCTTTAGCTGAAGCCCCTCTGACCCCCAATGACTTTCAAAACTATCTTTCGTCCTTGGACTGCTTATTGAATCTACTCACAGCTCCTTTCTCCAGATTGCTGAACCCTTCGTAATGCTGGGACAAGAATGCTGACATTAATATGGACACCCACCTAGGGGCGCTGATATTTTTCTCCACATCCTCACCAGCACTTGTCGTTTGTTGGTTTGTTGATGATAGCCATACTGACAGGTATGAGATGGTACCTCATTGTCATTTTGATTTGCATCTCTCAGGTGATTAGTGATTTAGAGCATATATTTTCATGTGTCTCTTTGCTTTCTGTATGTCTACTTTTGAAAGGTATCTACTAGTAAGACCCTTGCTCATTTTTTGATGGGATTGTTTATCTTCTTTTTGTTAAGATGTATGCATTCCATATAAATTTTGGAGATTAGGCCCTTATCAGATATAATATTGGCAAATGTGTTCTTTCATGCAGTGGGGTTTCCTGTTGTTTTGTTGATAGTTTCCTTTGCTTTGCTTTTGATTTAGTCCCACTTACTTATTTTCCCCTTAGTTTCTATTTTCCTAGGAGATATTGCTATGACATATGTCTGATATTTTGTTGCCTATGGATTCTTCAAAGATTTTTTATGGTTTCTTACCTTTAAGTCCTTTATTCATTTTTAGTTTATTTTTTTATATGGTGTAAGATGGTGTTCTAGTTTCATTTTTTTGCATTTATATGACCAATTTTCCCAATATCATTTATTGAAGAGACTATCTTAATTTCATTGTATGTTCTTGCCTCCTTTGTCAAATATTAATTGAGCATAATTGCTTGGGTCGATTTTTGGGGTTCTCTGTTCTGTTCCATTGGTTTATATGTCTGTTCTTGTACCAGTACCAGGCAGTTTTGTGAACTGTGGCTTTGTAATATAGATTGATATCTGGTATTGTGATCCCTCCAACTTTGTTCTTCTTTCTCAAGATTGCTGTGGCTATTTGAGGTCTTTTTAAATTCCATATGGATTTTTGGAGAGTTTGTTCGATGTCTGTGAAATATGCCATTGGTATTTTAATGGGAATTTCACCGAATCTATAGTTTGTTTTGGGTACCGGTAGTATGGACATTTTAATGATGTTGATTTACCAATCCATAAGCATGGTATATTATTTCATTTGTTTATGTCTTCCTCTATCTACTTTTTCAATGTCCTGTAGTTTTCCAAATACAGGTCTTTTACCTCCTTAGTTTATTCTTAGGTAACTTAATTATTTTTGGTGCCATGGTAAATAGGATTATTTTTTCCCCTCTTTTTCTGTGAGTTCATTATTGGTGTATAAAAAAGCCATAGATTTATGGGTGTGAATTTTGTATCCTGTTACATTGCCAGATTCATTTATTAAATCTAGTAGTTTTTTTTTTAATGGAGTCTTTAGGGTTTTCTATGTACAATAGGAATTCACATGCCATCTGCAAATAATGACAGTTTTTCTTCTTCTTTTCTAATTTGGATGCCTTTTATTTCTTTTTCTTGTCTGATTGCTATGGCAGCAGTTCTAGTCAAACAGGAGTGGTGAGAGTGGGCATTCCTGTCTTGTTCATGGGTGGAATTCTTTACAACAGGTCTATTGTTTGAGTTATAGATTCAACTTTTAAATATCTTTCTGGGAATATATATACCAACCTATAGTACTGCCTATATAATAGTTAATATGAGAATATTCAGATATCTCACAAGACAGCTTTAATTAGTAAGAGGACTATTTTCAAATTTCTTGCCTAATCAGAAAAAAAATCTATAAATGTAGAGTGGTGCATTTGGGAGAGCAGTTTGTGTTCTGACACTATAAGACAATATTAGATTATGAAGTGGTTTCTGTGAGTTGTGTGTAGTTGTGACAGAGATTCTGAACATAATAGAATTGTGGGATATTTTTAGAGCTAAATGTAAATTCAGAGGTTACTTAAATCAATCATCTCACTTTTCATATTAGCTATTTTAGTTGTGATTTATTTTTCTAAATACTGATAAAAAAAATGACCCCAAAATGAACATCTGCCCAATTGTATACCTACTCTTAAAATATTCACCTGGGCCCTGGCTGGGTGGCTTAGTTGGTTGGAGCATCATCTGGCACACCAAAAGGTTGTAGTTTGATTTCAAGTCTAGGCACATACTTAGGTTGCTGGCAGATTCCTAGTCAGAGCGTATATGGGAGGCAACTGATCAATATTTCTCTCTCACATTGATGTCTCTCTCTCTCTCTCTCCACACACACACACACACACACACACACACACACTCTCTCTCTCTCTCTCTCTCTCTCTCTCTCTCTCTCTCTCTCTCTCTCTCTCTCTTTCTCTCTCCTTCAAATCAATAAACATATCCTCAATGAAAATTAAAAAAAAAATATTCACCTGGGAGAGTAAATTGAACATCAAATGTTTATCAGGTATTGTAGTAGTATGCTTTAAAATATTTTCTTGAATCCTTCCTAAAAAAAGCAAGTTTTATTATTCCCATTTTACAGAACAGTCTCTGATTCATACGTGTTTAGATATCTTTGGAAACAACTTACTCTTTTTATGATATACTAAGTTAGAATTATAGAAAGTCCCTCCATAAATAAAGGGGCCATAATTAAAAACTATTTAAATTATGAATGCAGTTCCTTATAGGGACAATATTAGAAGTAGCAGAAATTCTCAGATTAGCCTACAAATTTCCAAACTCCCATCTATGACCTGGCTGCAATTTTGCTCATTTCTAAAGAGAAAGCAAATTGCTGCCATCCTAGGACTTAGTAAGAGATTTTCCTGTTTGACATTTTGTTACTTGAGTAAATTAAGTAAATGAGGTGATGAGGCAGTGGAGGGAAATGGTTGGTGAAATTTCTGTTGTTATTCTTTCTTAATGTCTTCCATCTCATGACTTTTCTTTGTTACAAATGTATGACTGGAATTTTCTTCTTATGCTTATTTAAAACAGGCTGGTGTGTTTATTTATTTACTTCCCCCAGAAACTGAACAGAGAATAGATAAGGTAGGAAGAAGATAGATTTGTATGAAATAGGAGGGCAAGAATTGGAAAAGTATAGGGAAGGAAAATGTGAAAGTGTTACTGCCTGAGATAGAGAACTTGAAGAAACATGACCTTTAACAGATTTGTAAACTAGCCACGAGGTGGCGCCATCATCTAAGGACAGCCTATAGTTGCTTTTCAGGCTGTGCTGAAAGCTTGCTCTGGGTGCAAGAGTTATCATAAAATGAAAAGAAGGAGGTAATGACCCTACTGCTTTCTGTTCATATGCAAAGATATGAAAATATTAAGACATGCCTAGTGAATATTTGTTAAATTGATAAGTGGTGACTTATAAGTAAGTACCTTTATTTCACCAACTTCAATTAGTCTTTTATTTTTCTTCCCTTTGAAAAGGGCTTCACTGTTTTAATTATTGATACATGAGTAAGATAAAAAATGTATAGTTGAAATCTCAGTAATTATTTTTATTGGATTGTTATTTTTATGAAAATTTATACCCAACTTAAAAAAAAGTAAAGGTGCTTCATATCTAGAGAATACTTTTGTGAAAAACTGGGACACCATGCAAAAAGGTATAAGCAAAAGAAACAAAACAAAAAACAAACAAAAAAAAAACACAAAAAAGAAAATGAGGTAAAAATGAGAGATAACAAGAGGAAGAAGCTATAATTCTTGAAACTCAGATGGAAAACCAGTGGAGAGATTTAGTGGTTGAGAGAGACTTAGTAAAAACGTGATTGTTGGTGTGATTTGCCCTTAAAGCTAGTGAAACTTGGGAAAGACATGAGAAGATGTTTGCAGGCTATTAAGAGGCAAACAGAGATTTTTCTAATGATACAAAAGAGACTGGATATATCTAGACTCATATTTAGAAAAAATATATATATAAGTACCTCTTTGTAAGTCTCCAACTTTTTTGCTTATCAGAATATTGAAAATTTGTGTTAATTTTTATTGTAAGTGGTATGAGACATATGGAAATACAATGTAGAAATAATTTATTTTGTTTGTAATTTTGTGATGCAGAGTTTAAATTTGGCAAATGTTAAGTTTTGAGCATTAATCTAACACTGAATCCTGCTTTACAAGTCAATGGATAAATAGCAATTATAGTTAGAAAGTGATGACAAGGAACTTTCAACAAAGGAAATAAAAGCTTTTGTTAGCATAAGGCACTGAGTTTGTAGATACTTGCCCAGACAAAGGATGAGCTCTCATTTAGGTTTCAATTGATTGCAGAGCAGACCATCAAAAAAAAAAAAAAAAAAAAAAAAAAAAAAAAAAAAAAGGCCTTCTAAGGCAAGATAATACAAGAGCAGGAAAAATATAATTTTGTTCTTCTAATCTCAAACTTCCTCTACATGAGTGGCAACTCTTTAATAAAAACCACCAACTGTTCCCATTGCCTTCCAACTAACGTATTTCTTAAGAGCATTGTGATGAAGAAAAGACCACTGGATAGATGAGAAAGCTGTATGCCTGAACCTGACTTTTCCCCTGGGCCTCAAGCCCATCAATGCCCCTATTTCATGTCTCCACTTAGATGTGACATTTCAAAAATATTATATCTGATATATCTTTCACCATCAAGGGTTTTGTTTTTTAAAAATATATTTTTATTGACCTCAGAGGGGAAAAGAGAAGGAGAGAGAGACAGAAACATCAACAATGATCCAAAACCGGTTTGGCTCAGTGGATAGAATGTCGGCCTGTGGACTGAAAGGTCCTAGGTTTGATTCCGACCAGTACCTTGGGTGCGGGCACATCCCCAGTAGGGGGGGTGCAGGAGGCAGCTGATCGATGTCTCTCTCTCATCGATGTTTCTAACTCTCTATCCCTCTCCCTTCCTCTCTGTAAAAAATAATATATATATATATATATATATATATATATATATATATATATATATAATGAGGGAGAATCATTGATCAGCTGCCTCCCACTGGGGATCAAGCCAACAACCCAGGCATATGTCCTTGACCAGAATCAAACCCGAAACCCTTCAGTCTGCAGACTGACACACTATCTATCCACTAAGCAAAACTGGCTAGAGCAACAATATCATTGTTGAGTGGGGCCCCACCTCCTCCATATGGCATCAGCCTTGGGGAATGCAATAGCCCTACCATCTGAACCCCACTCTGCAGAATCAGCTGCCTGGGCTGGGATACAAAAGTCTGAGAAGACTTAAGGGATGTCAGTGACTGAATTGTGTGGCTTTGGGATGGGACAATTTCCCCCATTTTCTTGTAAATTTGACTGGGGCTCTCACTCATGGGAGATCTGCTATTTTCAGTCTCCAGGCTCCCAATGATTGATGGCTCTGCTCTGCCAAGGTCTGGGCAGAACTGGGACATAATTATGTGGCTGTGAGGGGAGGGGCCAGTCCTTGAACCTACCCTCAAGCCTGACTGGCACCTCCCCCTCTTCCAACTCTTGGTGGCCCTTCCCTGATGAGATAGGACACCTGATAAAATCTTGCAGAGTTTGAATTGTGTGGCTCTAGTACAGGGAAAATTTTTGCCTTGTGCATATGACCAATGCAGAGTCCTCCCTTCACTTGTTCAAATCTTGGTCTGTTTGGGCCTGATAAACTCTTCTGGCCTCCCTTTGGCAAACTTCCTAAGATTCCATCCTACTACAAAGGTGGGTGAGCACCTAGCAGGTGGCAGCTAGACTTGGCATTCTCTGGGATATTTGCTGAGTGACCTCAGACCCAGCACTGGCACTGAGATTGAACCTATATGGATCTGGTAAAAACCATTCACCCCTACCTGGTGACTCACTGAGAATCTACCTTGTACAATCTGAATACCACCAGATGCTCTTTCAGAGATTGAACCTAACAGGCAGCTGGCAGGCAGAGATAGGAGGAGGTGGGTGCCAGGGTTCCTAGGGACATTTGCTGACTAGCCCTGGCGAGGCACTGGTAAAAGCCAATGTTGGTATGCAGCTTGGTCTTTCCATGCACACTCAAGTAGAGCAGAGGCAGCCACAAACTATGGATCACTTTGTAGCTCCAGATAGGTTTCCCAGGCTCAGTCACAAGAGGCATTTGACATTGGCCCCCAACAGAGTTCCTCCCAAGAAGCCCAGAATCAATACACCCAGTTTCCAGCTTCAAACACATAAGAGCAGGGTCTTATGTGTTAACTTCACAAGCAGCATGCTCAAAGGGAGATCTCAGCAGGCACTAGACCTTGCTGAGGTGAATTCCACTTTGTGTGGTCAGCACCTGCACAGCAGCTCATACACTGTATTTGGGGTTGATCCTCATAGTCAGTGAGCCTGAGTGATGACTCCTTGCACAAATGGGCAATAGCAATCAAGACACAATTACAACAGAAGGGCCCTCATAACCCACACAAGGGAAATTCTTGGAGCACCCAGTTCAAATGATCAAGGAGACTGCACCACTGGGTCCCGCAGGACACCTATTACATAAGGTGACCCTATAAAGATTGAGAGTCATAGCAGATCTATTTGATATAGAAACAAACACAAAGAGGCAGACAAAATAGGTAGACAAAGAAACATGCCACAAATGAAAGAACAAGAGAAATCTTTATAAAAGGAGCTAAATGAAATGGAAGCAACAATTTACCAGATAGAGTTCAAATGAATGGCTATAAAGATGCTCAGGGGACTTAGTTAGAACTATAACAGCATAAAAAGGATATAAAAACCATAAAAAACACAGTCAGAAATTAAGAATACAATATTTGAAATGAAGAATACACTACAAGGAATTAACAGTAGATTGGTTGAAGCAAAGGATCAATTAAGCAATTTGAAAGGCCAGGTAACAGAACATGTCCAATCAGAAAAAGAAAAAAGAATTAGAAAAAATGAGTATAGCCCTACTGGCCTGGCTTACTGGTTGAGCATCAACCTATGAACCAAGAGGTCACAGTTTAATTCCTAGTTGGTGCACATGCCTGGGTTTCAGGCTTGATCCCCAGTGGGAGTGTGCAAGAGGCAGACAATGATTCTCTGTCATCATTGCTGTTTCTATCTCTCTCTCTCCCTCTCCCTTAATTTCTGAAATTAACAAAAATATATTTAAAAAAAGAAAAATGAGGGCATTCCTGGCCAGTGTGGCTCAGTTGGTTGGATTGTGTCTTATATTGATACATCAAAAGGTTGTGGGTTCAAATTCTGGTCAGGGCACATACCCTAGTTGCAGTCTTGATTCCTTGTCATACATGTGCAAGAGGCAACTGATTGATGCTTCTCTCCTTTTCTCTCTCTCTCAAATAAATAAAAAGATGACAGTTTAAGATAACTTTGGGACAACATGAAGTGTACCAATATACAATACATATTATAAGGGTACCAGAAGAAGAAGAGAGCAAGCAAGGGAACAAGAGCCTATTTGAAGAAATAATAACTGAAAACTTCCCTAACCTTATGAAGGAAAATGATACATAAGCCCAAAAAGCACAGTGTCCCAAACAAGATGAACTCAAAGAGGCCCACACCAAGATACATTATAATTAAAAAGTCAAAGGTTAAAGACAAAGAGAGAATCTTAAAAGCAGCAAGAAAAGACAGTTACCTATAAGGGAACTCTCATAAAACTGTCAGCTGATTTTTCAACAGAAACATTTCAGACCAGAAGTGATTGGCATGAATTACTCAAAGTGATGAAAAGCAAGGATCTAAAACTAAGAACACTTTACCCAGCAAAAAAACCATTTAAAAATCAAAGGAGAAAAAAGAACTTCTCAGATAAGAAATAGCTAAAGGAGTTCATTACCACCAAACCAGAATTACAAGAAATGCTAAAGGGACTTCTTGAAGAAGAAGGAGAAGAAGAAGAATGGGGAAAAAAACCCAGAGGAACATGGTTAAAAGAATAAAGTGGCAATAAATACGTACCTATTAATAATCACTTTAAATGACCTCTATGCTTGCCGAAACCGGTTTGGCTCAATGGATAAAGCGTCGGCTTGGGGACTGAAAGGTCCCAGGTTCGATTCCCGTCAAGGGCATGTACCGTGGTTGCGGGCACATCCCCAGTAGGGGGTGTGCAAGAGGCAGCTGATCGAGGACTCTCTCTCATCGATGTTTCCAACTCCCTATATCTCTCCTTTCCTCTCTGTACAAAATCAATAAAATATATTTAAAAAAAAATAAATGACCTCTATGCTCTAATAAAACCACAGGGTAGCTGAATAGATAAGAAAACAAGACTATCTATGCTATTAGAAGAGACTCACCTCAGTATGAAAGATGCACACAAACTAAAATTAAAAGAATGGATTAAGATTTTCTTTTTAAAGAATCAAGGGCTGTTTTTTTTTTTTTATAAGCAAGATTAACAAATTGAAATGAGAAAAAAAATGGAGTAGCAATACCTTAGCTGACAAAAATAGACTTTAAAACAAAGGCTATAGTAAGAGATAAAGAAGAACACAATCCTATATAATAAAAGGCTAATATGCAAATAGACTGAACAGCAAAATAACCAGACAACCAAACAACCAGTTGCTATGATATGCGTTTGCCACCAGGGGGCATGTGTGGAACATGGCATTGGCCACGGCGGGATGGTGGAGCAAGTCAGCAGGAGCACCAGACCAAGGCTGTCATCAGGGCAAGCCTCTGGTGGTTACTGAAAATTCTTTGCTCCTGCGCGCTGCAGTCCTGCCCAGTGCTCACACATGCTGCTGGTGCCGGCCCTGCTCTCCACTGCCAGCAGTGGCCCTGCTGGTACCCACAGCCAGCACTGGAGCCACTGCTTGCACCCACTGATGGTGCCCAACGCCAGTCCCGATCACTTGGTGCCTTCAGCAGATGTGAGTGGCGGCTGCTGGTCCTGATCACTCCTGAGGGCTTCTCCATCTCTCCTTGTTCCTGAGGGGTGATCAGGGCAGCAGTTACCACTTGAACCACTGACAGCACCAGTCCAGCTCACACCCACTGCTGGTGTTGGCCCTGAATGCTCTGTGCTGTCAGTGGATGCAAGCAGGGCTGGTGCCATCAGCATGTGGGGGCAGTGGCAGTGGTGGGAGTGGGGTTGCCAGCAGATAGGGGACCAGGGACAAAGGCCAGAGGGACTGGGTGGAGGCATGGAGGATGGGCTGAGACCTGCTCTTGTGCCTACCAAAGTCTTAAGGCCCACAGTTCCTTTCAAGGTGCACGAATTTGTGCATTGGGCCCCTACTATAATGATAAAGGGATCAATCCAACAAGAGCAAATAGCCCTTATAAACATTTATGCACCCAACATAGAAGCACCTAAGTATACAAAGCCAGTCTTGATGGACATAAAGCGAAAAATCAAGAGTAATACATAGTTGGTAATTTTAATACCCCATTGATATCAATGATAGAACTTCTAGACAGAAAATCGATAAGGAAACAATGGCCTTAAATGACACATTAGGTCATATAGATTTAATTGATATCTTCAGAGCATTTTACCTTAAAGCAACAGATTATATATTCCTTTCAAGTGTACATAGAACATTTTTTAGGATAAACCATATGTTAGGACACAAAACAAGTTTTAATCAATTTAAGAAGCTTGAAATTATATCAAGCATCTTCTCCGACCATAGTGGTATAAAACTAGAAATCAATCACAAGAAACAAACTGAAAAACACAAAGATAAGGAAGCTAAATGACACATTACAAAACAATGAATAGGTTAACAATTATATTAAGGAAGAAACCAAAAGTTATCTTGAAACAAATTAAAATGAGTGCACAACAACCCAAAATCTATGGGATACAGCAAAAACAGTCCTGAGAAGGAAATTCATAGCATTACAAAAAAAAAAAAAAAAAAAAAAAAAAAAAAAAAAAAAAAAGCTCAAATAAACAATCTAACTTTACACTTAAAGGAACTAGAGGAAATAACAATAAACAAAGCCAAAGTGAACAGAAGGAAGGAAATAACAAAGATCAGCACAGAAATACACAAGAGTCCAAAGAAACAATACAGTGATCAATAAAACCAAGAGCTTGTTCTTTAAAAAGATAAACAATATTGGCAACCCTTTAACCAGACTCATCAAGAAAAAAATGAGAAAGGACCCAAATAAATAAAATCAGAAATGAAATAGGAGAATACTGAGACCAAAGAAATACAAAAGATTGTAAGAAAATGTTGTGAACAACTATATGCCAATAAATTAGACAATCTGGAAGAAATGGATAAATTCCTAGAAACATACAGTCTTCCAAAACTGAATGAAGAAGAATCAGAAAATCTGAATAGATGGGTTAAAACTATTGAAATTAAGGTGGTAATTAAAAAAAAACTTTTAGTAAAGATACTGCTATGACATATATCTGATATTTTACTGCCTCTGATTCTTCTAAGATTTTTATGGTTTCCAATCTTATGTTTAAGTCCTTTATCCATTTTGAGTTTATTTTTATGTATGGTATAAGTAGGTGGTAAAGTTTAATTTTTTTTCATATATCTGTTTAATTTTCCCAGCACTATTTATTGAAGACACTGCCTCGACTCCATTGTATGTTCTTGCCTCCAAATATTAATTGAGTATAATGGCTGGGGTCAATTTATGGGTTCTCTGTTCTGTTCCACTGGTCTTTATGTCTGTTCTTGTACTAGTATCAGGAAGCTTTGAGAACAGTGGCTTTGTAATATAGCTTGATATCTGGTATTGTGATCCCTCCAACTTTGTTCTTCTTTCTCAAGATTGCTGTGGCTATTCGGGGTCTTTTAATTTTATTTATTTATTTTTGATATTTTATATTTATTTTATACTTTATGAGTGAGGACAATACTATACATTGCAAATAATAGCCTACATTTTAATATCAGGTTCTTTTTTTTTCTTTATTGATTAAGGTATTACATATGAGTCCTTATTCCCCAATTGCCCCCTAACCCCCAATGTCTGTTTAAATTCCATATGAATTTTTGGAGAGTTTGTTCTAGGTCTGTGAAATATGCCGTTGGTACTTTAATGGGGATTTCACTGAATTTGTAGATTGCTTTAGGCAGTATGGACATTTTAATGATGCGGATTCTACCAATCCATGAACATATATTCTTCCATTTGTTTATGTCTTCCTCTGTCTCTCTCTTTTTAAAAAAAATATATTTTATTGATATTTTACAGAGAGGAAGGGGAGAGAGAGATAGAGAGCTAGAAACGTCGATGAGGGAGAAACATCGACCATCTGCCTCTTGCACATACCCTACTGGGAATGTGCCCATAACCAATGTACATGTCCTTGACTGGAATTGAACCTGGGACCTTTCAGTCTGTAGACCGATGCTCTACCACTGAGCCAAATCGGTTTTGGCTGCCTCTCTCTCTCACTCTCTCTCTCTCTCTCTCTCTCTGTTCTCTCTCTCTCTCTCTCTTTCTCTCTCTCTCTCTCTTTAATGTTCTGTAGTTTTCTGACTAAAGGTTATTTACTTCCTTAGCTAAATTTATTCCTAGGTATCTAAATTTTTTGGTGCAATGGTAAATGGGATTGTGTATTTTTTTCCCCTCTTTCTGTGAGTTTATTATTGGTGTATAAAAAAGCCATAGATTTCTATGTGTTATTTCTGAATTCATTTGTTAAGTCTAACATTTTTTTATGGAGTCTTTAGGGTTTTCTATGTACAATATCATGCCATCTGCGATAATGACAGTTTTGCTTATTCTTTTCCAATTTGGATGTCTTATATTTCTTGTCTGATTGCTATGGCTAGCACTTCCAATACTATGTCAAATAGGAATGGTGAAACTGGGCTTCCTGTCTTGTTTCTGTTCTTAGGTAAAATGGTTTTAGTTTTTACCCATTGAGTAAGATGTTGGCTGTGGGTTTGTCATATATGGCTTTTATGATGTTGAAGTATGATCTTTCTATTTCCACCTTGCTGAGAGTTTTTATTTAGAAAAGGTGTTGGATTTTGTCAAATGCTTTTTCTGCATCAATTGATATGATTATGTGATTTTTGTCTCTTAATTCATTTATGTGATGTATGACATTTATTGATTTGTGGATATTATACTATCCTTGCATCCCTGGGATAAATCCTACTTGATCATGGTGTATGATCTTTCTAATGTAATGCTGGATCTGATTTGCTGAAATTTGTTGAGGATTTTAGTATCTATGTTCATCAGGAATATTGACCTATAATTCTCTTTCTTTGAGGTGTCTTTATCTGATTTTGGGATTAGGGTAATTCCAGCTTCATAGAAAGAGCTAGGAAGTGTGCCTTCCTCTTGAATTTTTTGGAATAGTCTGAGAAGGATAGGTTTTAGTTATTCTTTGAATGTTTGGTAAAACTCCCCTGTGAAGCCATCCAGACCAGGGCTTTATTTGCTGAAAGTTTTTTTTTTAATTTTTTATTACTGCTTCAATTTCATCAGTAGTTATCAACCTATTCATGTTTTTTTATTCTTCCTGATTGGGGTTTAGGAGATTGTATTTTTCTAGGAATATGTCCATTTCATCTAGGTTGTCCAGTTTTTTGGAGTAGAGTTGTTCATAGTATTTTTAAAATAATCCTCTATATTTCTATGGGGTTGGTTGCTACTTCACCTCTCTCATTTCTGATTTTGGTTATTTGGATCCTTTCTTTTTGGTTTTGGTGAGCCTGGATAGAGGCTCATCAAACCTGTTTATCCATTCTTTACTGATACAGCTCTTAGGACAATGGAAATTAAGGAGAAAACAAACAAATGGGACTACATCAAAATAAAAAGCTTCTGCAGAGCAAGAGTAACCATCAACAAAACAGCAAGAAAGCCCATTGCATGGGAGAACATATTTGCCCATGTTATCTCCAACAAGGGGTTTAACCTTTAAAATATATAGGGAACTCATACAACTTAACCAAAAGAAGATAAACAATCCAATAAAAAAAATAGGCCAAGGACCTAGACACTTTTCAAAAGGGAACATACAAGAGGCCAAGAGACATATGATAACATGCTCTAAGTCATTAATCATCTGAGAGATGCAAATAAAAATGACAGTGAGGTACCATCTCACACCTGTCAGAATGGCTATCAACAAACAACAAGTGCTGGTGAGGATGCAGAGAAAAAGAAACCTTTGTGCACTGCTGGTGGAAATGCAGACTGGTGCAGACACTGTGGAGAACAGTAAGAAGTTTCATCAAAAAATTAAAAATGAAACTCCCATTTGACCCAGAAATTCCACTTCTGGAAATATATCCCCAAAAGTCAGAATCACCAGTTAGAAAGAATATATGCATTACTATATTCATAGCAGCACAATTTACAATAGCTAAAATTTGGACACAGCCTAAGGGTCCATCAACAGATGAATGGATTAAAAAATTGTGGTACATCTACACAATGGAATAATACACTGCTGTAAAAAAGAAGGAACTCTTACCATTTGCAACACCATGGATGGACCTGGAGAACATTATGCTAAGCAAAATAAGCCAGTCAGAGAAAGATAAATATCACATGATCTCACTCATTTGTGGAATATAATGGACAACATAAATTGAATAAAAATAGATCCATCAGACAGACCATCCAACCTAAGAGGAAAGGCAGGGGTCATGGAAGTGGTAAGATCAACCAAAGGACTTGTATGTGTGCATATGAGCATAACCACTCGGGCAACAAGGACATGTACAGGAAGGTGGGAGTGGCCAGAGTGAGATCAATGGGGAAAAGGGAGACATATAATACTTTAAACAATAAATAATTTAAATTAAAAAAAAGAAAAAAGGGGAAAAAACCCCACAAAAAACCAAACAACTCTCAACAAACAAAAGTCCTGAACTGGATTGCAGAGAAGACTCCCAAGCTCTTTTTATAAGGCCAGCATTATCTTAATGCCAAAACAAGATAAAGACACTACAAAGAAAGAAAAGTATAGGCCAATATTCCTGATGAACAGAGTTGCTAAAATCCTTAACAAAATATTAGCAAACTGGATTCAATAATAGATGAAAAGGATCATACATCATGATCAAGTGGGATTTATTCTGGGGATGCAAAGTTGGTACAATATCTGCAAATCAATAAATATGATATACCACATAAACAAAATGAAGGATAAAAATCGCATGATTATATCAATAGATGAAGGAAAAGTATTTGATAAAACATAGCACCCATTTATGACAAAAACTCTCAGCAAAATGGCAATGGAGGGAAAATACCTCAACATAATAAAGGCGATATAACAACCTACAGTCAACATCATATTCAATGGGCAAAAGCTAAAAGTATTTCGTTTAAGATTGGGAACCTGACAGGGATGTCCACTTTCACTACTTTAATTCAATACTAGAGGCCCGTTGCATAGATTTGTGCACCAGTGGGGACTCTTGGCCTGGCCTGCAGGGATCAGGCTGAAACCAGCCTGGTATATGGCTGAAACTGGCAGTCTGACATCCCCCGAGGGGTCCCAGATTGCTAGAGGGTGCAGACCAGGCTGAGGGACCCCACTGGTGCATGAATCCATGCACTGGATGGCTAGAATATATATAAGATCTTTGGTTAATTTCTTTCCACCATCCTCCCTCTCCCCTTCCCTCTGATATTCATCAGTCTGTTCCACATTTCCATGCCTGTGCAGTGAGCTTCTGCTTTCTGGTGGTCAGTGCGTATCATAGCTACCAGTCAAACAGTCAAAAAGTCAAATGGTCGGACGGTTACTTAGGCTTTTATATATAGATAGTACTGGAAGTCCTTGCTACAGCTATCAGACAAAAAGAAGAAATAAAAGGTATACACATTGGAAAGGAAGAAGTAAAACTGTCATTATTTGCAGATGACTTGGTACCGTATGTAGAAAACCTTAAAGATTCCACCATAAAAAGATTAGAATTGATAAAAGATTTCTGTAAGCAGTATACAAAAAATATATAGAAATCATTTACATTTCTATACATCAATAATGAACTAACAAAAAGGGAAACTAAGAAAACAATCCCATTTACAATTGCATAAAAAAACCAAACCAAACCAAACAAAAAATACCCACCTTGGAATAAATTTAACCAGGTATGTAAAAGACCTATACTTGAAAAATGATAAGATACTGAAGAAATAAATTGAAGAAGATACAAATAAATGGCAGTATACACCATATTCATATGGATAGGAAGTATTAACGTCATTAAAATGTCCAAACTATACAAATCAATCTATAGATTCAATGCAATTCCTATCAAGATACCAATGGCATATTTCCCAGAACTAGAACAAATACTACAAACATTTATATGGAACCACAAAAGATCCTGAATAGCCACAACAATCTTGGGAAAGAAGAACAAAGTTGGAGGAACCTAATATAAAACTATACTGCAAGGGTATAGTAATAAAAACAGCATAGTACTGGCCTAAAAGCAGACATGTAGATAAATGGAACTGAATAGAAAGCTCAGAAATAAACCCTTGCCTTTATGGTAAATTAATATTTGACAAAGGAGGCAAGAACATAGAATGGGATAAGATTATTTAATAAATGGTGTTGGGAAAACTGGACAAATTCATGCAAAAAAAAAAAAAGAAAGAAAGAAAAAAGAAAGAAAGAAACTAGACTACTTTTTACGCCATACAAAGAATAAATTAAAAATGGGTTAAAGACATACATTTTAATTTAATTTTGTGGACTGCAAAACACAAAAATTTTAGAAGAAAACATAGGCAGTAAAATCTTGAACATTTCTTGTAAAACTATTTTTTCTGATATATCTTTTCTGACAAAGGAAACAAAAGAAAAATTAAATAAATGAAACTACCAAACTATAAGTTTTTTCACAACAAAGGAAACCATCAACAAAATGAAAAAACATCCCACTGAATGGGAAAACATATTTGCCAATGATACATCTGATAAGGGGTAAATATCCAAAATTTATAAAGAACTTGTACAACTCAACACACACACGCACAAAAACAACAAACAAACAAACAAACCCAAACAAAATCAATCCAATTAAAAAATGGGCAAAGGACCTTAAAATAGATACTTCTCCAAAGAGGACATATAAATAGCCAATAGATATATGAAAATATGCTCAACATCCCTAATCATCAGAGAAATGCAAATGAAAACCACAAGGAGAAATCACCTCGCACCTGTCAGAATAGCTATCATCAATAAATCAGCAAACAACAAGTGTTGGCAAGGATGTGGAGAAAAGGGAACCCTCATGTACTGTTGGTAGGAATGCAGACTAATGCAGCCACTATGGAAAGCAGCATGGAGTTACCTCAAAAAATTAAAAATAGAACCATCTTATGACACAGTGATTCCACTTCTGGGAATATATCTGAAGAAATCTGAAACACTGATTTGAAAGGATAGATGTATCCACATGTTCATTGCAGGATTATTTACAATAGTAAAGATTTGGAAGCAGCCCAAGTGTCCATCAGTAGATGAATGGACTCAAAAGTTGTACATTAATACTGGAGAGCATTGTGCTAAGTGAAATAAGCCAGTTAGAGAAAGACAAGTACCGCATGATTTCACTTATATGTGGAATCTAATGAATAAAATAAGCTAACAAACAAAATAGAAACAGACTTTTGGATACTGAGAACAGACTGACCACTGTTAGTGGTCCAGGGGGCTGAGGAGTTGGGCTACAAGAGTGAAGAAAGTAAGCAAACACTGACAACAACAAAAAAATCCATCATAGACAACAGTATGGTGGTTACCAGAGGAAAAGGGGACTTGGGGGAGGCAGAAGTGAATAAAGGGGGTATAAATGGTGATGGAAGGAAATTTGACTTGGGGTGATGAACACACAATACAGTGTATAGATGATGTATTATGGAATTGTACACCTCAAACCTACATAATTTTATTAACCAATATTACCACAATAAATCCATACAAAGAACTTACACCACACACACAATAAAGAATCAGCATATACAGCATAGCAGATACAAAAGTTAGTTCAGATTAACCTCGCTGTACCATCAGCCCCTCGTTGCCCATGGTGAAATGGTGGGGTGGGTGGAGACATGAAAAGAGAGAGGTTTGAGATGTTCATGGTGTGCATACAAATGAAATAGAAAATCAGCTTCTTTCTGGGGGGTAATGGAGCTCTCCCCAACTGCTCCCCCCTCTGCTTTCTCTCTCTGATTTCTCACCAGTTCTAATTATCACCAGCTGGAGCCACTTACTTCTAACTGTTTACATATTACTAAAGCATCTGTGAGAATGAAGCACCGTAAACTTCATCTAATACCAAGCCAAATAAAAATATTTCCTGATTTCTGCTGCTATAACCTTTACCTTCTACAATAGATTACTTGGGGGGTAGATGGGAAGAATGCCACTGATCAAATTATTTATCAGGTTATAAGTATCTGCCCCCTGTGTCACATCCCAGGAACTGACCACATCTGGACTCATCCTGAGTTGCATTTGCTACAGCATCATTACTTAATTTATGGATTTAAATTCCAAAAGCTTAAGGACATGTATATGTCTGCTATCTGTCCTGGAAGAAACCAAAAGGGGGATTTATTAGGACCTAATTCATGCTAAAAACAGTTTTGTGAATTAGAGAGTTAGTGTCCAGCTTGTATATTTGGACATTGAACATTGAAGAGATTAAACTGTTCATTTATTAATTTTGGAGGGCTACTTAACACTTTTCTTTTCCACAGATTGTAAGCTCTGTAAGGGTCTTAGCTTGAGTTGCTATAACAAAAATACCATTAATTAGGTGGCTTAAACTACAACAATTTATTTCTCATAAAAAATCTACATATTATAATATCTAAGTATATATTTATCTATGCCACCACCAGACTATATATATATTTAGTCAAGCACTGCATAATGATGTTATGTTTTGGTCAATGATATACTGCATATACTACAGTGGTCACATAAAATCATAATGGCGTTGAAAGATTCTTACTGCTTAGTGATGCCACAGCTGTCCGAAAGTCATAGTGCAATGAATTTCTTATGTTTTGTTATGTTGGTCTAAACAAATCTACTGCGCTGCCAGTCTTATAAAAGTATAGTGCATACAATTTTGCACAATACGCAATACTTGATAATGATAATAAATGACAATGTTACTGGCTTATGTTACTACTAGAGGTCTGGTGCACGAGATTTGTGCACCGGGGGTGAGGGGTGAGGAGGTCTGGACTGCGCTCTTTCGCAGTCTAGGAGCTCCTGACTGACAGGAGCAGGCCTAAGCCAGCAATCCGGCCTCCTTAGCACTGTTATGGAGACAGTAGAGGCTCCCACCACTGCTGCAGTGCCCCCCAGCCAAAAGCTGGCTTCTGGTTGAGCAATGCCCCCTTTGTGGGAGTGCACTGACCACTAGGAGGCAGTTCTTGCATTGAGCTTCTGCCCCCTGGTGATCAGTGTGTGTCATAGTGATCCGTAGTTTCACAATTTTGTCCATTTGCATATTACCCTTTTATTATACAGGATAATATACTATTTATCATTATTTTAGACTTTACTCTTTCTATTTGTCAAAAAAGGTTACTCTAAAATCGTATGCTATATTATGTTGGTAGCAGCCTCATATATCTTGTGTTTACCGAATCTCTTGATTGCATCATTTTATCCTATGCTTAATTTAATCTTGTGTTGTATTATTAATTGTAGCACTTAAACTTACAAAATTTACTCTGTTAATGTTGCCATTAAGAGGCCATCTCAAGTGATTGACCTGGAGGCAATATTATGAGTGATTAACAACCATAAAGGTGGAAAATCAGTTATGGTAATTGCTCCCTAGTCAGGCATGTCCCATTCCACCATAGCTATCATCTCGAAGATCAAGAACAAAGTGATGGAAGCTGTTAAAAGATCTGCTTCATTGAAGGCAATGAAACTAACAGCAATTAGAGAAGTGCCTACATCAGATATGGAGAAACTTCTAATGACCTGGATTGAAGACCAGACACACAAGCAAATCCCTCTGGTGGTTTAAATGATTTAAGAATTGTTATCTACACTAATAAAAGAGAACTATGTAAATTGACCATACCCCTGTGATACCCACCAGCCAGTCAGGAGGAAATATTAGGACTAGTAATAATTAATGTCGTTTTCTAATTTTTTTTTAAATCGAATTTATTTAAACAATACAACAAAACTTAATCAACGATATAGTTGCCGTTGTTTTCTACTACTTGTGCCCAACGCTCAGGAAACATTTTAATCCCTCTGTTGTAAAATTCATGTGATTTTGATGCAAAAAATTCGGTCAATGCATTGAGGCATTCTTCATTATTAAATTTTTTTCCAAGAAGAAAGTTTTGCAAAGAATGAAACAAATGGTAATCGGAAGGGGCAATATCAGGAGAATATGCAGATTGAGGGAGAACTTCCCATTCCAACTGGCGCAGTTTTTCAGTAGTGATTCTTGCAGTATGCGGTCGGGCGTTATCGTGGTGAAGAATTACGCCCTTCTGATTAATCAGCATGGGTTCTTTTTCTCTTAAAGCTTGGGCTAACCTTTCCAATTGGGCACTATACTCTGCACTTGTAATGGTTTGGTTAGATGGTAAAAGTTCATAATGAAGAATTCCTTTAAAATTCCACCAAACACACAACATCACTTTTTTCGCATGCAAGTCAGGTTTTGGTGTGTGCTGCGGAGCCTCATTTTTGTCCAACCATTGAGGCCGCCTTTTCAAATTAACACACAACACCCATTTTTCATCTCCGGTAACAATTTGCTCTAAAAACGGCAAACGGTTTTGACGAGAGAGGAGCGAACTGCAAATTGTGACTCTTTGATTATGGTTGTTGTCGGTCAACTCATGAGGAACCCATTTTCCAAACTTTTGGACTTTGCCAAGTGCACGCAATTGATTGGAAATTGTTTTTTGTGAACAATTTAAAGTTGTCGCAAGCTCTTGTTGGGTAATTTGAGGATTTTGCACCAAAAGAGCTTGAAGAGCTTCTTGATCAAAATTGGACACACGGCCTCGACCACTCTTGTCATCTAACGAAAAATTTCCCTCGCGAAATTTCTCAAACCAACGCTGGCATTTTCTGGCGCTAACTGCATCTTGACCAAGAGCACTATAGATGTTTTTTGCAGCCTCACTTGCTTTTCTTCCTAATTGGAACTCGTAAAGCATGCAGTGCCGAATATGCTCTTCATCCGCCATCTTCTTAGCCCTAGTTTTGCAACAAAAACCAAACCAAACACAAACTTTTTCAAGCAAAACTTGTTAATTGCACTTCACACGTTCTGTAGATACCACGTGTTTGAAGGTTATGTCAATACAAGTCAATGCCAAGCAAGATTTTAAACGAATGTTTAAAAACGACATTAATTATTACTAGACCCGATATACAAATTAGCAGGACAAAGATGGTGGCAGCCCTGCCCCCCAGCCACTTCAGGCACAGAGCTGCAGGGTGGGGCAGGAGGTCTGCCATGAGGGGGAGGGTGGAGGGCAGAGGGAGCTATAGGAGCGGCACTCTGGCCAGAGTAAGCGAGAAGCCTGTAGACTTCAGCCAGAGTCAGCGAAGACTCTGGCCAGAGCAAAGGCCTAGGTCCCGGGTGCTGGAGGAAAACTGGTGCCGGCAGCCGGGGGAAGGAAGGCCTATTGCACAAATATTCGTGCAATGGACCTCTAGTTCATTACATAAGGTGAAGGTGGGTAGTGAGTCTGTGAGTGCTGAAGTAAATGCAGTTGAAGAATTTTGGAAACCATAGATAAGCTGATTGTGGAGGAAAATTGCTTGCCCTAACAAATATTCAAAATGGATGAAAACTTCTTATTTTGAAAACAAATGCCTGAAAGGAACTTTATAAGGAGTCCAAGTCAATACCATATTTCAAGTCTCTTAAGGACAAGAAAACAATTTTTCTTGTGGGCAATGTTTCAGGCTACGGATGGAAACCCTTTGTGATCTAGCATAGTGAGAACCCCAGGACCTTAAAGCATATCAATAAGCACACACTGCCATTGTATGACAGGAGCAATAACAAGTCATGGATGACCCTCTTTTAAGCTGCCCTCCTGCACTGCTGTGCTGTGGGATGAAGAATTACTATTTGGAGAATAACATACATTTCAAGATTTTGTTTATTGTTGATAATGCTCCTGTTCATCCTCCTTTAATTGGTAATCTTCATACCAATATTTAAGTGGTGTTTTCCCCCTTCCAAACACTATCGCTTTGATCCAACCACAGATCAAGGAGTATAGTATCTTTTAAGGCCTACTACCTTAGGAGGACCTTTGTCCAAGCTATTGTGAGGAAGACACTGATTCAATTCTGGAAGGATTACAACATTGATAACTGCATCAAGAAACATGCTTGGGTTTATGTCACCAAGTTGTGAATGAAGAGCTTCTGGAAGAAGACTCTCAAGAGGTTTGTCCATGACTTCAAAAGATTTGCTAAGGATGAGATGGAAGCAAAAGTGAATAAGACTATGACTGAGGTGGCAAACAACTTTAACCTGGGTATGGATGAGGGTAACACTGAGGAATTGTGGTTCCTGAGGAATTGACTACTGAATAGTTGTTGGAACCAGAACAGGAACATATAACTGAACAACAGGCAAGAGAAAAAAAAACCCAGCAAGAGTAGAAAAAGAACCCCCAACAAAATTCACAGTGAAGCATTTAGCAGAAGCTTTACAGACCTTAAAAAGCTCTTTAAAACGTATAAAAGCATAGATCCCCCCTAAAGCCAAATATTTCATTAATAGAAAAGAATGTTCATGATGTATTATCTGTTTACAAGCAAATCATTGGGGAAAAGGGGCGGGGGGGGAGGAAGAAACCAAGCAAATCATCATGGACATACTTCTGAAAGGAATGATAGATAACGCTTCAAGAACAGCCTTGGACAGACCTGGACCTTCAGGAGGTGTTCCAGAAGAAGGCATTGTTATAGGAGATGACAGCTCCATGCGTTATTGCCCCTGAAAATCTTGAGGGGGACACAATGTGTAGGTGGAAGACTGATACTGATGATCATGTCCTGTGTAGGTCTAGGCTAGCTTAGATGTAGAAAAAGAACCCACAAGAAAATTCACAGTGAAGAATTTAGCAGAAGCTTTTGCAGACCTCAACAAGCTCCTTAAAATTTTTAAAAACACAGATATCCCAATACCAAAATATTTCATTAATAGAGAAGAATAAGACAAAATTGGGAGGATTTATTACATGTCCTTTAAATTTTTTTCTCCTGTTTTTAACTATTCATTTATTTTTAATATATATTTTATTGATTTTTCACAGAGAGGAAGGGAGAGGGATATAAAGTTAGAAACATTGATGAGAGAGAAACATCGATCCGCTGCCTTCTGCACACACACCCTCCCCCCCCCCATCTTGGGATGTGCCCTCAACCAAGGTATATGCCCTTGACCGGAATCGAACCTGGTACCTTTCAGTCCATAGGCCGATGCTCTATCCACTGAGCTAAACCAGTTTTGGCTTTACCTATTTATTTATAAAATATTTTAAAATTTTATTTTTAACTAGAGGCCTGGTGCACAAATTCATACGTGGGTGAGGTCTGGCCAGCCCACCCTGATAGGGACCATTGAGTTGGGCAGGCAGGGGGAATGGGCTGTGGATGGTTGGCCAGCCAGCCCTGCTCCCGATTGGAATGGGGGCCAATCAGGGACCAGCTGGAGGGAGGGGCCACAGGAAGTTGGAAGTTGGGGGATGATTTGGGCCCTGATGGGACTGGTTGGCTACCATAGTGTGTGTCATAGCAACCAGTCATTCCGGTCATTCTGGTCGTTCTGTCATTCTGGTTGATTGGCTTATATTGGGTATATATATATATATATATATATATATATATATATGTATGTTACAATTGACATACATTATTATATTAGTTTCAATGGACACACCAGTGATTAGATACTACATAACTTAAGTGATCATCCCAATAAGCCTTGCATACATCTGACACCATACATAGTTATTAGAATCTTCTTGACTATATTTTCAACTATATTTTTAACTAAATCCATGGGGATGCTATACTTTACATCCCCATGACTTTTCTGTAACAATCAATTCATACTTCTTAATGATGTCACTTTTTTTGCACAACCCCCAAACCCTTCTTCCATCTGGCAACCATCAAAATGTTCTCTGAGTCTGCCCTGGCTTGTGTGACTAAGTAGTTAGAGCATTGGCTGGTGCACTGAAGGGACTCAGATTTGATTCCTGGTCAAGGGTACATACTGGGGTTTTGGGTTCCCTCTATCCCAGGTTGGGGAGTGTTGGGGAGTGATGTTTCTCTCTTTCCCCTTTCCTCCCACCCTTCCATTTTCTCTGAAAAGCAATGGGAAAAAAAATCCTTGGTTAAATGTTAACAAAAACAAACAAATAAACAAACAAACAAAAATGTTCTTTGTATCTATGAATCTGTTTCTGTTCTGTTTGTTTATTTTGTTTTTATTTTATTTTTATTTTTTTCCTGTTAAACATTTTTATTTTATGTTATTAAATTGTTATCTGTGTACATATATTAACATTGCCCCCCCCTCCCATACATACCCTCCCACCCAGAGTTTTCTGTCCATTGGTTGTACTTATATGCATGAATACAAGTCCTTTGGTTGATCTCTTATATCCCCCAGATCTCCCTCCCCTCCCCGCAGTAATTTGACAGTCTGCTTGTTGCTTTACTGTCTCTATATCTATCTTTTGGTTCATCAGTTTATAATGTTCTTTATTATCCATAAATGAGTGAGGTCATGTGATGTTTCTCTTTCATTGACTGGCTTATATCACTCAGCATGATGTTCTCCAATTCCATCCAGGTTGCTCCAAATGATGAGAATTCCTTCTTTTTTATGGCAGCATAATATTCCATTGTGTAGATATACCATGGTTTTTAGATCCAATCATCTGCTGACAGGCACCTAGGCTATTTCCAAATTCTAGCTATTGTAGATTGTGCTGCTATGAACATAGGGGTGCATATATCCTTTCTGATTGGTGTTTCTAGTTTCTTGGGATATAATCCTAGGAGTGGGATTACTGGGTCAAATGGGAGTTCTATTTTCAGTTTTTTGAGGAAACTCCACACTGTTCTCCACAGTGGTTGCACCAGTCTGCATTCCCACCAGCAGTGCACGAGGGTTCCTTTTTATCCGCAACCTCGCCAACACTTCTCATTTGTTGATTTGTTGATGTTGGCTATTCTGACAGGTGTGAGATGGTACCGCATTGTTGTTTTGATTTGCAACTCTTGGATGATTAATGACTTTGAGCATGTTTTCATGTGCCTCTTAGTCTTCCTCCTGTCTTTTTTTGATAATATTCTATTTAGGTCCATTGCCCATTTTTTAATTGGATCATTCATTTTCCTTTTATTTAGTTATATAAGCTGTCTGTAGATGTCGGAGATTAAACCTTTATTAGTGATAACATCTGCAAATATGTTCTCCCATACAGTGGGCTTTCTTGTTTTGTTGGTGATTTCTTTTGCTGTAAAAAAGTTTTTTATTTTGATGTAGTCCAATTTGTTTATTTTCTCTTTAGCTTCCATTGCCCTAGGGGCAGTATCAGTGAAAAAGTTCTTTTGGCATATGTCTGAGATTTTGCTGCCTGTGGATGCCTTTAGTATTTTTATGGTTTCCTGTCTTATGTTTAAGTCCTGTATCCATTTTGAGTTTATTTTTGTGTATGGTGTAAGTTGGTGATCTAGTTTCATTCTTTTGCATGTTTCTGTCCAATTTTCCCAATACCATTTATTGAAGAGACTGTCTTGACTCCATTGTATATTTGTGCCTCCTTTGTCAAATATTAATTGAGCATAGTGATTTGGGTTGATATCTGGGTTCTCAATTCTATTCCATTGATCTATACGTCTGTTCTTGTGCCAGTACCAGCCTGTTTTGTGAACAGTGGCTTTGTAATACAGCTTGAAATCTGGTATTGAGATCCCTCCTACTTTATTCTTCTTTCTCAGGATTGCTGTGGCTATTCGGGGTCTTTTATTGTTCCAAATAAACTTTTGAAGAGTTCTTTCTAGGTCAGTGAAATATGCCATTGGTATTTTAATGGGAAGTGCATTGAACCTATAGATTGCTTTAGGAAGTATAGACATTTTGATGATGTTGATTCTACCAATCCATGAACATGGTATGTTCTTTCATATGTTTACATCTTCCTCTATCTCTTTTTACAGTGTCGTGTAGTTTTCTGCATATAGGTCCTTTACTTCTTTAGTTGAGTTTATTCCTAGGGATCATAAATTTTTGGTGGGATGGTAAATGGAATTGCTTTTTTAGTCTCTGTTTCTGTAAGTTCACTATTGGTGTATAAAAATGCCATAGATTTCTTGGCGTTAATTTTGTATCCTGCTACATTGCCAAATTCTAAGTCAATTAGTTTTTTAATGGAGTCTTTTGGTTTTTTTTTTATATCAATAAAAAGATATCATGTCATCTGTAAATAAGGATAACTTTACTTCTTCTTTTCCAATTTGGATGCCTTTTATTTCCTCTTCTTGTCTAATTGCAATGGCTAGTACTTTCAGTACTATGTCAAACAGGAGTGGTGATAGTGGGCATCCCTGTCTTGTTCCTATTCTTAGAGGGAATGGTTTTAGTTTTTGCTCATTGAGTATGATGTTGGCTGTGTGTTTATCATATATAGCTTTTATTACGTTGAGGTATGATCCTTGTACTCCCACTTTGTTGAGAGTTTTTTTTTTTTATCAGGAAAGGGTATTGGATTTTATCAAATGCTTTTTCTGCATCAATTGATATGACTATATGATTTTTATCTTTCATTTTGTTTATGTGATGTATCACGTTTATTGATTTGTGGATATTGTTCAATCCCTACAGTCCTGGAATAAATCCTACTTGGTCATGGTGTATGACCTTTGTGATGCTCTGCTGGAGCCGATTTGCTAGAATTTTGTTGAGGATTTTGGCATCTATGTTCATGAGGGATATTGGCCTGTAGTTCTCTTTCATTGAGTTGTCTTTATCTGGTTTTGGTATTAGGGTGATGCTGGCTTCATAGAAGGAGTTTGGAAGTGTTCCTTCCTCTTGAATTTTTTGGAATAGTCTGAGGAGGATAGGTTTTTGTTTTTCCTTGAATGTTTGGTAAAACTCTCCTGTGAAGCCATCTGGCCCTGGGCTTTTGTTGCTGGAAGCTTTTTGACGACTGTTTCAATTTCCTCCCAAGTCACTGGTCTATTGAGATTTTTAGATTCTTCCTGATTGATTTTGGAAGTTTGTATTTTTCTAGGAATATGTCCATTTCCTCCAGGTTGTCCAGTGTGTTGGAATAGAGTTGTTAGTAGTATTTTGTAACAATCCTTTGTATTTTGGTGGGGTCTGTTGTTATTTCACCTCTTTCGTATCTGATTTTGTTTATTTGAGTCCTCTCTCTTTGTTTCTTGGTTAGCCTGGGTAGAGGTTCATCTATCTTGTTTATCCTTTCAAAGAACCAGCTCTTGGTTTTGTTGATCTTATGTATTGTATCTTTGGTCTCTCTGTCGTTTATCTCCACTAAGATTTTTATTATTTACTTCCTTCTGCTTACACTTGGCTTTTCTTGTTGCTCTTTTTCTAACTGTTTGAGTTGTAGACTTAGATTATTTGTTACCATTTTTTTTTCTTGTTTTTTTTTTTGCAATAGGCTTGTAGGGATATGAACTTCCCTCTCAAAACTGCTTTTGCAGTGTCCCATAGATTTTTGGATTGTTGTGTTTTCATTGTCATTTGTTTCCAGGATGTTTTTAATTTCTTCCTTGATTACTCTGGTAACCCAGTCCTTGTTTAATAGCATGCTGTTTAGTCTCCATGTGTTTGATTTCTTTGGATTATTTTTATTGTAGTTAACTTCCAGTTTTATGCCACTATGATCTGAGAAGATGCTTGATATAATTTCTATCTTCTTAAATTTGAAGAGAGTTTGCCTATGTCCCAACATGTGGTCTATCTTTGAAAATGACCCATGTGCACTTGAGAAAAATGTATATTCTGTGGCTTTGGGGTGGAATGTTCTGAAAATGTTGATTAATTCCATCCTGTCTAGTGAGTCATTTAGGATTGATATTTCTTTGCTGATTTTTTGTTTAGATGATTTGTCCAAAGGTGACAGTGATGTATTAAAATCTCCTACTATGATTGTATTGCTATTAATCTCTCCCTTAATGTCCTCCAGCAGTTTTTTTATATATTGGGGTGCTCCCATATTGGGTGCATATATATTTACCAAGGTTATTTATTCTTGTTGGATTGCTCCCTTTAGTATTATGAAGTGGCCTTCATTATCTCTTATTATGTCCTTCACTCTGAGATCTAATTTGTCAGATATAAGTATTGCTACCCCAGCTTTTTTTTTTATTTCCATTCACTAGGAAAACCTTTTTCCATCCCTTCACCCTCAGTCTGTGTGCATCTTTTTTTCTGATGTGGGTTTCTTGTAGACAACAGATATATGGGCCTTTTTTTCTTATCCAATCTGTTACCCTATGTCTTTTCACTGGAGCATTTAATCCATTTACATTGAAAGTTATTATTATTTTTTTTAAATAAATCTTTATTGTTCATATTATTACAAATGTTCCTCTTTCCCCCCCTCCTCCATTGCTCCCCTCCACCAGGTTCCCATCCCACCCTCTGCCCTTTAACCACCCCTCATTGTCCTCATCCATAGGTGCACAGTTTATGTTCAGGCTCTTCCTGCACCCCCACTTCTCTTTCCCCTGAGAATCGTCAGTTCACTACCCTTCCATACCTCTGATTCTATTATATTCAACAGTTGATATTGTTCATCAGATTTTTTAATTCCTTTGGTTTTTAGATTCACTTGTTGATAGTTATGTATTTGTTGTTCATAGTTTTTATCTTTATTTACTTTCTCTTCCGAAAGAACCCCCTTATGCAATTCATATAATTCTGGTCTGGTGGTGATAAACTCCTTTAGCTTTTTTTTTTTTATTGGTGAAGCTCTTTATCTGGCCTTCAATTCTGAGTGATAGCTTTGCTGGGTAGATTATCTTTGGCTGTAGGTTCTTACTATTCATCACCTTGAATATTTCTTGTCATTCCAGTCTGGCCTGCATGGTTTCTGTTGAGAAATCAGCTGACAATCATTTAGGTGCTCCTTTATAGGTAACTACCTGCTTTGCTCTTGCTGTTTTTAAATATTCTCTCTTTGTCTTTTGCTCTTGGAATTTTAATTATGATTTGTCTTGGTGTGGTCTTCTTTGGATTCCTTTTGTTTGGAGTTCTGTGCACTTCCTGGACTTGTAAGTCTAATTCTTTCACCAGGTGGGGGAAGTTTTCTGTCACTATTTCTTTCAGTATGTTTTCAGTATCTTGCTCTCTCTCTTCTTCTGGGACACCCATAATTCTGATGTTTGGTTTGCTTGAAGTTGTCTCAGAGGTTTCTTACATTATCTTCAACTTTCTGGATTTTCTTGCCTTCTTGCTTCTGCAGAGGAGTGTCTTCTGGCTCTTTATGTTCCAAATCTTTGACTTGATTCTTGTGATCTTCCATTCTGTTTTTAGGACTCTGTATAATATTTTTTATTTCAGACAATGTATTCTTTATTTCTTGTTGATCCCTTATTATTTCTTGTTGATTCCTTATTATTTCTAGTTGATCCCTTTTCATATCCTCATAGGACTTATTGATCTTTTCTAGGAAATTCTTGAAAAACCTTATAAGTGTGGTTTTGAACTCTATATACGGTCACTTTTTGTCCTCCATTCTTTTTGTTTGTGATCTATTTCCTTGTCTTGGTATTTTCGCAGCTTCCCTGAGTTGGTAGCCTTAAATGTCTCTGTGTTCTGCTTGGATGTGGCAGTTTCAGGGTGGAGCCTATAGCCTTGGCTTCCGTCAGCCACGCCCTATGCGGCTCCTGAGTCTCAGTGTTTCTCAGGGTCCTTCGGTACTTGCTGCAAGCACCTTTGAGAGAAAGGTGCCCTCGAGTTTCACCTGCTACTAAACAGTCTAGTCTCTCCCCCAATGAGCCCGGACCTGGGGTTCAGTTCAGTTGGAAGTGGGATTTGAAGTGGGGTTCAGAGCAGTCTAGAGCTTTTGTCTCCTTCTCGCCAGGGCAATCCCACGGCACAGCCAACCATCCCTTCTCTGTGCACAATGTGTGTGCCTCCGAGGGCTCTGCCTTTTGCCGCTCCCTCGGGTTTTTGCCTTACAGCCCAGGCTTCCTCTGTATGAGCCTGGGTCCCCAGGGTCTGGCCTAGAATTGGAGTTCAGTGCTGTCGTGTCTGGGGTTCAGCACAGTCCGGAGCTTTTATCTCCTTCTCACTAGGGAACGCCAGCCAGGCACTCAGCCTCCCCCTCCTCTCTGGCTCCATCCTCTGAGAGTGTTCAGCATGTCTCCGTACCTTAGGCTTTTACAGCTCCTGTGATTTTCCTTCTGGTTTTCTCTTTCCTTCTTGTTGTAGAATTTCCAGTCAGTCGACTTTCCTGTAGTTCTGGGTAATGTCCATTTTATATTTTAGTTGTATTTTATTGAAATTGTTGTGTGTGGCTGTGGTTAGGTGTTTACTTGTGTAGCCATCTTGGATCCTCCTCGAAAGTTATTATTGATAGGTACTTATTTGATGCCATTTTTATTCTATACCCCTGTGTTCCTTCTTTGCTTTCTATTTCTTTATTTTTACAGTATACCCTTTAGCATTTCTTGCATCGCTGGTTTGGTGGTGATAAATTCCCTTAGTCTGCTTTTGTCTGTGAAGCTCCTGTTTTCACCTTCAATTTTGATTGATAGCCTTGCTGGGTACAGTATTCTTAGATTCAGACCCTTCCTTTGCATGACTTTGTATATTTAATCCCATTCCCTTCTGGCCTGATGAGTTTCTGTGGAGAAATCAGTTGTTAGTCTGATGGGGGTTCCTTTATATGTAACTTTCTGTCTCTCTCTGGCTGCTTTTAAGATTCTTATTTTGTCGTTGGTGTTTGCCAGTTTAATTATAATGTGCCTTGGCATCGTTCTTTGCTTGGGACTCTGGGAGCATCTTGGATTTATGTGGTTTTTTCTTCTCTATCTCAGGAAAGTTTTTTGTCATTATTTCTTGAAACATGTTTTCCATGTCTTCCTCAGTTTCCTTTCCTTTTGGAACCCTTATTATTGTAATATTGTTTTGTTTTGTATTGTCCCAAAGTTCCCTTAGGCTCTCCTCCTGCTTTTTAATTTTTTTTTTTTTCCATAAGCTGCTCTAATTAGGTATTTTTTTTCATCTTGTTTTCTAGCTCACTGATGCGGTCCTCTCCTTCTTCTAGTTTACTCTTGATGCTTTCTATTGAGTTCTTTATAGTAGCGATGTCATTTTTCATTTCTTCTTGGTTCTTCTTCATTTCCTCTTCGTTCTTACTCATATTGTCAAATTTGTCTTTCATTCTTTTTAGCCATCTTACGATAATTTCTCTGAGTTCTTGCTCTGATAGGTTGTTTGCCTCTAACTCATTTACTTCCTTTTCTGGTGATGCCTGCTTTTCTTTCATATGCTGGCTGTTTCTTTGTCTCCCCATGATCTCTCTTTTTAAGATGTCTGGTTATATAGTTCTCTCTCTCCTGCTTTGATTTAAAGGCACAAAATACAACACAACCAGGTATAACACACAAGGCACTGAATAGAAATGTGTTTGCTATATTAATAACCTCCGATAAAGGTGACTAGAACCAGCTTAAAAAAAAAAAATACAATCAAACAAAAAGAATAGGCAAACCAATCTTACAAAAAAGCGTAAAACTTCAATATAGTTAACATTCAACATACAACTACAAAGGGATAGAGAGAAAGACTGTTTTTTTTTTAGGACAGCGATGAGGGAGGTGTGAATGGGCTTGGAGCATGGGGTTGGAAACTAGATATACACAAGTAGGGTGAAATTTTAGGAGGGGGTAAACAGAAAGAATAGGGAAAATCTAGAGCAGGAAAAGGTTAAGATAAACAGGGCACCAAAGGGAAAATGTTAGGAAGAGAGTGATGGCATAAAGGTAGGGTTGAGATATAATAAAGTGTTGGAGAAGGAAAGATAAATATAGACTGTAGAACAGTAATCCCAAAATAAAAAATAAAATAATAATAATTAATAATAATAAAAATAAGAATAAGCAAAGAAAATAAGATAAAAAAGGTAAAATAGTAGTAGTAATGTTGATTACATATACAATGTAATAATTAAAAAGGTAAAATCAAGTGTGGAAAAAAGAAAAAAAAATAGTTTCTTGAGTAAACGTTGCAAGTAATGAAAAAAAAACAAAATTTAAAAAATTAAAAAAAATTTTAAAAATTTAAATAAAATTTGCAGTAATGAAGGTCATTCACTTCCTCTATTGTTCTGTTTGGCATCCCTGTTTCCCAGTCCAGACAGTATTGAAGTTACTTGCGTTTCACTGCTCCTCAGTGTTGTAATCTGGTCCTGATTTTTAAGCAGGTCTTGCTTTGATTTTATTACACTAGCGTCAATTTGTGATTTAGCCTCTGGATGGCAGTGTTTCTAGGTTGACTTCCAGGGCTCTAAAGCCTCTCTAGCTTTCCCCCCAACCCCCTCTCTGTGGCACTGATCTATGGAGAAGGGGGAGGCAAGTCCGAGCCAACTGTAATCCCCTGTAATTCTCTGATATCCCTCTGAGTCAGATCCAAACGTGTTGCTCTTTAGATATCTCCCCTATTAGAAGCCTCATCCACTTTCACGGGTGACATCTACCCAACAGCCAGGGGCTTCTACTTGTAATCACTGCCCCGTCCTCCAGTTCCTGTGTGCCCAGCACGTGCAGGCTTTTGTCTTTGCGGCGAGCACTCACCCACCCTCTCCTCGCAAAGTCTGACCTTTTCGCTGTGCAATGGGGTACTCCTTTAAGTCCAAGTGTTCGCGCTGCCTGAGATCAGTGTTCTGGGGGTCACAGCTGCTTGGTGGTCGCTGCGGCTGTGGATATTCTGGCCTCTGACATGATCCAATCTTCCCTTCAAGATGGTGAGATTTCCTTGTCCAAGACTGCAGGTAGCTCTGGGAAGGGACCTAGCCCCACCGTGGGTGCCTCCCTGTCAGGGCACCCGATCAGTGGCCCCCTCAGTTTCTCCTGGTGTTCGGCAGTCTCTTGGCTCACCAATAAACACTCCCAGCATGACCCTCAGCTGCTCTCTCTTTCTGCTTCGGGACAAGGCTCAGAATCCCCCTATCTATTCTTCCGCCATTTTGTCTCTTCCCTGTTTATTTTGTTTTTAGATTCAATTGTTGATAGATACATATGATACATATTTATCGCCATTTTATTGTTCTTTTTCTTTTCTTCTTAAAAATGACCATTTAATATTCATATTATATTGCTTTGGTGATGATGAATTCCTTTAGCTTGTTCTGATAGCTTTGCCTGGTAGAGTAATCTTGCTGTAGGTTCTTGCTTTCATTACTTTGAATATTTTTTGTCAATCCCTTCTGGTTTGTAAAGTTTCTGTTGAAAAAAAAAAAAAATCCTGATAGTCTTATGGGAGTTCCCTGGAAAAGACTAACTGCTTTTCTCTTGCTGCTTTTAAGATCCTCTCTTTGTCTTTAAACTTTTGCATTTTAATTATGATGTGTCCTGGTTGGGCCTCTTTGTTTGGGACTCTCTGTGCTTCCTGGACTTGTTTGTTAATTTCATTCATCAAATTAGGGAAGTTTTCTGTCATAATTTTTTCAAATAGGTTTTCAATTTCTTGCTCCCTCTCTTCTCCTTCTGGTACCCCCATGATATGAATATTGGAATGGTTGAAGCTGTCCCAGAGGCTCCCTACATTATCCTCCTTTTTCAAAATTCCTTTTTCTTTTTTTTAGGTCTGATTGGGTAAATAGGAGAGAAGTTTTGCTCTCAAGTGAAAAAAGGACTTATCAAGGAATTTAAAAATATTACGATGAGTATTTTTAAACCTTCTGTGTGTAGCACAAAACTACCTTGAAAGGGAATCATTAACCAAGGAAAAACTCATCGGTGATTCTCAAATTTTTGATAATAGGATAAAGGAACCTTAAAAAAATATTAAATTATAAGTGAAAATATTTGTGGTGAATACAGGAGAAGATTTGAGGCACTTGAGAATGAGTGCAAAAATAAGGAGGTCCTGTTTATACACAAGTTTTTCTTTTCACACTTGCTATTATTCCTGGCAAAATTTATATTTTGAAATGTAACTTTATAAAGCATTATTGAAGTCAGTTTCCAAGGCTAAAGTGTAAGGGACGATTTTCCTGTCATTTATCATGCAGGAGCCTGCATTTCCAGGCCTGTGATTATTTCAAGGTGAAAGGTGAGGAGAAATGCTCCTTACAGTTTATTCAGCGGGGATGTCAGTAATGGTAATCTCAGTCGCTATGGTACTTTAGCCTGTTGGTTCTGAAAGGATTTACTCTTTTGTGCAAAGAGAGAACAGAATGGCGGTGTCAAAGATAAAAGGAAATGGGATTTAGAAAAATTGGATTTCTGTGTCCACAAAATAGCTTTTTAGTTAGGGAAACTTTAATAGGAATTAGTAGTATTGTTTCATATAAAGGGCTAGATTAATGCAGTGCAGTGAAAGGTAGATACATTGAATATTTATAGTTTAAAAATGTATACTTCTCTGTGACATCATCATTAAAATATGAAAGATGAGGATGAGTCTATTTCCTGTGTTAGTATTAAAACATTTTATATTTATAAACATACATATTTAGTTTAAATATTATATTTAGAAAGTTCCATTTATGTATCTAAGATGGTAAAAGAGAGAAGATTATTCCAGACATTCAAAAACTAGAATTAACTTCCTTTCTGTAATTTCAGTCAATGGCCAAACCTTTATTTGACTACAACTTTTGAAAATGACAGCATTAGTCAGGCTTTTAGAAAAGTTACACTACAGCCTCCCTAGGAGTTGATAGACTTAGAGAAAATCAGTAGCCTTAAAAACAAATAGCTATTATTATATTATTATTTTTAAATCTTTATTGTTGTTATTATTACAGATGTCCCTCTTTTTCCTCTCATTGCTCCCCTCCACCCATTTCCCAACTCCCCCCCAGTCTTCACCACCCTATTGTCTGTGTCCATAGGTAATGCATATATGCATATGAGATCTTTGTTTAATCTCTTCCCGCCCGCACACCTCCCTTCCCTCTGAGAATTGTCAGGCTTTTCCAGTTTCATGCCTCTGATTCTATTTTATTCACCAGTTTATTATGTTCATTAGATTTCTTATTCATTTATTTTGATTTTTAGATTCACTTGTTGATAGGTATGTATTTGTTGCCATTTTGTTGTTCATATTTTTGATATTTTTTTCTTCTTCTTCCTCTTCTTAAAGAATACCCTTCAACATTTCATACAATACTGGTTTGCTGGTGATGAACTCCTTTAGCTTTTTCTTGTCTGTAAAGCTATTTACCTGACCTTGAATTCTAAATGATAGCTTTGCTGGGTAGAGTAATCTTAGTTGTAGGTCCTTGCTATTCATCACTTTAAATATTTCTTGCCATTTCCTCTGGCCTGCATAGTTTCTGTTGAGAAATCTGCTGACAGTTGTATGGGCACTCCCTTTCAGGTAACTAACTGCTTTTCTCTTGCTGCTTTTAAGATCCTCTCTTTGTCTTTAGCCCTTGGCATTTTAATTATGACATGTCTTGGTGTGGTCCTCTTTGGGTTCCTCTTGTTTGGGACTTTCTGGGCTTCCTAGACTTGTAAGTCTATTTCTTCACCAATAGGGGAAGTTTTCGGTCATTATTTATTAAAGAGGTTGTTTTTGTTTTTGTTTTTAATATCTTGCTCTCTCTCTTCTTATGGCACCCCCATAATTTGAATATTGGTTCTCTTGAAGTTGTCCCAGAGGCTCCTTACACTATCTTCATATTGTTGGATTCTTATTCCTTTTTGTTCTTCTGGTTGGGTGTTTTTTGCTTCCTCATATTTAAAATTGTTGATTTTATTCTCAGAATCCTCTACTGTTGAATCCCTGTACAGTCGGTCCTTGGGTGAGAGATCCATTCCTACAGTGCGACATATTGTGATTTTTGCCGTAAGTCAGAACCCTCCTACATAAGCACCTACATCACTCTCATGGAGCACATACATAGCAATAATAAAGTAAAATAGTAAAAAAAAAAAAAAAAATTAAAAGGAAGATAACAATTCCTGACCTTGTGGTAAATAAATAATAAAAAACATAAAGCACATAGGTACATATGTTGAAATGACGGAACTTTTTTTTTTTTAAATGAATAAATGGGAGATGGTGATGTCACCACGAAACAATGTACATCGAGTCTGATATAACTCAAGGACTGTGTGTATATTATTTTTTATTTCAGTCAGTGTATGCTTAATTTCTGACCGTCCGTTTTCCATTTTTTTTTTTTTTGGCATTCTCATCAAAATCCTTAAAAATCTCAATAAGTCCCTTGGAGGTTTCTAGAAGATTCTTGAGTAACCTGATAACTCTTGTTTTGAACTCTATATCTAGGAGTTTTCTTTCTTCCATTTCTTTCTGAAGAAATGACATGTTTCTTTGTTTCTGCATTTTGGCTGCTTCCCTGTGTTTGTTTCTATGTACTGGGTAGCTGCTAAGTCTCCTTGAGTTGATAGATTGGTCTTGTGTAGTAGGTGTTCTATAGGGACAGTGGCTCAGCCTCCCCAGTCACCTGAGCTGGGTCCTCTAGGTGCACCCCTTTGTGGGCTGTGAGCACAGTTTTGTTGGTTGAAACTTGATGTTGGTGTCACTGGGAAAAATTGACCTCCAGGCCAATTGGCTGTTAGGACCAGCTGCGACTATAGTGGGAAAACTGCTGTGCTGAGACTTCCCTATGGAGCAGGACTTGCTTCAATGGGACTTTGGTACTCACCAAGTCTGAGTGTGTCACTTATGGGTGTGTAGACTTGTAATCTGGTATGGTCTGAAACTGACCCCTGGGTACACTGGCTCTTGAGTCTTCAGGCAGGTGCAAAGTCAGCCACTGCCCGGGCCCACCCAGCAGGAGCTACAGAGAGATCTACAGATTTCTCCTCTTTGTATCAGGTTTGGAAGTGCCCAGATGAGTCCCAGCTTTTAAGCAAGGCAGTCTGATGCTGGTGCTTGGTCGTGGCCCTTTTATTGATAAGTTAGGGACTCCCTGACTCAGCTGCAACTTGTTTGATTTTAACCTAAGCAAGTCACGCCATTCATAGGCAAAAGCTGATGCATACAGCTTGGGTAAATTGGATGAGGTGGGCAGTGTTTCCCAAACTTCTCTCATGATGAGAATCACCTGGTGGAGTTGTTAAACTACAGATTCCTGAATCCCAACTAAGAAGTGCTAAACTAGAATTTTTGGGAACATACAGGTAAAATTGTATACACTTAACTAGTGTGCATACAATTTTACCTGTATGTTCCCAAAAATTCTAGTTTAGCACTTCTTAGTTGGGATTCAGGAATCTGTATTTTTATTTATTTATTTATTTATTTATTTATTTATTTATTTATAATATATTTTATTGATTTTTTTTACAGAGAGGAAGGGAGAGAGATAGAGAGCTAGACACATCGATGAGAAAGAAACATCGACCAGCTGCCTCTTGCACACCCTTTACTGGGGATGTGCCCGCAACCCAGGTACATGCCCTTGACCAGAATCGAACCTGGGACCTTTCAGTCTGCAGACCGACGTTCTACCACTGAGCCAAACCGGTTTCAGCAGGAATCTGTATTTTAACAACTCCACCAGGTGATTCTTATCATGAGAGAAGTTTGGGAAACACTGTCTTAGGGAATTTCAGACAGAAATGACTGCCAGTCAGCCCTGCAACCTGGGAGGTCCCAGTGTAGGACAATGATCCCTGCAAGCACTTTTATCTGGAAGAAAGTCACCCTGGAGTTCCTGCCTCAATTCTAGACAATCCAGTTCCTCCTTGTATGTGTCTGTGTCCCCCAAAACCTCTTCCTGGTGCTGGAGCTTAGAGGAAGCAGGAGGAAGCAGTACCTTGTAAGTTCAGTTTGTGGTGCTGGCCTTTTAAGAGGAACAGCTGGGTGTCCATCAGCCTCTTTGTCACTGAACCCAAATCCGCACTGGTTTTTATAGCCCATGGGTGTTGGGATTTCTCTTTCTAGCTCTGGGATCCTAGGCCGGGAGTCTGCTGTAGGGCTGGAACCCCTTGCTCCTCCGAGTGGCCTCTACAGAGGTGACCTCCCTTCTGATTAACAAAGCGGCACTCATGGGTGCCAGACGAGCCAGTTCTTCTGCCAGTCTCAGTGTGCTTTCTTCTTTACTTCTATAGTTGTAAGGCTCCCTTTCAGCCAGCTTTTCGGCAGTTCTAGATGATGGTTTTTCTGTATTTTAGTTGTAATTTTGATGTGGTTGTGGGAGGCAGGTGGTGAGTACAGGTTATTACCTATGCCACTATCTTAATGAAGGACCAATAGATACTGTTTTATTGCTTAACATCTTGAAGTTGGAGTTTTAGAGATCCTATGTAACTCATTTGTTTTACAGGTAAGAAAACAAAAACCTAGAGATGTTAAGTAACTTATGTGAAGTCTTATAGCCAGTCCACGGAAGAGCTAAAGCAATTTACTTTAAGCCCAATGCATTCTCTGGGGTACCACACAGTTCACCTTGAGCACATTAGAGGAAAGTGAAGAAAATGGAGGAGAAGGGGAGCCTCTAGATTAGGGGTGTCGAACTCAATCAGAGAAGGGGCCAAAATCTAAAATCCAGCCTAAATCGCGGGCCGAATGGTTTACTGAACAGTCATAAACTGTCATTGTGATGGAAACGCAGCGGAGTGCAGTGATGACAGCGCGGTGCGGGCCAAATTGCAAGGCCTGGCGGGATGGATTTGGCCCGCGGGCCTTGTGTTTGACACATGTGCTCTAGATCCTTGTGCTTCTAACAGTTAATGCTTCTCAATGCAGAGTTTACTGTCTATTTCAGTGTGGAGGTGAAAGGCAGAAAATTAGATGAGTAGGATGAAAAGAGAAGAGGAGTGGAATATGAATTAGAAACTTGGGCTTACTTTGACCCTCATGTCTATGGGCAAGTCACAGTTGAAAGTTGTAAATATTCTTGGGACCTTGGAAGACTGTCCATTTACATTCAATAACTGCCTATTATCATGGAAAAATTAACAACTTTGGGTCTAAACCAGTGGTCGGCAAACTGTGACTTGCGAGCCACATGCGGCTCTTTGGCCCCTTGAGTCTGGCTCTTCCACAAAATACCATGGCCTGGGTGAGTCTGTTTTGAAGAAGTGGCATTAGAAGAAGTTTAAGTTTAAAAAATTTGGCTCTCAAAAGAAATTTCTATCATTGTACGTTAATATTTGGCTCTGTTGACTAATGAGTTTGCCGACCATTGACCTAAACTGTGGAGTCCTGCCCCAGCCTTCATTGCCTACTTCCTCATACCTAAAATACCCATTTTTGTTCTTATTCCTTTTGCCTACTTCCCCATGTAATCTTTGTCCTACCCAATAAAAGCAACCAGCATATGGGGGGTTGCAGAGCAGATTTTTGTGGATGACCTGCTGCTCTCCCATACTGCTGGCATTATTTGAATAAATGCTCATATGTGATTCAATCCTGTTTCTACTTAGTTGGCTCAAGTAGTGACAGGCAGCCTGGACCCATTGGTTGCCCAGTTTCACTTGTTCCTATCTCATCCCAGATGAACAGATGTTTCTTCTCCAGTCTTGTCTTCAAGTCATTGAGTTGATTAGGATCTTTCTAGTTCCGTTTTTCACTTAAGATAACTAGATTCTGTTTCCATTGCTTATAACCTTGACTGGCAGACTTATAGACTTATGAGGCAATCCATGGAGCAGCCAGACCAACCATTCAGCTGATGAACATGGGCCCACAGAACAATTTATGAGAGAACCTAATCCCCATGTCTCAAGCCCCACAGGCCATATTCCTCTTTCACACACTTAGGTGCTTTCTTGAAGAGGAGTGGCAGGGCACAGGACTTTGAAACGCTAAAATGTACTTGAGTCTTTTAAACAGAGTCCGAGTTAGGTGATTGATGTTAACTTCGATGACTAGATTGCATTAGTGCTTCATCCACCCCACCTCCTCCCACCTGCTACTACTATGCAATTACAGAGAAGTAAATATACTTTCTTTGTACAACAGAGAACGGAATTGTTAGCCTGTGTGTGTGTGTGTGTGTGTGTGTGTGTGTGTGTGTGTGTGAAATCTAATAGAATCAGGGATTTTTGCATACAGGGATTCAAAGAACATCTGTAGGAGTCTCTTTCCATCTCTGAGGTCTGTGTTATTTTTTTGTTGACTTTATTTTTAGGCAGGATTTTAAAAGTGGAGGAAAAGGAGATCACTAACAGCACATTATGCTTAGTGATGTCCTAGCATATTGATCAATCCTCCCCTAAGGACTCTGGCCTGCTGCGTCACATGCTATCCCATATGGTGGGAGGGGTTGGGCGATGTAATTCATGTCCTCTTATGGTTGAAAGAAAAAGTGCTGGACTAACACAGGTAAAAAAATATTTTTTAGAATTTACTTGTGTCTATAGGCCCTACTGCGATCATGAGTCCACTTGTTGTCTGGGAGGAAACAGTGTATGAGAAGTTAGGAAGTGCCCGGTGTCATTTGTGTATGTGCTTCTGGAATTTTGGATCTGTGAGAGACTTAGTAAGGGAGTCTGAGGGACCAGAGTTCTCCGCAAATGTGATATTACATTATTTCAGCGCAGTCTCCTGTATTAGGAAAATAGTTGACAACAGGATGCCATTAGCTCAATTAGAGTGTCCACTGGTCCCCCTTCTTCGCTTGGCTGCCTCCTTTATCCTTTATGACTAACTCAAGCAGCACTGCCTCCAGGAAGTCCTCCAAGTGCTGGAGTAAGGGCCTTTCCATGGCTCCCATAATATTTCTACAGATATGATCACATAATTTATTACCGAAACTAAGACACACTTGAGGTTACATTTATAAGTACTGATTTTAAAAAGCATGCTAAAATAATAGGTATAAATGAAATAGTCTCATGCAATGAGACATGTGGTCCTCCCATCTATTAGGAGTAAATAGGCCCCACTATGATAATTACTTACTTGTGTTTCTTCCCCACTAGCTGGTGAACCTTTTGATGATGGAGATTATTTTTATCCCAAACACTCAACACAGTGCTTGATAAATGCTTTTTGATGTTGAACAAAGAAGCTCCCCCTAGCTATTGGGGGCTGGCAGATTTACTCAGTCTGTTTAGAGGTAGGGGATTAATACATTCTTCAGGTACATTTGATCAATTCCCTTCCCCTATTTATTCTTGAATGTTGGTACAGATTTTATATATATATGGTCTTCCTTCTGTATCTTTTCAGTGTGGATGAGGCTAATTACATGATTCTACTTTGTGCAATCTGAACCACCAACAAAAGGAAATCAGGCTGCTTCTACTAGTGTTTAGATCCAGTAACCAACCCCTTCCTTTAGCTTTATTTGAAAATTCTTATTTCATATACATCACACTATAAACCAACAGCCTAAACATAGTAATAGCTTAATTTATTTTGCTTTTTTATAGAAGGTTTGTATATAAATGCATTTCAAAAATATAATCTTCTAAGCTCGCGGATATTCATAATCATTTAGAAATGATAAGAAAAGTTTCAAATACTTGTAATTATAGAAATTGTTACTTAAATTACAGGAAGCTTAGAACAGCTTTATTGCTGTTTAGTTTTGTTTGAATGCTCCTGAGTGTGCTATTGAGAGCTTTGATAAATCTAGAGGGCTGAAAGATGGAAATGGCCATAATGTTTAAGTTATGTTTTGCTTTAAATCCATTTAATTAACTATTTTCCCAAACATGGTGTTCTTTGTAAGGAATATTTAAAAAATCATTTTCTTCTGTGTTTTCCTCTGCAGACCAACAAAAAAAAATTATCCCTGCATGCCTTTGTATTTTTCATTCTTTGGTTTTCTTCCAATGCATGTATATAATTATATGTTCATGTTGTCATGGTGATTCAGGGCTAGAATTGTGAGACTGTTGTAATCACTTGCCTGAGCCTGAAACCCGCTGTCTGGCCCAGCTAAATCAGCAATGTAATGATAGATGGTCAATGTATTCTTTGCTGTGAATTAAGCAGTTGTTAGAATATTTAAAAAACACACATTTCTTTAATTGCCAGAATTTATTCAATATAAAGCCTCAGTTTATATTACAGAATTAAAAATGTAGTTCTTCAGCTTCTTACATTTAAATTTCATTGTGACCACCTTTTGTTTTTTAAATCATATTAAGATGGCACTTTTTTCCCTCAGCTGTGTTTTCCTCTCCTAAACAGAGTTTCTTCAAAAGAGAATTACATATTTTTAATTAATAAAAGTAAGACATTGACATGTAAAAATATTTAAAAAATACATGACTTTATAAAATAAAAGCTTTCTCCATTTTAGCCTTCCTCCCAGACTTATAAATACCAAAGATAAACACCATTAGTAGTTGTGACTATCTCTCCAGTTTTTTCTTTTTACCATAACCTGGATCATACTTTGCATATGTCACCTGACTTTTTGTCACTCAATATTGTACTAACATCTTTTAATATCAGTTTATGTTGACTTGGTTTGATTTTCAATGTCTGCCTAATATTCTATTGTGCAAATGCAGTATATCTTTGATAAATCCTTTAGTGCCTGACCTTTATATTGTTTCCTATCTTTCCAATTGCAAATTATAATAGTGTGGATGGTCAATGGTTACATACGTCTTTTTGGACTTCTATGTGTTTTTGTGAAAAACCTTCTTAGTCATCTTTACATCTAAGCGAAACATAATAATCCATCTGAATATGCCTATAGTGGGTTGAAGAGACATATTCATCGCGACCTTTTAATACAGTTCCTCATGTTGTGGTAACCCCCAATCATAAAATTATTTTCATTGCTACTTCATAACTGTAATTTTGCTACTGTTATGAACCATAATGTAAATATCTGTGTTTTCCGATGGTTTTAGGCTCTACAGCAGCGGTTCTCAACCTGTTGGTTGCCTAAGACCATCGGAAAACACAGATATTTACATTACGGTTCATAAAGTAGCAAAATTACACTTATGAAGTAGCAACGAAAATAATTTTATGGTTCGAGTCACCACATGAGGAACTGTATTTAACAGCATTAGGAAGGTTGAGAACCACTGATCTAGAATCTCAAATGTAACCTTATTTGGAATAAGGGTCTTTAGAGAAGTATTGTAATTAAGTTAAGGATCTCAAGATGAGACCATCCTGGATATAGGGTGGACTGATGACTGGTGTCTTTAGAAGAGGAATAAGAGGGAGCTTTGATACCCAGAGAGTCAGAGAGGAGAGAAGGCCATGTGAAGACAGAGGCAGAAACACCAAGGATTGATGACCATCACCAGGAGCTAGGAGAGAAGCATGAAACAGATTCTCCCTCACAACCTCCAGAAAGAATCAACCTGTTGACTCCTGGCCTCCAGAACTCTGAGAGAATAACTTCATGTTGTTTTAAACTTTTACCAAATTAGTAGTAATTTGCTACAGCAGTCTTGGGAAACTAGTTCAATACCTCAATCAGTTCTTCAAATCCTTCGTTGGTTCCCCTGTAATCATCACCAAGTCCCAAGGTCAGAGTGCCCCACCTCCCTCTCCAGCCTCTTTCTGCCCTTCCCCACCTGGCTCCTATACTCCAGCCTCCCTATTTAAGGATTCTTGCCAATATGAAGATTATTTACATTTTTTTCAGTGTCCTCTCTCTTGCAGACCACCCATGACTTCTACCCTTGAAGTAATCTTTGTGTCAACTGAAGGTTGTGTCTTTCTGGAAGCACGGGTGCCTTTCCACTGTCTTCCAGGCCTGTGTGTTCTCTATTTCCCTGATCCTCCATGTGGCCTTTTGTGAATGTGGACCACTATCTGTCTGCTGAAGCTTTTGCCTCCAGTGTGACGGTCTTTGGAGGTAATTAAGTTTAGATAAGGTCATGAAGGTAAGACCTCCCTGATGGAATTAGTACCCTGATAAAAGGGAAAGGACCATGATAGGTCTTTCTCTCTCCATGCACACATTCAGGAAAAAAAAACATGTGAATACAGCCGAAACCAGTTTGGCTCAGTGGGTAAAGTGTCGGCCTGCAGACTGAAAGGTCCCAGGTTCGATTCAGGTCAAGGGCACATACCTTGGTTGCAGGCACATCCCCAGTAGGGGGTGTGCAGGAGGCAGCTGATTGACAACCCTTCTTCTCTGTAAGAAATTAATAAATATATTAAAAAAAGAAAACAAACCCATATGTGAATACATAGCAAAGAGGATGATGTCTGCAAGTTAGAAAGAGAACTCTCACTAAGAACCTGCTAGTACCTTGATCCTGGACTTCCCAGCCTCCATACTGGGAATAAATGTCTATTGTCTAAGCCACAAAATCTGTTTATTTTGTTAATAGCAGCTTGAGTAGACTCAGACAGGGAGAGATTTAGTGTCTGGAACATTGAAGATGGATAATGCATATATTTTTATGAAGTATAATTTTCATACAATATTATATTTATTTCAGGTATACAACATAGTGATTCCATCCTATATAATAAAAGCCTAATATGGGAATTGTCCCCTTGAGTGGGAATTCGACCACTCACTATGACATGCTCTGACCACCAGGGGGCGGTGCAGAACATGGCGGGTGTTGGCAATGTGGTGTTGGCAGCTGGTGGCAGTGGAGCTGCTGCTGTCCTGATGAACCCTGATGAGAGCAGGATGGTGGAGCAGGTGAGTGGGTTTTGCCAGGCTACCGCGGGTGCAAGAAGGGGCCCAATTGCCCCGCCAATAGCACTACAGATGGCGACCAGCAGCCAGCAGGCCCTGTTTGCCCCAACGGGGCTGGGCCGGACTGGGACAGGGAACTGAGGGTTGGTGGCGAACAACATCCCTCGGCACCTAGGCAGGGACCTGCAACCTCTTGCAAGCTACCTGGGGGTGAGGGCGATGGCCATAGAGGTGCAGTGAGAATGTGGGGTGTCCATTGAGCTCGCTCTCACTCCCCTGCTACCCTTTCCCCGGGATGCCAAGGCTTGCACGCTGGGGAAGCCCCCATGCTCAGGTGCCAGGTGCCTGCGAGGAGCCCGCCCCACACCTGTGCGGCCTCTTCTGGGTGAGCCAGGCCATAGCCGCTGTGACCGCCAGGGCTGGTAAGACTCCCCGTGAGTTCCTGCAGGAGCCAGTCTGTGAGGCTGGTCAGGAGAGAGCATGCTGTCCACCCAGGTTCTGTGAACCCCACTGGGTGGCCCACAGTGTGCAGCCATACTAACTGCATCTCTGCATGGGGACGTGGGCGTCATGACTCAGGCAGAGGCAGGCATGCAGGGGCTTAGGGGCCCAGGTGCTGCCTAGGGCCCAGAGATCACCTGGGGGGACTGCCCTTCCACACCAGATGCTCTCGCTTTGATCACTGACGAGGCCTAAGGACCACACCCAAGCACGAATTTCATGCACCAGGCCTCTAGTATTTATATACAACACAAAATGAACTCCAAAACATGTCTAGTTAACACTAACCTATGTCTGTCACCATATAAAGTTAATACAATATTATTGACTATATTCCACATGCTGTATGTTACACCCCCATGATTTATTCATTTTATAACTGGACATTTGTACCTCTTGATCCCCTCAACCCATTTCCCCCACCAAGCTCTCTTCCCCTTTGGCAACAACCAATCTCTTCTCTATATCTCCACATCTGGGTTTTGATTTTTTATTATTTATTTATTTATTTATTTATTTATTTATTTTTAGATTACACATATAAGTGAAATCATGAAGTATTTATCTTTCTTTGTATGCTTATTTCAGTTAGCATACTACCCTCAAGGTCCATCTATGTTGTCACAAATGACAATATCTCATTCTTTTTTAAAAAATATATATTTTATTGATTTTCTTACAGAGAGGAAGGGAGATGGATAGAGAGTTAGAAACATCGATGAGAGAGAATCATCGATCAACTGCCTCTTGCACACCCCCCACTGGAGACGTGCCCGCAGCCAAGGTATATGCCCTTGACCGGAATCGAACCCGGGACCTTTCAGTCTGCAGGCTGATGCTCTATCCACTGAGCCAAACCGGTTTTGGCAATATCTCATTCTTTTTTATGGCTGAGTAGTACAGCAGATTCTGGAATAACATTTTTTTCTAACATTGCTTTTGTTATAACATTAGTGAGGAAAAATTTGATTTTTGATTAAGGCTACTGTTTGTGTAAAGCACATGTGTCAAACACAAGGCCCGCGGGCCAAATCCGTCCCTCCAGGCCTTGCAATGTGGCCCGTACCGCGCTGTCATCACTGCACTCCGCTGCGTTTCCATCACAATGACAGTTTATGACTGTTCAGTAAACCATTCGGCCCGCGATTTAGGCTGGATTTTAGATTTTGGCCCCTTCTCTGATTGAGTTCGACGCCCCTAGTGTAGAGTGTGCATATTCTCCCCATGTCTGTGTGGATTTTTCCTGGTTTTCTCTTATATCCCAAATATGTGCATGATAGGTTAATTGACATGTCTAAACTGTCCTTAGGTAAGTGTGTATGCCCTGTGATGGAACTGTGCCCTGTCTACCTCTGGCTTCAGTCTTAAGACCTGAGATGCTAAGATAGGCTCCAGCCACCCATGACCTTGAACTGGAGTAAATGGGTTGAAAAAAAATTCTTACTAGTTTGTATTATTCTTTTTAAAATACATGTATAGCTCACATTTTTTTTTCAATGCTCAGTATTAGAAGGGTTTTGGGTTTTTATTTAGAAATTTGGTGATGTTAATGTGGCGTGTCATGTTGGCTGATTTTTTAAAAATGTCAAATCATCCTTGCATGTCTAGAATAAACCCCTACTTTTGCCTACCCCTGTATTTAACCATAAAGGGAGAGAAATACTGATATATACTGCAGTGTGGGTGAACCTGAAAAAAAAAATGCTAAGTGAAAAAAGCCAGATACAAAAGACCTGTCGCACATGATTCCATTGATATGAACATTTCAGGGAAAACTAATGTAAAAAAATAGAAAGCAAATATGGTTGTCTGGGGCTGAGGGTGGGAGTAAGGATTTACTGCAAAAGGATATGAAGGAGCTCCTTGAGTTGATGGAAATTTTATAGTTATGGTTGCATAATTCTATAAGTTTACTAAAATTCATGGAATTGGCACTTAAAATTTTACGGTTGGTTAAGTATGCCTCAATAATGCTCTTAAAAACATTGTTAAGGACTTAAAGCCCAGAGAAACATTGATCAGCTGCCTCCTGCACGCCCCGCACTGGGGGTTGAGCCCACAACCCGGGCATGTGACCTTGACTGGAATCAAACTTGGGATCCTTCAGTCTGCAGGCCGATATTCTATCCACTGAGCCAAACCAGTTAGGGCTGGACCCATGCTTTTAACCCCAAGGCTAACCTGTTAGCTAAAGCAGTGTTTCCCAACCTTCTCTCATGATGAGAATCACCTGGTGGAGTTGTTAAAACACAGATTCCTGAATCCCAACTAAGAGGTGCTTAACTAGTGCTGTAAGACAGATTTTATATACAGAGCACTAAGTTAGGTATGCAATTTTACCTATATGTTCTCAAAAATTCTAGTTTAGCACCTCTTAGTTGGGATTCAGGAATCTGTGTTTTAACAACTCCACCAGGTGATTCTCATCATGAGAGAAGGTTGGGAAACACTGAGCTAAAGGGTACAAAATCAAGAAGAGACATTGCTGGATCCAATGAAGAAAAGTTCATGTCACCTGCAGATTCTGAACTTTCGCCTAGATGCAGAAACAGGACACAGCTTTGGGTTGTTTTCCTTGTAGAAGGAGTGTTTTTCTGTGTGTAAACGTGAGTGCATGTGAGATAGCTGTATTATAATAGGTGTGTGTGTGTGTGTGTGTGTGTGTGTGTGTGTGGGTGGACTGGCAAAGAGTGCAGGAGGACTTCTGTGGTTTTTATCTGCCCAGCACACCTTCTTTTCTTCTTTTGATAGTAGCTTCCCCTTTGCTTTAAAGATTCTTCTTCATCCCCCCTTCCCCCACAACCAGCTCAAGCTATGTCTCCTGCCTATATGGTCCTGTCAGAGCATTTCTCTGGGATTCTTTTAACTTGAGTAAAACAGTTCTTCCTTATCCTGCATAAGTATATTTGGGTTGGCACTTCAACTTAGAATTCCATGAAGACAGCCAAGTATTTTTCATGATCGACTAAACCCATGTTATGGAATAAAATTAGATGCAATTCACAATAGAATTAAGTTAAGCAAAACTTGTATTATGCATTACACTACAATAATTATGCTGGCTTTAATAGCCATTATCTCCTCATTAAAGCATTAGGAGAAACACTTAAGTATTATTTGTCTTCTGGTCCAGGAGGAATTCCTTTCATTGCACTAAACTCTGCTGGTCCTCTTTGAGGTCTACAGTGTGCTTGTGTTTCATGAGTCTGTGCTAGGGTTGGCTACTTCCTGTCATCAGAGCACTTTGTACTTGTAATGGGTTGCAATATGTGCCCCCCCTCCCAACCCTGCCAAGATATAAGGTATTAATTTCTGGAACTTATAAGGACTATTTTATTTGGAAACAGGGTCTCTGCACATGTGATTAAGCTAAGGCTCTTGAAATGGGGACATTACCCAGGTTTATCGAGGTGGGCCCTACATGGCATCGTATGTATCTTTACAAGAGGGAAGCAGAGGGCGATTTTACACAGAAGACAAGGTGATGTGAGGACAGAGCAGAGAGAGATTTCAAGATGCTGGCCTTGAAGGTCAGACTCATGTGGCCACATGCCAAGAAAGACTGGCAGCTCTAAGAAGCTGGAAGAGACAAGGAAGGGATCCTCCACTAGAGTCACTGGAGGGAATGCAGCTTTGCCAACACCTGTTTTCAGTCTGGTGGTACTGATTTCAGACTTCTGGGCTCCAGAACTGAATGGCATTAATTTCTATTCTTTTAAGTCAAGTTTGCAGTCATTTATTCTGGCAGCCACAGGAAACTAGTACAATACTGTTTCCCGATACTTCCTGTTCACCTCAAATTCACTTGAATTCAAAATCTCTATCAGTAGTAATTATGAAGGTGGCTTTCATTTTCTCCAAAAATGTTTTTGCAGTACATCGGCTCTCTGCTCTAAATATGGACTCACATGGCAGTGCAAGTCTTTTCTTCTCTCTCACCTTCTCTCTTTCCCATTCTCTTATTCAAGTGTTCTTTATTCTGGCTATATGTTTTATTTTAGTCTGTTTCTGTGTTGTCTCCCTTTTTGGGCATATCAGGAGAGTCTTATTCTCATACTTCTGGTATAAAACACACACACACACACATACACACACACACACACACACACACAAACGATTGTTGGGGCCAACCTGATATGTATTTTCCCAGTAAGAGGAAAATGTGAACATCCTCATGGTTGCAAAGGCTTGGTAGTTACTGTTTTGTCATTTTATGCTCAATATTATATAAAGTAGACTTTTCTTCTTGGGGTATCCTAAAACATTTTTATATACTCAGAAATATCAAAAGAAAATTCAGAAAACTTTACTTGATCTGAATATTTTATTTCATGAGAAGTGAACCAACTCAACTGTGAACAGGGAACCTTAGAACAGAGAAACTTCAAATGGGAAGGTGGTTAGAACTCATTTTTAGTAGATAAAACCTGGTTTATAGAGAGCATGAATGAGTAAGCAGATTGTTTTATCTTGTGATTGGTTACTAGAAACATAAAATTATTTTCTTCACTTAAACTCAGTGGGTTTTTTTTTTGTTTTTGGTATCTGATTAGCTAGGAGGTTGTAAGGACATGCAGAAAGCTTAAGTTTTGTGTAAGGTCAGAGTCAGCATTTCAGGGAAATTAGGACAGTTTAAGTTTCAAAAGTTTTATATGGCTTTGGGTTTTGCTCTAGTGGTATATTCAAACCGTGGCCTCTATTTTGTTTTCTCTTTAACAGAAATAAATATGGGCATCTAAGATCAAAGGACCTAGGATTAAATCCCAGCCCTTACACTTCTTTATTGTGAGATTTTTTTTTGGTAAACTGCTTACTCTAACCTTTGGAAGCCTTGGAACTACTCATTCGTAAAGTGGAGATAGCAATTAGGTTGTTGAAAGGATTAAACAGCTATTATATGCAAAGCACTTAGACCAGTGTGTGATACATAGCAAGTGCTTGACAAATTCTGCTCTTACAATCATTATCATAATCAATATCAAGATCATCATCACCAAGATCATTGTCATCATCTAATGTGAGGATAGTGCTATCTCCTCTGTGTTTCTACCAGAGCAGGGACAATGTCCATCTTTTAATCTTCCCATCTCTGTAACCTGGCTCTCCTGCTTTAAGTGGCAGATCCTAGTCAGTACATACTCTTCTATTCACACTTGACAATGAGGAATTAATAAATGGTTTTTAGTTTGAGGTGGGTCTCGTTTATATGAGTCATTATTGTCTGTCAGAGGCAATAATTTGGTTGAATTACTTGAAATAATATTTGAATTCCCAGTTTTATTTTGTAGTATACAGGTTATGACAAAATTTTCATACACACACACACACACATACACGTGTGCGCGCGCGCACACACACACACACACACATGCAAAAGTTTCAGCCACCTTTGAAATTAAGGAATGACTATGATTTTGTTATTTTCTTCCCCCCTTCTTTCCTTCCTTCCTTTCTCTTTCTCCCCGCCTCTCATATATGTACTGAACTCCTATTGAGTACCAGTTGATATGTTAACTCTTGGGGGTATCATAGTGAATGAGTTCTTCCCCATGCAGTTTCCAATCTAGTAAAAACAGACTAAAAATTAAACTAATAAAAATAATAGTGAATTGAGACAGGTACTATTAAGGCCATAAACAAGATTCTGAGATGGAGATAGAGAGCAACAAGGTTGCATGGGGGCAGGATGGGTGCTGGCATGGCCAGGGAAGGCTTTTTGAAGAGTGGACATTCAGGAGAAATTGGTAAGATATGAATGAAACCCACTTAAGAAGAACTACAGAAAGAACATTTTAAGTAGAAATGGTACCATATGTTTGTGTGTTATAAAAAGGCAAAAAATACAAGTGGACACGGGAAGGAGCTGTGTGAGATGATTTTGTAGGAATAAGCAGGAGTTAGATCATGCTGGAAATGATTGGGAAGGAGTTTACATTTTATCCTAAATATGGTGGGAAGCCTTGGAGATGGGCAATGATGGAGGGAGGAGGGGAATGAGAGAGGTCAGTTGAAACACTGCACTAGTTCAGGCAAAGATAATGCTGTGTGGACTGGTCCCAGCAGTTCACCAGAGAGATTAGTCATATATTTTGAAGGAAAATTAAAAATTCTTGTTCATTGATTGGATCTTGGATCTGAGGAAGGGAAAAGGAGTGATCAGGAAATACATCAATAGTTTAAAGTAATAATACAAGAAATGCAAGACATAACATCAGTCATGATTTTTTTGTTAGCAAATAATTTTTACCCAGGATGTTTGCACATAGGGTTAGTATATGCAGCTATAATATCATGTAGGTATCTATGTTTCCTAATCAATTTGATTTTGCTCTAATATCAAGGTTGATTCATTGCTTAAATAACTCTGCCTTGATTAGTGCCATTGATAGCCATTAATGTAAATAAAAGTGTTTTAACTTTTGATTAGGACAATTAAACTTTGCTAAATCAGACTTGATTGCAAATTTGACTTAAATAGTTTGAGTTATGGGACATTTTTAATGAAATCAGTTTTATTACTTTGAAATTATAGAGTATCTCAAACTAAACTAAGAAAACACTGCTAAGCCCTAGCCAGTTTGGCTCAGTGGATAGAACATTGGCCCAAGGATTGAAGGGTCCCAAGTTCATTTCTGGTCAAGAGCACATGCCTGGGTTGCAGGCTTGATCCCCAGTAGGGGATGTGCAGGTAGTAGCTGATCAATGATTCTCTCTCATCATTGATGTTTCTATCTCTCCTTCTCCCTTTCTCTCAGAAATCAATAAAAATATTTTTAAAAGGGTCCTGGGTTCAATTCTGAGCAAGGGCATGTACCTGGGATGCATGCTCGATCCCTGTCTAATCAGGCATGTTGGGAGGCAATCAATCAATGTGTTTCTCTCATATCAATGTATTTCTCTCTTTGTCTCTCCCCCTCCATTCCACTCTCTCTAAATAGCAATGGAAAAATATCCTCAAGTTTGGATTAACAACAACAAAAAAAGAAAGAGAAAATACTGCCAAGTAGAGGTCCCATAGGATGTACTTTGCTGGTTGGTAAAATAGATTGTCAATAGCAAGTATTGATAATTTAACAAGTAGCTTGGTGCATGCATTCATGCACACTGAAAGGAAATTAATTAGGAGAAATATTTTAATATCGCTAATCGCCCTTTCTCTATAATAGAAGTGTCAACCAAATTCATGATAGACAATGACAGATTGAAACACATGCATGTGATTGGTGCCAGTGAGAGCTTTATATGTATTGTGCATGAGCAAGTCAACTTATCCTTTTGTAGATATAGAACAAATTTGCTTAATTAGCTTTCTGATTTAGCTAAACTTTTTCCAGCCCAGTGAAGCACCCCAACTTGTCTTTCAAATAATTGTCAGCAACACAGCAGAAAATATCAACACAAAGCAGATTATTATTGTAGATCACTCAGGTAGAACAAAGGGTAAAATATTTAACTGCAGCAGTGTTTGACTGTATTCTGGACAATGAGAAAAACCTGAAGTCATTTTCAAGGTCCACCATTTCTTACTTCTTTTCAGTCAAGTCAAGTCTCTAAACTTTCTAAACCCCTGTTTTCTGGCTAATGAAAATAAAATAGGATTCCACTGAGTCTTCTATCTACCTACTCCAGGACTTCTGTGAGGAGCAAATGAGATGAGAGATTCACAGATATTTGGTTACAGTGTAAAGTAGTGGTTGCAAACCGGTGGTTCACAGACTACTGGTGGCCTGTGAGGTCTGAAAGGTTGGAGACCGCCAGAAGTGTTTCCATCTGGCTAAAATGTTCCTTGGCTGAAGAAACTGCAAGGAGGCTAGTCATCACTAAGGAGAGGAAGCCAAGCATTGCTGTGATGTAATTATCTGGATGAGGGAAGGACACTTAGCCTTTTATACATATAGATGTTTTCATAATTGTTGAAATTTTTATACTCTGGTACATTAAGCACATCCATTTCAGTTTTATTTACACTATTTCCTTGACAATATTCTTCTTAAAAAAGATAATAAAGATATTATTTTCAGTTCCAAGTACTTCAGTTTCTTACTATTGAGTACAAGTAACAGACTTTACATTTTTATAACATCTCAGTCAATATTTAAATGTGTTCAAAGTATCAAATACTAAATAAGTCTGTTTAAGAAGTGAAGTTGAGCAGAACTGCAAAGCGTCTGCTTGCTTATTATTCTGTGCTATCTTTAGCATCAATCCATGAAACTGGGACAGCCTAACTTATCTGGCAAATAGGCCATTCACAGTTCCTGACAGGCATCTAGATAAACTATGAAACAATATTTGTATTCCCTTTATGACCTTTAACCGAAATGATAGTTCATTTTCTGTGTGAACATTGAATTGTTAGGGATTAACCCTTAAGTGAGCTCCTTTCGTTTCCTGACGATGTGAAATTAGAAACATTTTTATGTAGATAAGAAATTTCTCTGTGTAGCTTTTCTTCATTAATTTCAGTTTGATTTGTGGAACTACATAAGAAAGGAATTTGGGCGTGGGTGAGGTCCTTCTGAGTGGTCTGCAGCGATTGGGCCAAAACCTGCAGTCCAACGCTGCCTGCAGCTCCTACCCACTGCTCCCGCTCATCCCAGCCCCACTGTGCCTGCCACAGGCTCACACCCAATCAGTCCTGATTGAGAGAGGCTCATACTACCGTGAACTCTGAGCCCTGCCTCTGGCGCCCTCCCAAGGGGAAAGAAAGGCCTGTGGGATAAGGCTGAAACTGGCCCTCTGACATCCCTGAAGGATCCCGGATTGTGAGAGGGTGCAGGCGAGGCTGAGGGACCCCACCCATGCACGATCAGGTCGAGAAGGGACCACAGGAGGGCTCCAGGGTGTGTCTGGCCCATCTCCCTCAGTCCCCATCAGCCAGACCATAGCAGCAAGCTAACCTACTGTTTGGAGCATCTGTCCCCGGTGGTCAGTGAATGTCATAGCGAGCAGTTGAGCAGCCTTAGCATATCATTAGCATATTATAGAGTGGTTGTTCAGTTATTCTGCAGTTCTGTCTATTTGCATATTACCCTTTTTATTATATAGGATACCTATGTTCCAGAGTCCTCTGGGAACTCCTGTAGTCCAAGTTCAATATCTCTACTTACTTCAATGCTTCCTCAGCTTAAATAGTTTCGGACCCCTTTTCTGAAGACATAGTAACTTGTCTATCTTCTCTGTTTGCTAATAACTTAAATATTAAACAAAAATTTTTTTCTTAAAAGGTGTTTTGGTTGACTTCCTCTAGTTTCTAAAGCCTTTTCCCTCATGCTAATAAATGTCAAGGGCAAACAGTTGTGCATTTTCAGTTGTCTTGTTGGACAGACAGCACTGCCTTTGGTATATTTGGGGGACACCACCATTTGAAGTTCTGCCACCTCAGGTACATTAGGTTTGTGACTCTGTCATTCTTAGAGTTAGAAATTCTCTCAGTTTGGGGATCTGACCTCATTGGAATGAGGCCATCTCTCTCCCTCACCTCTGGAATGTCACAACCTGTGTTCTTCCCCTCCTGAAACACAGTGGCATGATAGCTATAGGCCTGTTTAGGGTTGGCTTGGGGTGGCCAACCCCATGTGGCTTTTCAGTTTTTCACCAGAAAAGACTCTTAACTCCCCCAAAGGCCAGTAAAAGTCCAGAAGTGAAGGACATAAAGGTTTAGCCAATAACTCATGTATTCAGCAAATAATTATTTAGTGCTCTCTCTGTTCTTTGTCAGGTACTATTTTAGGTGCTTGGTATATACAATAACCAAAATAGACATCATTCCTGCCTTCATGAGGCTTATTCTGATGGAGGAGACAGATGCTACAGATAAAAACAATATATAAGTAAAGATTACATAATAGTTAAAAGTTATATGTGCTATAGAGAAAAAGGATAAAGTAAGATACCTTCAGGAGCAGGAAGTCCCATTTTGACTCTCAAATTAAAATAAGAAATTCAATTTTTTAATAAGTTATTCCTCCATATTAAAAACATCCCAATAAATTTCCCAGCTATAATCAGACCTGTTGCTCAGTACCTACTACTATGTAATACTAGTATCTACTATGCACAGATGTGTGGAAGATATGGTCATATCGAATTCTTATATCAATAAACACAGTACAGAGCACTTACTATGTTCTAGATAATGTGTTAGGAACTTTATACAACATTATCTCACCTATCTTACCACTCAAAAATGAAATACAATAATCATATTTTTCAGAGGAGAAAGTTGAGACCCTATGAGGTTAGGTAAGGTCATCCAGGTGACACAGTCATGAGGGACAAAGTAGGGATGCAAAATTGATGTCAGTTTAGCTGAAGTTATGAGCCTTCCTCCAGACCCTGGTCTCCATCCCAAAGGTTGTCTCTCTGCTTCCCCCTGCCTCTACTCCAGCAACTGTTTATTACCTTTTCTTGAATAATATTAGATATATTTCATTGATGCTGTCATTTATCCATTAATTGAACAGACATTGATTGTGGTAGTATTTGGATCTTCACAGATGGAGAGGATATAGTCCCCATTCTAAAGGAACTCGTGGTCTGAAGAGGGAAGATATGCAAAAATTTACATTTGTAAAACCCAGTCCATTTTATAATAACAGTATGCACATCATGGCAAAAGTCCGAGGCTTTTCTAACAAACTCTGATCCTAAAGAAGGCATTTTAAAACTTCAGGCTTCATTGGTTGTTACCTATATTAAGAAATACATTGTAGGTTATTACCAATAGGCATTTATACACACAACTGAAACAAAATTTTCAATTAAAACGAAATTTTCATGACAAAATACTCATGTCTAGCACAGACACTGTATTCTAACATGTTTTAAATTATTTTTGAAATAAAACTTCTGATCTTGATACTTTTGTAAGAAGATGTGACATTTGGTGTAGCCTTGAGAGCTGTGTTAGATATCTTATATAATAAAAGAGTAATATGCAAATTGACAGTTCCTCTGTTATACCCACAAGCCACACCCACCAGCCAATCAGGAGATGGTATGCAAATTAACCCAAACAAGATGGCTGTGGCTACAGAGTGAGCAGAAGGCTTGGGTTTCCCTGGTACTGGAGGAAGCCAAGCTTTCCATACATCCTGGCTGGCCTAGGCCTCCAGTCAAGGCTACAAAGTTTCAGTTATAGAAGATAAATAAATCCCAGATACCAGGGCCTCTGCTTGAGTCACTGGGGGGCATGACTGGCCTGCGAACCACCACAGGACCCTCACCCAGGCTGCCCCATGCCTCAAAAATCTTCCACTCTGATCCAAAACACCCTTCAGGGCAAACCAGTTGGCTCCCCCATGTACCAGGCCTCTATCCTATCGAATAAAAGAGTAATATGCAAATTGACCATCACTCCAACACACAAGATTGCTGCCCCATGTGGTCAAAGATGGCTGCCCCCATGTGGACACAAGATGGCTGCCACAAGATGGCCAGCAGGGGAGGGCAGTTGGGAGGGATCAGGTGTGCAAGGGAGGGCAGTTGTGGAGGGAAGGCTGGCAGAGGAATAATTAGGGGGCCATCAGACTGGCAGGCAGAAGCAGTTAGGGGCAATCAGGATGGCAGGGAGGTGAGCAGTTGGGAGAGGGATGTCCAACTGCCCGTTTAGATTCGATTCTACCAGGATCAGGCCTAACTGGGCAGTCAGACATCCCTCGAGCGGTCCCAAATTGGAAAGAGTGCAGGCTGGGCTGAGGGACACACCCACCCTGAATGAATTTCATGCACCAGCTTCTAGTACACAAATAAAGTAGGAAAGTGTATTTAAGGGCAAAGAATGGCCTGGAGGCAGGAAATCAAGTATGGAGCTAATGTTGAAACTGGGAAGATAGCTGGCCACCAGTTTGTGAAGGTTGTATAAGGCCAGTGTTTATTCTGTAACTAGTGCTTCCTATATACACAGGAATCACCTGGAAATCTTGTTAAAATGCAGACCTGACAGTATGCCTGGAGGTGGGGTGGGAGGTTCCAATTTCTGCTTTTCTGACAAGCTCCCAGGTATGCATTGTGAGTAGCTAGGCTATGTATATGGGGTACCATTGAAGAATTTTTAATCAGAGAAGTGGCATGGCTAGATTTTTCCTAAATCACCATAACCTATCATATACTTTACAAAGTGTTCCCCCTCATATTTCCAGAACCCACCTGGCACCATACACAGTTATTTCAATACTAGAGGCCTGATGCATGAAAATTTATGCACTTGGGGGAAGGAAGGTCCCTTCAGCCCAGCTTATGCCCTCTCGCAGTTTGGGACCCCTCAGGGGATGTCCACCTGCCGACTTAGGCCATATTACCCCATGCCTAATCTGGCAGTCAGACATCCCTCCAGCAGGCCAGGAGTCCTCAGGGGACGTCTGATTGACAGCTTAGGCCTGCTCCCCACAGGAGAGAGCATAAGCCGCAGGAGGACAGCCTTAGCGCTGCTGGCAAGTTGGGAGAGGCTCCCACCACTGCAGCACTCGTGGCTGTCAGCCCAGCTTGTGGCTGAGTGGAGCTCCCCCTGTGGGAGCACACTGACCACCAAGGGGCAGCTCCTGCATTGAGCGTCTGCCCCTTGGTGGTCAGTGCTCATCATAGCAATGGGTCATTCCACTGTTAGGATTAATTTGCATATTATCCTTTTATTATATAGGATTATTAATTATATTTCTATGGTGTATTTTACGTGCCCATGACTGTTTTGTAGCTACCAATCTCTAGTTCTCAATCCCTAAACCTTTTTTATCTGACCACCAGGGGGCAGACAGTTGACCGGTTGACCTGTTGCCCCAACCCCCCTCCCCTCTGGCAACCATCATCTGTCCTCTGTATAGGTCTGTTTCTGTTTTATTTGTTCATTTATATATAGTTTCTTTAGATTCCACATAAATGAAATCATGTGGTATTTGTTTTTCTCTGACTGACTTATTATACACCCCAAACTAATACAAAATTATATTGAATGTAAACTGTAAATTATAACAATTTTTAAAATGAAAAAAGAAAAAAAAAACCACATTGCAATATCAAGGTAGGGGATGCATTTTGAGGATTAGAGAGGGAGCTCAGTTTAGAGTTAGTTTTAGTTGTTTAATTTAGAGCTGCAATAATTTAGAGCATTGAAAGAAGGGGAGAAACTGTAGAGGAATTGATTAGATGTAATTTAAAGGTCTTGATGACTAAGTAGAGGCTGAGACAGAAGGACCAACCAGTTGTGGAAGCTCCTCTTATTTTAGATCTTAGTACTAGCATTGAGTTGAGCTTTGGCAGAGAGTGATTTCCCCCTTAGCCTGGCCTATCTCTGATAAATACTGCATTCTGCTTGGTGTGCCACCTAGTTCTTCATAAACTAAATCTTAATAAAAATAGAGTTAAAAAATCTTTGAAATCTTCATTAAAAATTTTAAAATTAAAAACATATAAAAAGACAATAAATAGCATTTGAAATTGTATTATCTAAGAATAACTACTATTGCTACTTTTTAAGGTACACATATACATATCTTTGAGATCACATATTATATAGAGTTTTGTATACTGATTTTTTTCGCTTTGTATGAATATTTTTTCACGTCATTAAGAAACAGGATCTCTAATGGGCATATTGCATTCTAATGTATTTATTTATCACAAGTCAATTACTAATTTTCCAGATCTGGAGCATTTATAGTAATAATATCTAACAGTTTTTCATTATGCTAATCACACTGTTAATGCTTTACATATACAGACTCATTTAGTTCTCATTAACACACTTTTGACATCCCCATTTTACAGGCAAGAAAACTGAAGCATGGGGAGGTTAATAACCAGTCATAAGGTTGTAATTGGAAGTTGGGCAAGTTGTAATTGGTCCTCAGCTAGTCTGGTTGCAGAACTATCATTTTACATTACTAGAGCCCAGTGCATGAATTTGTGCACCAGTGGGGTCCCTTAGCTTGGGATCAGGCTGAAATTGGCTCTCTGTCACTCCTTGAGGGATCCTGGATTATAAGAGGTCATAGGCCAGGCTAAGGGACCCCATCGGTGCATGATTGGAACTGGGGAGGGATGCAGGAGGTTGGCCAGCCAGGGAGGAACCGAAGGAGGGCTCCTGGGTGTGTGTGGCCCAACTCACTTATCCCGATCTGCTGGACCCCAGGAGCAAGCTAACCTACCAGTCGGAGTGGAGTGTTTGCCCCTTGGTGGTCAGTGCACTTCATAGCAACTAGTCAACCGGTTAACTGTCTGCCCCCTAGTGGTCAGTGCATTTCATAGCAAGCCATTGAGTGGCCTTAGCACATCATTAGCATATTGTGCTTTGATTGGTTGAATGGATGACTGAACACTTAGCAATTAGGCTTTTATTATATAGGTCTAGTGGCCCAGTGCACAAAATTCATGGATGGGGGGGGGGGTGTCCCTCAGCCCGGCCTGCACCCTCTCCAATCTGGGACCCCTTGGGAGATGTTCTACTGGCACTTGGACATCCCTCTCACAATCCTGGACTGCTGGCACCTAACCACTCACCTGTCTGCCAGCCTGCTTGCCCCCAACTGCTCCCCCCCACCCCCGCCAGCCTGCTTGTCTTCAACTGTTCCCTCTCCCCTGCTGACCTGCTCATCTCCAACTGCCCTCCCCTCCTGGCCTGATCGCCCCTAACCACCTCTGCTTTGGCCCCACCACCATGGCTTTGTCTGGAAGGTCTCCGGTCTAATTAGAATATTACCCTTTTATTAGTATAGATAGAGGCCTACTACACTAGTGGGATAGGCTGGTTTGCCCTAAAGGAGGTCCCGGATCAGGGTGAGGGTCCCTCCTGGGGGGCATGGCCAGCCTGGGTGAGGGGCTGAGGGCCATTGCAGGCTGGCCATGCCCCCATTGGAGTGAGGATCCCCACTGTGAGGCATGGCCGGCATGGGTGAGAGGCTGAGGGCCGTTTGGGGATGGTTCGCAGGCCAGGCAAGCCCCTGACTTTGTCTGGAAGGACATCCAGAAGGTCTCTGGAAGGTCTCCTGGTCTAATTAGCATATTGCTTTTTTATTAGTATAGATAGTTTCTACTGGGAAGAGTTCTAGAGGTTGGGAAAGCTTTTAGATTCTTGATACATGTTGCTTAGTTGCCCTCTGGAAAGGTCATATCAATCCACATTTACAATAGTGGGAAGAGCTTGCCTACACACTGGCTTTCCAGTGTTGCTTAATTCCTCTTAAAAAAAAAGTTTTCATTGCTTTTTAGAGAGGGAGGAAGGGAGAAGGATAGAGAGATGGAAACATCATAGATCAATTCAGAGAAATATCATAGATCAATTGCCTCCTGCATGCTCCTTCCTGGGGATTGAGCCCAAAACTCGGTCATGTGCCCTGACCAGAAATTGAACCAGTGACCTCCAGGTTCCTGGGTCAATACCCAATCACTGAGCCATACTGGCTGGGCTCATTCCTCTTTTAATAACTTTGAATTTGGGATCTCCCTGAATGGTTAAAATAGTCTAAAGATCCAGGCCTTCCCTAAGACAAAGGGAGTACACTTTTATACAAATGTGGAGTTGTTTGTATATATGCCTCAAATAATACTATATCCTTGTTTTATTGATCTATATGTAAATGACTTTCCTTATGCCATCACTACTCTAAGTGTTTGTGCCAAGACTATTTGTGCCAAGATATGGGGGGTCATTAACCTGTCGAGGGTGCCTTTCAAAATGTAGTCTTATTTTGACAACTGTCATGGGTGATATTCTTGGTGTTTTCTCAGGCTTTTAGGCAATTGGAAGGCCTTATTGACTGATAATCTTATATAACGCTTTGGCTTTTTTAAAAAAAGCACAGTGCCGAAACCGGTTTGGCTCAGTGGATAGAGCGTCGGCCTGCGGACTGAAAAGTCTCAGGTTCAAATCCGGTCAGGGGCATGTGCCTTGGTTGCAGGCACATCCCCAGTGGGGAATGTGCAGGAGGCAGCTGATCGATGTTTCTTTTTCATCAATGTTTCTAACTCTATCTCCCTTCCTCTCTGTAAAAAAATCAATAAAACATATATATTTTTTTAAAATTGAAAAAGCACAGTGAAAATATATCCTGCTCACATGTGTTTGATTAGCTTTATGTAATGTTCATATAGTGTTACACTGTATCTGCATTTCCCAGTTGTATAGTAACCTTTCATAACCTGGGTTTTATCTCTGGAAGATAAATCTCCTACTACCATCCAGAAATTCAGGGAGCACTAACAACACTAGCAGACTGAAAACCCAATTATTAGTATTATTATTTTTTAGAAAAATTGAAGAAAATTCTATGGAAATATACCAGGGGAGAAAATTTTAGCAATTTCTAGTGATGTGGACAACTATAATTGGGAATCTAAATTATCTCTTGTGATTGGATGAAAATTAATCACTTATCCTTCACTCTTCTTTGGATTAGTATCTTATCATCACTCTTTTCTGAAAGAATCTTCATTGAATCACATGTTTCATTATGCTTCATTAAGATTCGGTGTCTTTTAGTTGCAGGTACTGCCTAATCTTTGAAATGCTTTAAATTCTAAGAAGTTAAGTGCATGAGAGGCAGGGGAAAGGCTGGCAATCTGGAGCAAATAAATGCAAATTCTACTGTGTAACATTTTGAAGGCTGTGTTGCTTGTGATTCTTTTTGGTTTTTATTTTTAAATATGACTCTTTGTACAAGCTTTGTCTCACACACAATGCCGTAGTTAATAAAGAATGAAATGACTGGGGTTGTTGCAGAGGAAAGAAAAAAGTCGGGCTGAAGGATTTGAAGCAGACCACTGCAAACCAAACGTTGCAATTATCTGCAGCTGAAAACAAGTGGCTTTTAATGTGTCCATTTGGCCAACAGGAGAATTATAGACCCTTGCTCTTTTCCTCTCTCGCTCTCACACTGTCTTCTTCTCCTTTATATAGTTTATCATCCATAATTTCAGGATGTGTTTTGCTTCTTTAAGCTGTGTTATCTGTAGGCTTATGAGGTCACTCATGTGTGAATTCCTTTGTTAGTCGTCTCACCTTTTGCCTTGATGATAGAAAATTGATCAGGCCTAAAGTACAAGTTCAATAGACAACCCCCCAGGCCCTTTGTCTAGGAGAATAGCTACCATTGAAGGCCATGAGCAGGTTACTATTAATATGACAGCCTGCTCTATCTCCCACTGTAATTTATAATGAAATACCTAATCTCCATTATTTTGATCCAAGCAGGCGATCCCATGAAAAAGTCTTTTCATCCAGTTCCCAATGGCTGTTACATGAGAAATGGCAAACCAATAATTTTTGTCAAGTTTTTTAAGCCAACAGAAATGCTTTTCCACTGCTACAGTTTCAAAAGGCACAGATAAAGCTCATTCACTGAGATGAATGAAAAAGCCATCTGGGGTTTTTCTTTTTGACTTCCTTTCCTTTTCTCCATCCTTGTAATCAAATTTGAGCAAAATCAAATGGGGCTTTCTATGAAAGTACCTTTTGTTGATCTGAACGAGCTGGTAATTTACAAAATACCCTTCCTTTGTGAGGAAGGCTAGAGAAAAAAAAAAGAATCAGTAGCTTTTAAAGCTGGGCCTTAGTGGGACTCTAAATGCAATGAAAGCAGTCTGTGTTGAGAGATTGAAATGCATTTCAAAGCCAGGCCTGACTCGGGGTACAAGGAAGAACAGACCTGTGGGCATTTTGTAGGGAGAAAAATGTGAATGGGAAAGGGCGAAAGGGAGAGAAACAAGGGGGGAAATCTGGAGAATACGTGAAAGTAGCTGTGATTTTGGAGATCCATTCGTCTTACTGAAATTGGGTACGGAAGCAGTGATACCGAAGTCGGATGTTTGCTCTATCAGGATGCTCAACACTTTGAGCCTTTAAAGTTTGGAGCTGCGTGGGTTTGTGGAGAAGTCGGCTCATGATGTGTGTGATGTTTTTTCTCCAACTTTGTCTTCCCTCCTTTGCTTTGGGATCTTTTGGGAAGTATCTCAAGAAAACACGAAGCTGCTAATTATCAGACAATTAATAAATGCTGTTTCTCCCCCCCCCCCCTTTTTTTTTTGCCTCTGCTAGATTTCCTCGTGGCAGCGACTCTCCTTCACCTCTTTGAATTCAGAAGGATGGCATAGACATCGTAACAACAGTAAGTAATGTGTGATATTTTCTTTAATCCCTGCAAGAGTTTGGAATCATGCATGGCTAGAAGGAAAACGGGTTTTGAGCAGCATCTGCATTGTTTTGATGTGAATCACTTTTGGTTTGATTCAATTGCTTATCAGAACGTTACTATCATGGTAATGAGTGTGTTTCTCACTACCGCTGCGTATTCTGTGATGGCTAAGTATTATGTAGCATATAATGTATGTATGCTTAGCACAATGGTTTAAGAAACAATGCAAACATTGCAGGGACCGTCTTTGGAAATGTTAAGTTTTCTTGTTTCACACAGTCTTCTTTGCACATTTATAATTTGGATTCCGAGCAATCATGTTTTCTGAGGACCTTTGTATTTGTGCTTGAAATAAAATGCTCTTAGAAATCACAAGAGCTTATTTACTCAAAATAAATATCCACAGAATGGCAAAAGTTGTTTTGAGATTATAAAGCAACCAAACAATTTTTAAGGTGGTTTAAACATTTTTAAAAACAATTTAATTAAGCATTGTAACGAAATAACAAAGCTTTGTTTCCAGATTATTTTCCCCCTTGAGTAAACTGAAAGTCCATTTTCTGCTTCCTAAAAAATCAGACAGACGTGTTATCTGAAGACATCATACTGTGAAACACCCGCCACAAGTATTTTTTTAAAAGTGCAGATGCGTCCTTGGTGTTTCTGAGTAGCTGTGGTGCAAGTTTTAAATATGCAAATGCCTTAGTCAGACACACTACGTGGAGCAGGACAGGATCTGATGTTTCCAGGAAGGTTTGAAAGGCGGCTGCCTTAGTGCAGGCACTGCCCAGCAAGTGCGACCTGAGACTGCCACACAGGCACCCGGGAGACCTTTGTTTCTGGAGCCAAGCAACAAAACAAGATTAACTGAAGCCCAGACTCATGTTGTTTGACCCTAACAGTAACTGTCAGTCTTTTTAGAGATGCTGAAATGGGGAATGGGTCCAGATAGTTACACAAACCTTTTCCCTTTTCACCGTTCCTTATAGCAGATCTAAATTCCTGCAGGTTTGTGTGTAAGGACTCTATTTTTCATGCTTGTGTAGCTTTTAAGTTTCTGGTCCAACTTCCTACCACTGTTATTTTTGCCTGTGGTTTTGAGCCGTTTGCTGCCTCCTACTGCCTACCATTAAAATTGCGCTCATGGCAAGCTGCCAGGAAGGTGGCAGTGGGGTATTGGTGTGTATCGGTATTGAAGTTCCAGGGTTGTTGTTACCCGTAATTTACAGTAATTGCTACAAAACAGATGATTAAAACCGGAGGGGTGGGAGAGAGGGGGAAGAGTAAAATTAATTGGTACACATCTTGCTGGGTCTTCGGGTGGTTTCTTCCTGTTAGAGCAAGTTAGATTGTCAGGTTGTCCATGCAAACGCGATGTTCTCCATGATCTGCTGTTGCCATCATTGCTTACAATCTTAGATGGATAGAGGGGCACCATATACAAGGGCTATTATTTGAGAGATGCAGTAATTATATCAGTTATGCAATATTCTCTCATAATGTTGATTTCCTTCCCCCTTTATATAGTAAGATTATATAAAGGTTGTTGTTAAATTAGGATTGTTACTATTTTTTGACTCTTCAAGAAAAAGTTTATTACGTAGGAGCGTCATTTGTTTTATTGCTAATCCAAATTAGTATCTGGGTAGGAACGCTTTGTCTTTTGCTTACTAGTTTCATGTCTTGTAAGCATTTTTGTGAGATTTATCTTTGATGTTACTTCTAAGTACTTTGGGTCAGAGCTGGGGGTACTTTGCCTTGGGATAGTAGGAAGTAACCTCTGTAAAGGCAAGTTAAGGAATAGACCATCAGACCTAGAAATGAGCTAAGGTTCTTCTTTGTTCAGTTTATCAAGGATTACTGACCCAAAGCCTTTGTTAGTGGAGCAATGAATGTTTCTTCAGCTTAAGTACAAACATGATTCTGTGAGCACCAGTATTTTGGGAAATTGAAGAGTTTAAATATTTTCCACCTAACCATTGGGGCAAGGGAAACTTTCTTAAATAATTTGCTTGCAGGCCTCATATTCTTGGATATACCAACTAATATACCACACTCTTTACTCTTTGCTAAACCAAAACAAAAACAAAACAAAAACAAAAACAAAGACAAACAAAACGCCAATCCTGGAAAGTTTAGAAACGCAGACCTTTGTGGCAGCTTCAAAAGTTATTAGAGGAAAGGAGAAGGGGACTTTTGTAAGGACTCCAAAGCATCTGAGATTGACTTTAATATTGTTTTCCTTTTTGTAAAATTAAAACTTCCTTGGGCTTTGTGTCAGGAGCTGGGTGCCAACTTTCCATTACAGTGATGGTATTGAGGTTTCAGTCCTTTCACAGACTAGAAATAGAGCCCAAAGATGAAGGTGAGGCTTGCACAGCCCCAATTCTTCTGCCAGGAGAAGCTATTATCTGGAAATTGTTCTTTTATAATCTTCAGCAGGATCAAGTAAATGTGTCGATGCTTTGATGTCCTGGCAAGCTGAGGCACTGTACAGATGGCTTGACTAATCTGTGTGTGTTAAGAGGTCACATTCTCCAGCGTTCAGAGTACAGGAAAGTTGGTGACCTGGTTTCAATTTCAGTTTTATATGAATGTGTCTCTGGGTGATCTCTGGCGCTTTGGAGCCTCACCTCCCTCAGGTGTCAAATGGGAGTGTTACCTGTCCCTTGCTAGTGTCCTTTCTTTGACATGAATATGATGGTTGGATCTGGTAAGCTTGGTTGAAAATGACAAAATAGACTAGATCAGCAGTCGGCAAACTCATTAGTCAACAGAGCCAAATATCAATAGTACAATGATTGAAATTTCTTTTGAGAGCCAAATTTTTTTAAACTTAAACTTCTTCTAATGCCACTTCTTCAAAATAGACTCACCCAGGCTGTGTTATTTTGTGGAAGAGCCACACTCAAGGGGCCAAAGAGCTGCGTGTGGCTTGCGAGCTGCAGTTTTCAGATCACGAGGCTAGACCAAGTTTCTAGAGAGACTGCTTCATTGCTAATCCAAGATAGGAGCTAACTTTTGATACAAAGGGGACAAGGTAAGAGAGTGCAGGGCAGGTTTTGATCAATGTCAATTCCAAAAATCGGCCCAACAACTCCATGAAACATCAAGCATGGAGCAGCATCTGAACTGGAAGAAAAGGCACCAACTCCCATCCTGTCCTAAAATTCAGTATGGAGTACCTGGGAGCATAGAAGACAGAAAAACTCTATCTGTGCAATGCTACTTAAAAAAAAAAAAATCCTCACCTGAGGATATTATTCCATTGATTTTTAGAGGAAGTGGAAGAGAGGGAAAAACAGAGAGAAATATCAATGTTAAAGAAACACATCGATTGGAGGAGCCTGCAACCCTAGTAAGTACCCTTGACTGAAATCAAGCCCAAGACCCTTGGGTCCACAGGTTGATGTTCTATTCACTAAGCCAAACTAGCGAGGGCTATAATGCCACTTTTTTTTTTTTTTTTTTACTTTTTTTAAAATTTAATTTTATTTTTTATTAAATTATTATCTGTGTACATATTTTAACATTGCTCCCCACCCCCTCCCCTACATACCCTTCCTCCCCAGAATTTTATGTCCATTGGTTATACTTATATGCATGTATACAAGTCCTTCGGTTGATCTATTATCTCCCCCAGATCTCCCTACCCTACCTGCTGTAATTTGACAGTCTGCTTGTTGCTTTACTGTCTCTATATCTATCTTTTGGTTCATCAGTTTATAATGTTCTTTATTAGCCATAAATGAGTGAGGTCATGTGGTGTTTCTCTTTCATTGATTGGCTTATTTCACTCAGCATGATATTCTCCAATTCCATCCAGGTTGCTGCAAATAATGAGAATTCCTTCTTTTTTATGGCAGCATAGTATTCCATTGTGTAGATGTACCATGGTTTTTGGATCCAATCATCTGCTGACAGGCACCTAGGCTGTTTCCAGATTCTAGCAATTGTAGATTGTGCTGCTATGAACATAGGGGTGCATATATCCTTTCTGATTGGTGTTTCTAGTTTCTTGGGATATAATCCTAGGAGTGGGATTACTGGGTTAAATGGAAATTCTATTTTCAGTTTTTTGAGGAAACTCTATACTGTTCTCCACAGTGGTTGCACCAGTCTGCATTCCCACCAGCAGTGCACGAGGGTTCCTTTTTCTCTGCAACCTCGCCAACACTTGTCATTTGTTGATTTGCTGATGTTGGCCATTCTGACAGGTGTGAGATGGTACTGCATTGTTGTTTTGATTTGCATCTCTCGGATGATTAGTGACTTAGAGCATGTTTTCATGTGCCTTTTGGCCTTCCTTCTGTCTTGTTTTGAAAATATTCTATTTAGGTCCATTGCCCATTTTTTAATTGGATCATTCATCTTCCTTTTATTAGTTGTATAAGCTGTCTGTAGATGTTGGAGATTAAACCTTTATAAGTGGTAACATTAGTAAATAGGTTCTCCCATACAGTGGGCTTTCCTGTTGTTTTGTTGATGGTTTCTTTTGCTGTAAAAAAGCTTTTTATTTTGATGTAGTCCTATTTGTTTATTTTCTCTTTAGCTTCCATTGCCCAGTGAAAAAGTTCTTTTGGCATATGTCTGAGATTTTGCTGCCTGTGGATGCTTCTAGTATTTTTATGGTTTCCTGTCTTATGTTTAAGTCCTGTATCCATTTTGAGTTTATTTTTGTGTATGGTGTAAGTTGGTGATCTAGTTTCATTCTTTTGCATGTTTCTGTCCAATTTTCCCAATACCATTTATTGAAGAGACTGTCTTGACTCCATTGTATATTTGTGCCTCCTTTGTCAAATATTAATGGAGCATAGTGATTTGGGTTGATATCTGGGTTCTCAATTCTATTCCATTGATCTATATGTCTGTTCTTGTGCCAGTACCAGATTGTTTTGAGAACAGTGGCTTTGTAATATAGCTTGAAATCTGGTATTGAGATCCCTCCTACTTTATTCTTCTTTCTCAGAATTGCTGTGGCTATTCGGGGTCTTTTATTGTTCCAAATGAACTTTTGAAGAGTTCTTTCTAGGTCAGTGAAATATGCCGTTGCTATTTTAATGGGGAGTGCATTGAACCTATAGATTGCTTTAGGAAGTATAGACATTTTGATGATGTTGATTCTACCAGTCCATGAACATGGTATGTTCTTCCATCTCCTTACATCTTCCTCTATCTCTTTTTTCAGTGTCGTGTAGTTTTCCGCGTATAGGTCCTTTACTTCCCTAGTTAAGTTTATTCCTGGGAATCTTAATTTTTTGGTGGGATGGTAAATGGAATTGCTTTTTTAGTCTCTTTCTGTAAGTTCATTGATGGTGTATAAAAATGCCATAGATTTCTTGGCGTTAATTTTGTATCCTGCTACATTGCCAAATTCATTTATTAAGTCCACTAGTTTTTTGATGGAGTCTTTTGGGATTTTTTATGTACAATATCATGTCATCTGCAAATAAGGATAACTTTACTTCTTCTTTTCCAATTTGGATACCTTTTATTTCCTCTTCTTGTCTAATTGCAATGGCTAGTACTTCCAGTACTATGTCAAAGAGGAGTGGCGATTGTGGACATCCTGTCTTGTTCCTGTTCTTAGAGGGAATGGCTTTAGTTTTTGCCCATTGAGTATGATGTTGGCTGTGTGTTTATCATATATATTGTAGTTTTTATTATGTTGAGGTATGATCCTTGTACTTTCACCTTGTTGAGAGTTTTTATCAGGAAAGGGTGTTGGATTTTATCAAATGCTTTTTCTGCATCAATTGATATGACTATATGATTTTTATCTTTCATTTTGTTTATGTGATGTATCATGTTTATTGATTTGCAGATATTGTACCATCCCTACATTCCTGGAATAAATCATATTATACTTGGTCATGGTGTATGATATTTGTGATGTTCTGCTGGAGTCGATTTGCCAGAATTTTGTTCAGGATTTTGGCATCTATGTTCATAAGGGATATTGGCCTGTAATTCTCTTTCACTGAGTTGTCTTTATCAGGTTTTGGTATTAGGGTGATGCTGGCTTCATAGAAGAAGTTTGGAAGTGTTCCTTCCTCTTGAATTTTTTTGAATAGTCTGATGAGGATAGGTTTTAGTTTTTTTCTTAAATGTTTGGTAAAACTCTCCTGTGAAGCCATCTGGCCCTGGGCTTTTGTTTGCTGGAAGCTTTTTGATGACTTTCAATTTCCTCCCAAGTCAGTGGTCTTTTGAGATTTTTAGATTCTTCCTGATTAAGTTTTGGAAGTTTGTATTTTTCTAGGAATATGTCCATTTCCTCCAGGTTGTTCAGTTTGTTGGAATAGGGTTGTTCATAGTATTTTGTAACAATCCTTTGTATTTCGGTGGGGTCTGTTGTTATTTCACCTCTTTCGTTTCTGATTTTGTTTGAGTCCTCTCTCTTTGTTTCTTGGTTAGCCTGGCTAGAGGTTCATCTATCTTGTATATACTTTCAAAGAACCAGCTCTTGGTTTTATTGATCTATGTATTGTTTCTTTGGTCTCTATGTTGTTAATCTCTAGTAAGATTTCTTTTATTTCCTTCCTTCTGCTTACACTGGGCTTTTCTTGTTGCTCTTTTTCTAACTCTTTTGAGTTATAGAGTTAGATAATTTGTTACCATTTTTTCTTGTTTTTTTGCAATAGGCATGTAGGGATATGAACTTCCCTCTCAAAACTGCTTTTGCAGTGCCCCATAGATTTTGGATTGTTGTGTTTTCATTGTCATTTGTTTCCAGGATGTTTTTAATTTCTTCATTGATTTCTTTGGTAACCCAGTCCTTGTTTAATAGCATGCTGTTTTGTCTCCATGTGTTTGATTTCTTTGGGTTATTTTTATTGTAGTTAATTTCCAGATTTATGCCACTATGATCTGAGAAGATGCTTGATATGATTTCTATCTTCTTAAATTTGAAGAGACTCTGCCTATGTCCCAACATGTGGTCTATCTTTGAAAATGACCCATGTGCACTTGAGAAGAATGTATATTCTATGGCTTTGGAATGGAATGTTCTGAAGATGTTGATTAATTCCATCCTGTCTAGTGAGTCATTTAGGATTGATATTTCTTTGCTGATTTTTGTTTAGATGATTTGTCCAAAGGTGACAGTGATGTATTAAAATCTCCTACTATGATTGTGTTGCTATTAATCTCTTCCTTAATGTCCTCCAGCAGTTTTTTTTTTTTTTTTTTTTTTTTTTTTTTTTTTTTTTAATGTATTTGGGTGCTTCCGTATTGGGAACATATATATTTACCAGGGTTATTACTTCTTGTTGAATTGCTCCCTTTAGTACTATGAAGTGGCCTTCATCATCTCTTGTTATATCCTTCACTCTGAGATCTAATGTGTCAGATATAAGTATTGTTACCTCAGCTTTTTTTTCATTTCCATTTGCCTGGAAAACCTTTTTCCATCCCTTCACTCTCAGTCTGTGTGCATCTTTTTTTCTGAAGTGAGTTTCTTGTAGACAACAGATATATGGGTCTTGTTTTCTTATCCAATCTGTTACCCTATATCTTTTAATTGGAGTATTTAATCCATTTACATTGAAAATTATTATTGATAGGTACTTATTTGATGCCATTTTTATTCTATACCCCTGTGTTCCTTCTTTGCTTTCTATTTCTTTATTTTTACAGTATACCCTTTAGCATTTCTTGCATTGCTGGTTTGGTGGAGATAAATTCCCTTAGTCTGTTTTTGTCTGTGAAGCTCCTGATTTCACCTTCAATTTTGATTAATAGCCTTGCTGGGTACAGTATTCTTCGATTCAGACCCTTCCTTTGCATGACTTTGTATATTTCATCCCATTCCCTTCTGTCCTGATGAGTTTCTGTGGAGAAATCAGTGGCTAGTCTGATGGGGGTTCCTTTATATGTAACTTTCTGTCTCTTTCTGGCTGCTTTTAAGATTCTTATTTTGTTATTGGTGTTTGCCGGTTTAATTATAATGTGCCTTGGCATCGTTCTTCTGGTGTTCATTTTGCTTGGGACTCTGGGAGCATCTTGGATTTGTGTGGGTTTTTTCTTCTCTATCTCAGGAAAGTTTTCTATCATTATTTCTTGAAATATGTTTTCCATGTCTTCCTCAGTTTCCTTTCCTTCTGGAACCCATATTATTCTAATATTGTTTTGTTTTGTATTGTCCCAAAGCTCCCGTAGGCTCTCCTCCTGCTTTATAATTTTTTTTTTCTAGAAGCTGCTCTAATTGGGTATTTTTTTCCATCTTGTCTTCTAGCTTACTGATGTGGTCCTCTGCTTCATCTAGTCTACTCTTGGTGCTTTCTATTGAGTTCTTCATGGTAGTGATGTCATTTTTTCATTTCTTCTTGATTCTTCTTCAATTCCTCTTGGTTCTTTTTTAATTCCTCATGGTTCTTCCTCATTTCTTCTTGGTTATTGTCAAATTTCTCTTCCATTCTTTTTAGCCATCCTATGATCATTACTCTGAATTCTTGCTCTGGTAGGTTGCTTGCCTCTAACTCTGTTTACTTCCTTTTCTGGTAATGCCTGCTTTTCTTTTATATGCGGGCAATTTCTTTGTCTCCCCAGGTTCTCTCTTTTCAGGATGTCTGGATATGTGGTGTTCCTTCTGCGTTGATTTAAAGGCACAAAATACAACACTACCAGGTACAACACAAGAGGCACTTAACAGGAATGTATTTACGATATTAATAACCTCTAATAAAGGTGACCACTAGAGAAAGGCAAGTTAGGGGATAGGAGAGAAGGAAGAAAGGTAAAAATAAAATAAAGAAAAATAAATAAATAAATAAATAAATAAATAAATAAATGAGGGATAAAGAGATAGAAAAAGAAGAAAAAAAGGTAATGATGAAATGAAGTTGGAAAATAGGGAAAAGAGAGAGAGAGAGAGAGAGAGAAGAAGAAGAAGCAGACTAAGAGAGAAGCAGACTAAGAGAGAAATGGGAAACAAAGTATGTATATATGTGAAGAAAATTCCCATAGAACAACTACTAATCCTAGTCAATGCCAGCAACAATATTTGGAGATTAATACAAACTACAATATCCACTATTATTAAGTAAGGCTATGATATACAAAAGTAAAAAACAAACAAAAATAAAGGATTTAAAAAAAATACAAAGCAACAATAACAACATAGGAATAAGCATAACAATTTCACTAAAAAGCATAAAAATTCACTATAATCAACATTCACGCAAACAATGATAAAAGGATAAAGAGGAGACCAGTTGTTTTTTTTTTTTAACTAGTTAATATAGCTCAGAGAGTGTTATTTATTTACTTGGATCAGGGGTTGGAAATTAGGTCTAAAGGTATGGTAAGAGCTTTAGCAGGGGGTATAAAGAAAGAATAGAGGAAAAACTAAAGCCGGAAAGGGATAGGATAAACAGGAGACTAGAAGGGTAAAGGTTAGTAAGAGAGTGATGGTGTAAAGGTCGAGTTGAGATAGGGTTGAACGATGCTATAGTAGAGATTAAAATAGAATGAAGACTACTCTCAATGTAAAATAAAGAGAAAATAAAATGGTACTGGAGGAAAAAAAAAAGAAGAAAAAGGAAACAAAAAATGCAAAATAGCAGTAGTAATAGTGACGATTGAGATTGAAAAATGTAATAATTGAAAAGGTAAAATCAAGTAAGGAAAAAAGAAAAAAAATTGTTTCTTAAGTAAAAGATGTAAAAAATGCAAATAATAAAAGATGTAAAAAATGAAAATAAAATAAAGAATAGTAAAATTAGCATAAAAATGTCCAGTAGTGGTCATTCACTTCCTCTGTTATTGTATTTGGCATGCCTGATTCTCGGACCAGACAGTCTTGCAGTTCCCAGTGTTCCACTGCACCTCAGGTTTTTTTTTTTTTTTTTTTTTTTTTTTTAAATATATTTTATTGATTTTGTACAGAGAGGAAGGGAGAGAGATACAGAGTTAGAAACATCGGTGAGAGAGAGTCATCGATCAGCTGCCTCTTGCACACCCCCTACTGGGGATATGCCCGCAACCAAGGTACATGCCCTTGACCGGAATCGAACCAGGGACCTTTCAGTCCCCAAGCCGACGCTCTATCCATTGAGCCAAACCGTTTTCGGCTGCACCTCAGTTTTGTAAGGTAGTCCTTAATTTTAAGTAGGCTATATCTTAGTTATTTGTGTCCATTTATTTTTGATTAATTAAAAATAAAATAAAAAGGCAGTTTGTAATTCAGCCCCTAGGTGGCAGTGTTTCTGGTTTGACCTCCCAGTCTTTTTGGTTGCTCTGGCCTTCTTTCTCTATGGCTCTAGCTGGCAGAGTGCCTGCTGGCTCCCAGACTTTCTCTTCTGGCTTTTGAACCCCCGTTTCCAGGAAGGCAATTTTCCCCTGCAGTCCCCAGGATATACCCAACTGGGCAGTCCTTCCCTAGTATTCAGAAGCAAGGGGGTAAAGAGGATCAGGCGGCAAGGTGTCCAGATGTTCCGCCGTTGGCGGGACAGCCCCGATTCTTAACAATCTGTCCTGCGTCCCTTGGCGTTTTTTTAAAAAAGTCCCGCTTCTGGGGAAGATTACGCCAAACCCAGCCCTGGGTCTCACAGGGAAGGATTTTCTCTGCAGAGAAGCCTTCTTTTGGCGCAGCTTGGCACGGGGGGCCGCACGGGCGCGCAGTGGCTGCAGTTGCTGCCAGCGCAGCAGGGACCCAGAACCCTCACGCTATCCCCTCAAATTCTGACCTTTCTGTGGATGATCAAAGAACTCCCTTGAATCCACGTGTTTGCGCCAATTGGGGTGTCACAGCTGCTGGATGGTCTCCTCTGCTGTGGGTTTTCCAGGCCTCAGAGAAGATCCTCCTTTCCTGGTAAGATGGCACAGCCTTCCCTCTGAGGCCATAGCTCCGAGTGAGGTCTCTGCCGCCGCAGTGCTCTTTGCTTGGTCAGGAAATCCTGTCCAGTGAACCCTTCCTTACCTTCCTTTAGAGTTCCGCTGCTCCTTCGCTGCCAATCAATATTCCCTGAGCAACTCAGATGATGCTTCTATCTGTTCTGGGACCAGGGTCAGAACAAGTTCATCTGTTCGGTCGCCATCTTCTCTCCAGGCTCCCATAATGCCACTTTTATCAAGGGCTTTGATGCAGATTGTAACAGTATACAAAAGAATGACTAAGCAATTAGGAACAGAGAAAACATAAACTCAGAAAAAAACAAAAACAAACAAACAAAAGAACAGCATACATATGAAAGTCATACATTTCAAAGTTTTTTTTTTAGTGTTTTGTTTTTGTTTTTAGTAACAGAATTGGCTCAGGATTTTCAGCAAGCTAAAATAAAAGTGGGGCAAAATCATTATTCAAAGAGTAAATTCCTTATAGTGGGTATTATATACATACTAGAGGCCCAATGCATGAAATTCATGCAAGAGTAGGCCTTTCTTCCCCTGGCTGCTGGCATTGGCTTTCCTTGGGCACCTGAGATCTGGGCTTCCCTCTGGCTGCTGGCAGGTACCTCCCGGGACTTGGGCTTTCCTTGCAGCCCCAGCTTAATCTGGAAGGTCATTGGGAAGGATGTCCAGTCTAATTAGCATATTACACTTTTTTTTTTAAAAATTATAGATTAGCCCTAATCCTTGCAACAACCCCCAAACCATCTATCATTACTCCCATCTTTCAGTAGGAAAAAGTGTAGAATCAAAGAACTTCAGTGACTGGCCTCTGATTTCACAGACAGCATGTGGCTATGTGGATGAAATCTGAGTCTCTCTGACCCTGTAGCCTGGGCCTTCCTCGGGTAACACTGATGTCAGCTGTCCCAGCAGTCTCCTGCACATGCATAACCTCTTTCTGTTTTGTCAAAGGCCGGCTCACAGTTGCAGATCTTAGCTCTTCATTGAGGTTCTCTAATAGAATGCACTTTCACAGAAGAGTGAGCGAGCAATGTAGATTTTACTGAGGGAGAAGTGGGGGGGTGGGGAGAGTTCACTTTGCATATCCCACCACTTGAACATCCCTACTGAATATATACTCTGGTCTGTAACGTGCCCTCTTAGTCTGTCAAAACTGGAGGTTTCTCTCTTTGACCCTTCCTCATACTCTACACAGCTTCCTTAGCTCTTTTCTTCTATTCCTGAATACCGCTTTCTCTATCTTTGAAGTCCTCACACCTTTATTATGCAAGAAAAGTATGTTTTTGCTCAGCTTCTAAAATAGAACTTGCACATCTACATCCCATGCCATAAGCCTGCAGGTAATAATTCTTCTCATTCTTAATAGTAGTGAGGATTATGTTGCAATTGGAAAAAAATCCCACTACAGGTTTTCTATTGAGGAAAACATACCAGCTTTTCAGGCACTTCTGAAAGAATATTCTTCAGTGGGACTTCACGGAGGATCCAGGAGACAGCATCTCCATCAATGGATATAATGGGATTTCATTATACTTTTGCCTGTAGCTCCTCCTGCTCATGAATACAGGGTACACTGCAAAACTTAGAACATGGTAGTTTGTGTGGAGCTTTGAACAGAAAGTCAAGAATGGAGGAAAAGGGGAATATAAGAATGAGAAAAGAATTGAAAGCAGGAGAAAAAAATTCATCTAGTAATTTAATGCTAGAAATAAATTTCAGTCTCCTTTTTCAGTTGTGTCTCATAAATTCCCTTGTACACTACAATAGGGACACTATATTATTATTTTACATGTTAAATGAACAATGTCAAGTGTACTTAAATGATAATAGAATGCTAACACCTAGAAAGAGGCCAGACACTGATAAATGAAAACCAAGTCTTTAGTTTTACTATCACAAAGTTTTAGACTTATAGAAATACATTAAATCATGTGATTAGGTAATAGGATTTTTATTACTTCAGCTTCTATGTACTCTTTTTAGAAAGTTAAAGAGAAAAGTTGCAGGAATCAACTCTAATGGCTCAACACATAATTTGTTTGGAGTTAGGGACATGGAGTGAAAGTAGAGAAATATTCTACAAAACTTTTGAAACCCCAGGTTTAGAAAGCTTTCAGTGAGTCATTTGCCTGCGCACCAGTATATTTTCTGCATAGGATTTCTTTTGAGTTATTGAGTTATTTGCTTCTGATTTTTGGCTTAAACACTTGAAGTTCTTGAGGCTTGAACTTGATTGTCAGACAATGTAACTCTTTTAGGAGAGGATGTCCAATCTGCCAGCCATCTAAAATTGCCTATTTTGTCATAGATCTAATGAGTATGTCCTACAAGAGCAAATTGGAGGCCAAAAATAAATGCCTTTTGTTGTTCACAGACTCCTTATAAAGTGCTCTGAAACCGATACGAATAATTACATATCTTTTCTCCCACCAAGAGAGTTACAAGAACATATTTAATAATGCAGTAGTACATACAATTCATTAAGAGGAAGCTCTCTTAACAAATATATGCTAGATCACTGGGGGTGAAGAGACATGGGTATAGTGACAAAGAATGTGCTGACAAAAAAATAACCCCATAGCTATTTTCAATTTATTTTATAAAGTGAAGAAAGGGCAAAGTGCTTCACCAGTGGAGTAGTTTAGCATCCTAACAGTTCAAAGTCAGGAACTAGAAGGACACAGTGAAATGAGGATGTGAGTCCAAAGAAGATGAAGACTTTCCCACACTTAATCTCTCCCCAGCTCTGCTGTGCAGAAAGTTTGATTTTGGCTAAGATTCATTCACAAATTCAGGATTGCTCTTGTCTGTTGGGGAAGCCAGTTCTGGAAAGAAGGCCTTTTAGGCCCAGAGCAAACTTCTCTTTTCATCCTTGCTTTCCTAAAACAACTTGGATTTTTTTTTCTTTCCTGTTTTGGACATCTAGGCATGGCCAAGGAAATAGTCACTCATATTTCCTCATAGAAAATTCCAAAATTCAAAAAGTTACTTCTCTAGCCTCCAGAAAAAAAAAATAATTCAACTGCCCACAGGGAGAGCACAATCTATGATCAATATGGAAAAAAAGAAAGAAAGAAAGAAAGAAAGAAAGAAAGAAAGAAAGAAAGAAAGAAAGAAAGGAAGAAAGGAAGAAAGGAAGAAAGGAAGAAAGGAAGAAAGAATCAAAGGGGAGGGCAAGGAGGGAATAGAAGTATAAAGGGAAGGCAGAGGATGGAGGATGAGGGAGAAGAAAAGAAAATTCCAAGGGTCAAAAAACATTTTTAAAGATTTTAGAGCTATGGTTTTAGCTCTGCAGCTTGCCTTAGAGAGCCTCTAGCACAGGGATTAACAGTTGGGAGGATAAGTAGCAGGAGGAGAAGGGTGACCCTACCCCTTCCAAGGGTCAGCAGAATCATCAGATTGCTGTGTATTATTTCAAAAGACCTATGAACATATTTAATATTATAGTATAATTTAAAATAATTGTTTTAATAGTTTAAACCTCAGAAATTAATGCTTCATAGAATCATCTTGGTGTGATGTCTAATGGTAATGTGCAGAGGGTCAGTCATCCTCAACCTTCTGGGTGAAGGGTGAGCAACTATGTCAGAATGTACTTGGTACTGGGGTAGGGGAAAGCATGATATTTTACATATTTATTTGAAAGAGGGCATATGGTAAATAGGTTAAGAAACTGATCTAGACCAAGAAGAGCAAGCTTGGGAGATAATCTTTATTCAAAATATATTTACTGAGCAGTCTAATGAGTTTGACATTCAGGTGAGGATGTCTAGTACTGAACTGATTTGTAAATACGGAGCTCAGGTGAGTTCTGGGCTTAAGACAGAAACTTGGGACCATGTTTCAATATAAATGACAAGTAAGTTAAGGAACAAGAAGGACACAGTGTATTTAGCCACAAAGAGTTTGTGGTTGACTTTGCAAGAGCATTTTGGATAGAGAGCTGGTGTGGAAGCCAGATTGCAGGGGGCTGAGAGTGGAAGGTAAGAGAGAGGAAGCGTTAACTGTGGACAATCCTTTCAGGTAGCTTCACTGGGAAAAGGCAGGTTCATTGGGAATTAAGGAAGAGTTGTTTTTTAAATCCTCACCCAAGGATATATATCCTTGGGTGAGGATTTAAAAGCATATATTTATCATAATTTTTATTAAAGTATTATATGTATATATTTTAAATTAATTTTTAGAGAGAGTGGAAGGAAGGAAGGAAGGAAGGAAGGAAGGAAGGGAGGGAGAGAGAGAGAGAGAAGCATCGATGTGAGAGAGACACACTGATGGTTGCCTCCTATGTGCACCTTGACTGGGGCCAGGGATAGAACCTGCAACCCAGATACATGCCCTTGACCAGGAATTGAACCCGAGACCCTTGTGGGCAGGCTGACACCTCAACCAGTGAGCAATACCAACCAGGGAAAAGGTAATTTTTTTTATATGGGAGGTAATTGAATTGCAAAGCATTTCAATACATATGAAACACATAATTAACTATTAATTAACTGAATGTTCATTAAAAATGCATTATGAGGTGGAATATGAGATGAAGAATGCATAGTTCTTGCTCTCAGGGAGTTTGTAGACTGGATTATTCAATAAGACCAATCACTAATAACAGTAATAGGCTGGAAATACTATGGCTCATCACAGTGCTATGTATATTTTAATACTGATGATCAAAAGTTATTAGATTAAAATATTGAAGATCAAAAATGATTCATTCATGTAGGAGCAAGAAATATATTATGGAGGAAGCAAACCTTGAAAAGATTGTAACATGAGGAGTTTGGGGACCAAAGCATAAAGAAAAGTAATGTTGGGTTTTGGATTATTAAATAATTCTCTTAAAAGATCATGCAGGACACAATGAATTTCTATTGTGGGGGCTTTGAATTCCAAGTGCATAGGTTTTGTTCAATTCTCTGAGCAATTGGAAGGTTTTTGAATAAGATAAGGACATGATTCAGAGGTCTGCATTAGGAAAATGAACCTGACAGCCATGCTTGTAGATGATTGAAAGTGAGGAAGCAGGTTAGAAAACTTGTGAAATAGTCCAGGTGAGAGGGTACCAGAGGCTCAATCAGGGTAGTGACAGTAGGAATGGAATAAAAGAGAATTAATTCACACACTAATTCAATAGATATTAGTGCATACCTAATTATAAGAGATCACATAGGAGGGAACTACAGCTACACTGCTTAGCTTTTGTATCATGAAAGCAGCCATAGGTAATACATAAACAAATGAATGTGGCTCTGTTTCAATAAAAGTTAATTAATGTTGTGCAGTGAAAATATCCTGTATGATATTAGAGTGATTGATAACATGTCACTATACATTTGTCCAAACACATAGAATGAACAACACCAAGAATGAACTATAGTATGAACTATGGACTTTGGATAATAATGGTATGCCAATATAAATTTATTAATTACAATAACTGTCCAACTCTGGTGAGTGATATTGATAATGGAGAAGGCTGTGCATGTGTGGGAGTCAGAGGTATATGGGAACTACCTGTACAGTCTTCTCACTTTGACTGTCAAAACATTCTTAGCTCAGGAGCAGTATAAAATCCCACAGTGAACCAGAGTTGGCCTGTGGACAGTAGTCTTCCCAATCCTGCTTTAGGTAATACAGATCCCTGGGTTTTATGCTAGATCATCTTAAACAGAATAATTGGGAGTGGGGCCTAGGAATCTACTTTCTTAAAGGGTGTGATTTTTATTTCATTCTGACTCGTTGTCTGAGAGCAGAACTAGTAAGTGGAGACTGGTTGTACATGGTTCCCTGAAAAATATAAAGCCTGCAGGTCTCAAATTACAGGACTGGAAGCCAAGGAGGGCTCATAGTGGTCGGGTGCTTGGCATGGAAGGAATGGCCGAAGATGCATGACTCAGAAGTTCAGGCTTGTGGCTAGTGCTTTGCTGAATGACTATGGGCAGGATGAGGGTGGAACAGACTTGGCAGGAAAATAAAGAAAGAGAGGAGGAGGCTGATGGATTAAAAAAAAAATCAGGAGAATTGGGAGGATTCATGCTTATGAGAGTGGTCAACAGACTTGCAAGGTCAAGCATCAGAGGCAGAAGACCAGACATTTGTAGTTAGGGCAGACTTTTGGAGTATGAAGCAGAGCTGCATCAGGAGGAACTGACCAATGTGTATGTGGGGGGAGGTGGGTGTTAATGGAGACGAGAGACCAGGGGCCAATGGAGAGTTAAGTTGACACAGTTGGACAACACAACTGATTGAGTGTCCAGGATGAAAATGCAGATGGCTAGAGGGGCAAGAGAAGAGATTTGTCAGCATGGGTTAGCCTGGCCCAGGAGGCCTGGAGAAGTGTGCATAATATTTATACAGGTAGAGAACATGGGAGAAGGGGAAGACAGATAATCACCAGTCATCTTTCTGTGCCTCTTTAGTTTAGTATGCAAACTCATTTGACCTTGCAATAAACTGCTGAGGCGAGTATTATTCCCATTCTAATGGAGAAGAATCCAAAGTTTATAGAAGTTAAAAGCCCAATGTGGTACAGAGAATAAAATGATAAACTGGTCTCTATGACTACGAAGCCCATTATCTTTTTCCTTTTCTGTTTTATTTTGTGTATCAGCTATAGCAGGTTTGTCAATAATTGCTTCTTAAAGCAGAGTATTGAGAAAGGTTCTGAGGTGGGTACTAATGTGACAGGATAGTAAGAAGCTAGAAAAATTCCTGGGCCAGTAGAAGGAGAAAATGGTACAAGAAAATTAAACAAGGCCAAACAATTTCAGAAGCTGACAGCCAGCGTGCAAGACCTTATCTTCCACAACCAAAAATACTTGAGAACAAATGGTTAATACTTCACCTCCCTGCCCTGAGAATATGGAGGGGGAAAGAAGAGGGAGTTATATCTCATCCACAGAAGTCAGCAGTCTTAGGACTTGCAGAAACAAAATCACCAGTTGTTCTCATAAATTCTGAAAAAAAAACTACAGCAAAGTAAAAGGGGGGCCTTGAAATCTAGTCTGTTGCCCAAGATATCTGGCAGATGAACTGTGAAACCTATAGACAGAAAAATAGAAAACCCATAAACTATCCAGGCAAGGTGCTCAGATTAGCTGGGTGCCCACTTGTGCTATATGCCAACTGTATTTTTAATAAATTTGCTTGATTTTCTGCCTGTCACTCATCTGAAATCTTTCTTATGAGATTGACAAGACCTGAGGAGGGTCAGCCCTCTCCCTCTGACACAGGGGGCTGTCCAGAAATAACGCTACTATATTATGTTAGCTTCAGGTATGGGTAGAGTTTCATGGAGTGACCCATAACAAGAAGACTTCCAGCTAGGTGAGATTCTCATGCCTTAGAAAAGTGAATAACAATAATAATTGCCATTTATAAGACATACAATGTGCCAAGCAATTTGTAAATTACAATCTCACTTACAACAACCAGCAGGTAAATATTATGACAATTCAGGAGGTAAGTTTTATTATCACAAATTTATAGGTGGTGAAATAGAAGCTCAGAGAGGACAGGAAACGTGTCAGCATCATAGAACTAGGATTTGAATACAGTCTGTGGAAAGCCATGTTTTTCCCCCTTCCCACCTGAAGTCCTAGTCCTGTGATGACATGCCTTCTAAGCTAGTGTCAGCATCTTCACAACATGACAAAGGAAGTGATAGACTGTAGTGGGCCTAACACAAAACTAGATTGGGCTGTCCAGATGTTAGGGAAGAGCTCCAAACATTCCTTCGTCACTTTACATTAAGGTGTTGAATTGTGGAACATTTTGAAAAACATTGAAAAGTAGCCTTAAAATTGAACAGGAACAAAGCCATAAATGTGAGTGTATGCTGAAGGCTTGGTGGGGAAGGAAATTGACTCTCAGCTTTGTTATAAATACCAGATGAAATGGCGCACCATCATGGGAAGCAGTGTATAAGAATATTGGCCAATCATGACCTATGTTCCAAGCTATTTTAACCTATAGAAAAGAAAAGTCTTACGAGGTCATGGTTAAATTCCCTCTTGATTTGAAATTATTTTACCCAGGGTAAGGTGAACTAAATTTTATGTTTCAGGGACATTTAGTCTTCCCGTCTCTCTGCCAGAGTGTGACCTCTCATTCCCTTGATCCCTAACCCCTTTTCACCACATGAAAAGTTCCATTTTTCTTGCCTGAACTCTCTTGTTCTTTTGTCTTCATGTTTGCTTTACGCATTCCTACCTTTGGGTTGCCATCATTGCATCCTCCTGTGTTCATTTTGTTTTGCCCTTCCCGGTGGCAGGAGTGTATTTTCAGGGAAAATATCTTCAGTAAAACAGTAAAAATTTCCTCTTTGCTTTTGCAACTTTTGCTGTAATCTTATAAAAACAGTCCACCCCAATCCTGTTTTCTTTTATAAAAAAAGTTATTATTATTATTGAAAGTATTACATAAATACTTCTTTTCTCCCCATTAACCTCTTCCAGCCTGCTCTTATCTTCCTCTTTCCTCCTCCCAGGTTCTCACCACCCAGTTGTCTGTGTCCATGGATTATGCATATATGCATACAAGTTCATTGATTTATGTCTTACCACCCACCCTCCCCTGCCTTCCCTCTGAAGTTCAACAGTCTGTACATGCTTCTATGATTCTGGGTCTCTTTTTGATCACTTTATTAACATTAGCCCAAGACCTTTTACAGCTTCCTCCAAATCTCTCTTGAACTTTATAATTTTTATCCTTACTTTTGCTTCAGGTGCTTATTTAAGACATGTGTTTCCAAGTTCTCCAGATTGGTCTCTGCTCATTGTTCTCTTCTCTGTTTTTCTTTTTTCTTATTGATTATTGACTTTATTGATTAAGGTATCACATATTTGTCCTCATGCCCCCCTCCCCCTATTCTCATCCTAAACCCCTCCCGACACATGCCACCACACCCCTATTGTCCATGACCACTGGTTAGGCTCATATTCATACACACAAGTCCTTTGGTTGATCTCTCTCCCTTATCCCCACCCTCCCCTACCTTCCCTCTGAGGTCCGACAGTCTGATAGATGCTGTTCTTGTTCATCAGACTATGTTGTTCACCATTTCCCCTAGATGAATAAGATCATGTCCTACTAGAAATATGCTTATTAGAACTGAAAATGAGACAAGCAATAATGGTTATGCTGAGAAGCAAATGAATCAGTCTGTAGTGAGTTTCTTTCTGGGCCAACAGTTCTTTTGAGTCCCAATTTCTATGTCAAACAGTTCCTTATGTGTACATGTTAGCAATGATATTTTGCTTCTGGATGGTGGACAAATGGTGGTAATGCAGATCTGACCCTCTCTGGTTTGGTCCTGGGCAACCTGCAGTGATGCACAGCTGCTGACAGCTAGTATGGCAAGGTGTCATCAGCATCTTCCATCTCTGGACTGTTTCTCTTCTGTCTTCATGGTTGGAGCACTCCTGTCAATTCCTCTCTGTTGCAGGAATCCACATAGTCTCGGAGTTGTTTTCTGAAAATATACAAACATATTCTCTACCAAAAGTTAATAAAGGAATCTTTTCTATAAATTTGACTTGCAATCCTTTTTCATTTTTTGCCCAAACGATTTTCCTTTGGCTTGTTTTGACACCATGTATGTTTTACCTGGATGTCTTGCTATTAGCATTATAAATGAAAGTTAATTTTCTAAAGTAAAAATTTTCTAGATGTAATTTACTTACAGGATATTTTTCCTTTCCACTAATATTTACAGGGTAAAATAAGATGGTTGTTAGAGTATTAAATTTGACAGTAAAATAGTAGTCAATTTTCAGGCTAATCTAAATTGGCTAATTGAAATAAGCAAATATTCTAGAAAAATCAATTGTACTGGACAAAAAAGCTGTTTCTAAAGTGTTAAGTAAAATTTTTATTGGTAGTTTATCTCATGGTGAAATTGTGTAGCATGTAATGAATCTAAAGCAGTCACATTTTAGTGCAAAAAATTAAAATTTAAAAGCTATCAAGATTATATTATAAAATTTCCAAAAGCCTCCTAATATTTAAATAAAAATAGTAGAAGAATATCACGTAAGGAAAAATATCCTGTAAGTAAATTACATCTTCTCTGTTTTTCTTTATTCCCTCATGCTGCCTTTCTTTTTCTGTCTTACTTTTTTTCTCCTTATCTTTTTTCTTGTTTGTGCCTTCATATCCATGTTTTTCACCCCTCTGGAACTCTGGGCTGAATAAACTGCTCTCTATTGTGTTCTTTTCCCATAACTTTCCTCTGAAACTCTCCTTTATCTTTTAACCTTAATTCTCTTTTATTAAATCCCTCCCCTCCCAAATCCATTAACTTTTCTTCAGTCTTCAACTATAAACCTTCCCTTCAATCTATTCCAAGCCCATCAGTTGTTTGAATCACTTCTTCATCTCTGACTTTCTCTTGACCTTCTCCCAACTACTTTGTCACTATTCTCTACACTGAAATGGTACTTGCCAAAGAAGCTCTAATGACTTCTTCCTGGACAAATTGAGTGTTCTTTCATCCGTGATCCTTATCTTTCCTGGCAATAACTCTATCTAAAAGATGGTAGATCATCTTTGAAATGCTTTTGAAGTAAGATGGGCTTCTTTTTTTTTTTTTTTTTTTTTTTTAAACTAAAAAGTATCTCCTAGACTGGGCATCATTTTGTTTGTTTTGCTCATGATAATCAGAGATGGCTTACTGTTTGCATTTCTAATAGCTGTCTTCAAGAGTGTCTGATGTGCCAGTGGGTTTTGAATGGCCAGTAAAAGGCTTTCTGATTTTGGTAGGGTACTCTTCCCTTAAGGACAGACTGCTGAGTCAGTCTTATACCTATCCTCACACACTGAATTCCCCTAAATCTAGCTTGCAAGTTATTACCACAGTCAGAAAATATAAATAAATGACTTTTTTTGGGAGGGAGGGGTGAGAGAAGGAGCAGGGGAATAATTCCTTTGGTCACTTTGGTTTTTGTGAAGAAACTTCAAACTTCTCCAAGCTCAAATTCAGTTGAAAATTTGAATTTTGAATATTTTGGAATTAAACTTGAAAGAATAAAATCTCCCGTTCTAGCTGGTTTGGCTCAGTGGAAAGAGCAGTGGCCTGTGGACTGAAGGGTCCCAGGTTTGATTCTGGTCAAGGGCATGTACCCTGGTTGCAGGCACATTCCCAGTAGAGGGTGTGCAAGAGGCAGCTGATCGATGTTTCTCTCTCATCAATGTTTCTAACTCTTTATCCCTCTCCCTTTCTCTCTGTAAAAAAAAAAATCAATAAAATATATTTTAAAAAAAGAATAAAAACTCCCTTGTACAATTCTAATGGATAATGAAGATTACCTCAGTCTTTATTTGGCTATCATAAATACGTTTTTGTAACTGTTTTTGTTCTTGAGAAATTATTATCATCATTATGTACAATAAGAGTTAAACGTTCCAATGATAAGGGAAAAATGATTTAAAGATTACTAAGATTGTGGCTCTGTAACAAAAGACTTAGAATTCCACATTCAGACTGCTGCTATTTTCCCCTGATAAGTGCAAGGGGGTGTAGCCTTAGACTTCTCTGATTCCTTCATGCAGCTTTATGTCATTCCTGTTAACATTATTTAAATATAGCTTTCTTAATTCCTGAGAACGGTTCTGAAAATAGTGTTTTGACTAGTAATATGGAGAAGACAAAGAAACCAAAGACAAAGGCAAGATGTGCACTGACTGATTGATGTCACTTTAATAACATAATTACTTGATGAGCACTTACATGATTTAGTTACTGATCTTCAACCTTTCAGAACTAGAGAATGAATTGCTGATGTATTTCACTGAGGTACTGTCAAAAATTTTGAGCAATGCTATATATTCAGTGGTATTTTAGGAGGTATATTCCTGAGTGATATCATTAAGTAGTTCATCATATAAAATAGGGCAGTTTAGTGAAAATATTTCATAGCATAACCAGACTGTTTTCTGAATTGGTGCTCTCCTTAATTTCCCCAGGCTGGATACATTTTAAAGTAGAGAAGAGAATAATGTGTAATCTTCCTCCCCTCCCCCTGATTTACAAATAATAGAAAAATGCAGCAGTGTGATTTATTCAGCATTCCATCAGGATTATGCATCTGGTAACATTCTCCATTACATCAAGTCTAGGCACCATCTCTATCTTGAACTTAGACTTATGCCAAAGAAGTATGTCTTCCATGAACGTGATGGGGACACACTGATGATGCTTTCTAGGAGTAAACATACTAGGTGGTGTTCCTGTAGTGAAATGCTGTGCTGAGAGCAAACCACCCAGTGTGACCCTGTCCAGCTTCTCTTACATAAGTGAAGACAGGTTAAAACAATAGTGATGGACTATCTCTCGGAGGTCAATGTCAACTTAATTTACTCATCAACTTTAAAAAAATATATATATTTTATTGATTTTTTACAGAGAGGAAGGGAGAGGGATAGAGAGCTAGAAACATCGATGAGAGAGAAACATTGACCAGCTGCCTCCTGCACACCCCCTACCAGGGATGTGCCTGCAACCAAGGTACATGCCCTTGACCAGAACCGAACCCAGGATCTTTCAGTCCACAGGCTGACACTCTATCCACTGAGCCAAACCTGTTTCGGCTACTCATCAACTTGTTTGTATTGGTAACTTATTTGCTGCAGCTACTCTTTTTTTTTTTCCTTCATTAAAAAAAAAATAAATCTTTTTTGTTCAGATTATTACAATTGTTTCTCCTTTTTTCCACCCATAGCTCACCTCCACCCAGTTCACACCACACCCTCTGCCCTTACCTCCCCACCCCCCGCACTGTCCTCATCCATAAGTGTATGATTTTTATCCAGTCTCTTCCTGCACCCTCCATACCCCTTCCCCCCTGAGAATTGTCAGTCCACTCCCATTCTATGCCCCTGATTCTATTATATTCAACAGTTTATTCTGTTCATCAGATTTTTATTCACTTGATTTTTAGATTCACTTGTTGATAGATATCTATTTGTTGTTCATAAATTTTTTCTTCTTCTTCCTCTTCTTAAAGAATACCTTTACTTTTTACTTCTTCTTCTTCTTCTTCTTCTTCTTCTTCTTCTTCTTCTTCTTCTTCTTCTTCTTCTTCTTCTTCTTAAAGAATACCTTTCAGCATTTCATATAATATTGGTTTGGTGGTGATGAACTCCTTTAGCTTTTTCTTATCTGTGAAGCTCTTTATCTGACCTTCAATTCTGAATGATAACTTTGCTGGGTAGAGTAATCTTGGTTGTAGGTTCTTGCTATTCATCACTTTGAATATTTCTTGCCACTCCCATCTGACCTGCATAATTTCTGTTGAGAAATCAGCTGACAATTGTATGGGTGCTCCCTTGTAGGTAACTAACTGTTTTTCTCTTGCTGCTTTTAATATTCTCTCCTTGTCCTTTGCTCTTGGCATTTTAATTATGATGTTTCTTGGTGTGATCCTCTTTGGATTCCTTTTGTTTGGAGTTCTCTGCACTTTCTAGACTTATAAGTCTATTTCTTTCATCAGGTGGGGGAAGTTTTTTGTCATTATTTCTTCAAATATGTTTTCAGTATCTTGCTCTCTCTCTTCTTCTGGCACCCCCATAATTCGAATGTTGGTATGCTTGAAGTTGTCCCAGAGGCTCCTTACACTATCTTCATATTTTTGGATTCTTTTTTCTTTTTGTTTTTCTGGTTGGGTGTTTTTTGCTTCTTTGTATTTCAAATATTTGAATTGATTCCTGCAATCCTCTGTTCTGCTGTTGGATCTCTGTATATTATTTTTTTAATTTCAGTCAGTCTATGCTTAATTTCTAGTTGGTCCTTTTTCATATCCTTGAGGGTCTTGCTAAATTTATTGGTCTTTTCTAGGAAGTTCTTGAAAAACCATATAACCATGGTTTTGAACTCAATATCCAGTCATTTGCTTTCCTCCATTTCTTTCATTTGTGACCTGTTTCTTTTTCTCCGCATTTTGGCTGCTTCCCTGAGTTGATAGAGTGGCCTTGTGTGCTAGGTGTCTTATAGGGCCCAGTGGCTCAGCCTCCTCAGTTACCTGAGGTGGACACTCTTGATGCAACCCTTTGTGGGCTGTGTGCACAGTCTTATTGTAGTTAAACTTTGATTGTTGTTGGTATCACTGGGAGGAATTGACCTCCAGGCCAGTTGGCCTTGAGGATCAGCTTTGTCTACAACAGGAGAACTTCTGTGCTGGAGACACCATTATGAGACAAGACTTTCAAAAGCCTCTGTGCTCAGCTTGGATGGGGCAGAGTCTCAGGGAGGAGCAGACAGCAATGGCTACCTGTCAGCCCTACCTTAAGAGGACCCTGGGTCTCAGTGTCCTGTGGTAATCGCTGCAAGCACCTCTGAGAGAAAGCTGCCCTTGAGTTTTGCTCACTGCCAGACAGTCCAGTTTCTCCCTGAATGAGTCTAGGTCCCCAGAGTCTTGCCCGGAACTGAAGTTCAGAGCAGTCGGGAGCTCTTGTCTCCCTCCTGATTGAGAAAGCCAGCCATGTTCTCAGTTGCCAGCCCTCCCTGCGTGTGTGCCTCTGTACCTCTGCCTTCTACAGCTCCTCTGATTCTCAGTGTGCTTTTCCCTGTCCTTCTAGTTGTAGAATTTCCACTCAGCCAGCCTACCTGTGGTTCTGGGTGATGTCCATTTTGTCTTTTTGCTGTAGTTTTGTAATTGTTGTGTGAGGCAGCAGTTTAGGTCTGTGTGTGTGTGTGTGTGTGTGTGTGTGTGTGTGTGTGTGAGACCTATGCCACCATCTTGGTTTCTCTCTGTTTTAGCTATTCTTTTAGGTTTGAGGATGAAGCAGTGAGCCAAAAATTGTCCTTCAATCATTGTGTGTGTGGGGGGGTGGTCATTAATATTACAGGTGATTCCTGGTTTTATGGACATTTACAATATAGTAGGATAAGTGCTGCAATTGGTTTAAGCCCAGAATGCAGTAGAAACACACAAGAAGGTATGTCTGTAGGTACATGAGATGATTGGAGGGAAACTTCCTGGAAAAAGTAGGAGTCAAGTTGGTACTAGAATAATGAACAGTGTTAAACATGTAAAGAGATGATAGGGCAGGCAGAATATTCCTGCAAGTGGGGAACAGCATGTGCAAAGTCACTCAGGGAATACTGTAGAGTGAGAGAAGAGGAATGGGCAGAAATGCTGGAACCAGATGGAGAGAGGTAAACCCATATCATGAATATTTTGTATGACCTGCATAATATTTATTCTAAGCATGAAAGGGAACTGTGAAAATATTTTGAACAGAGGAATAACATAGGTAAACATATTTGTGTTTTACAAATATCACCTTAGTTATATAATGATAGGTGAAATGGGAGCAGAGATGAAAATAGAAAGCAGAATCTGGTCAGGAGTCTCTATAGTCATCTAGGAAAGAGATGATGGTGTCTGAGATGAGGAAAGTGGATAGATTTGGGGGAAAAGTAGGAGATAGAATTGATAGAACATGGTGATTGGATATTGGGAATGAGAGACAGAAGATAGTAGAAAGATTTGAGAGTCTAGGCAATTTGAAAAAAGGAGATACTGTTTAATGAGAGAGAACAGAAAGGAGTACTATGTTTGGATGCAGAGAGTAGAGTTCAACTTTGGATATGTTGACTTTGAATAAGTATGTAAAAGAAGGTGGGGCAATCCTATACTTGTTTTAGAAGTTGACAGAGGACGTTTCTCATGGGCCAATTATAAAAATAGTATGAAGGAATCTTCCCAGCATTAATTTTATCTTTTAGAACTATTTCCCAAAGAAAACCTACTTAGTAAATATAAAAACAGAGTTGAAGCTTGGGCAGGGACTTGGTCTTAGCACTTCTCTCAAGCTTGGATAAGAGGGAGTGCATAGGGGAGAAGAGTTAGCTGACAATGGAGTATCATTGCTGTGAATTGCCAATATATCACCTGATCCGTTTTTTTGAAGGAACAGAGAAGTTAGTACTGCGCACTGCAGCCAGGCTAAGGGTGTGCCTATTCTTGGAGCAGTACTCAGAAATGTAATCAAGGTAAAAAAATTGAAGTGCAAATGTAGTCAAAGTAAAAATTGAAGTAGGGGTGTGCTGTGGAGGTGAGGAGAGAGGTAACCTAGAGAAGAGAGTCTGATGTGTCACAAAATGAAAGGAGCAATAAAGCAAGGAATATGAGCTGGATTATCAAGCAAACAACATGCAGATTCAGAGGCCTGACACAGAATAATGGGTTGGGTTTGTGAGCAAATGAGCTGCTATGGGCATGGCTCAGGGCCCCAAGCTGATGCTGGAAGCTGCCCTTTGGATGTTCTCAGGGACATGGTGCTGTCTGTATTCATGAAGTCAGAAATAGAGCAAGGGGAGGGCTTTGGGATGGGAATGTGGGGATGAAGACAAATATGTGATACCTTAATCAATAAAGAAATTAAAAAGAAAGAAATATGGAAGGTATCCAATATTCCATACTTGGATCCCCTTTTCCTATAGGTTTGAAATCTTTTCAATTTTGGAGGTAGTTTCAGTGTTAGAAATTCCTAGAGAGGATAGAACCCATAGGCAATGAATTTGGGCCCCCTACCCAGTCTGATTCCTCCAGTTGTCTCCTAAATTCTCAGTATGGCTCCATGGACAACCAATGGCCTGGGTGATTTAGTCTCAAAGGGTGCATTAGAGATACACTAATTTCATGTGAATTTATTAGGGATTATAAAGAGAAAAAACATATTAATGTTAAATGAACTTGGGAAATAGAGAACTAGCTGAAGTTTTATCTAGTTCACTTCTCCCTGTAATTATGAATATACTAATATTGATATCAAATTTAATAAGGAAAAATGATATGTGCATTTCCTAAACTTATTTGATTATGGAATTCTTTTGTTATGGAACTAATTTTCCATGAAACACACTTTGGAAGCACTCAGTTTAAATATGCAGTTACCAATGAAGATTTTCAATCACTGGCAATCTAAAAATATTTTAGATGTAGAATGTCTTAAGCAAAACGTATTCAGGTTGAATTGCAAATGTGATATCACTGACTGATCAATTGGAAATTGAGAGGAAAGTTACTTAAGTAACCATTTGTTGAAAATACCCTTTAAGTTTAAATTATATTGGACAATGTAAGTCTTCCCATAATACTGATTGTATAGATGTTGTAGGTAATATTTGGGCTGAGAGGAGGCACCCTAAATCCCTTTTGTAATTCCAAATGCCTTCAGCACATCTTAAGCTTTCACTATTGTAATCATTCTTGTGGATTATTATCATTCTAGGTAAAATCCTATATAATAATAGAGGAATATGCAAATTGTCCGTCACTCCATAACATCACAACCAGGGCATTCTCTGGAGATTGGGTGGAATTGAGAAGGTGTCCAGAGGAGATGGGACCATCCTGTGGTAGGGAGGGTGGGGTGAGAGCCCATAGCACCCCCCTCACCAGTCATTTGTCACCTACCACTTATACTCAGTGCACCTTGCTGCCCACCTGCCAGGGAAAGGAGCACAGCACAGCAGGCAAGAGATGAGGCTTCCATGATGGGGCGGAGCCACCACATTGCTCTGGAGACAGGGCAGAAGCAGGGAGGCGCCTGGAGAAGGTGGGACCAGCCCAAGGTGACTCGAGGGACTGAGGGCGGGGCTTGAAGCGGCCAGAGAAGGCCAGAGGGGTCAAGGCCTGGGCCAGGCATACTGGAGTGCAGTGTGGAGACATTGAGGAGTCAAGGCAGGGCAGGGCTGCAGGATTTCGTGTGCTGGGCTCCTAGTAACTTTATAATCACCGATACCAAAACAATATTTAACTTGGTTAGTAGTCAAAAGAGACAATACTGTACACAAGTTAACTGCACAGGCTCCAACAACAGATTTTCCATGTTTGTATCCCTTCTCAGCCATTTGAGAGTTCTGGGATCCTGTGTAAATTACCCAACTCTTTATGGCTCAGCTTCCTCATTTGTAAAATGGAGATACTATTTTTAGAATGCAGTTTTGAATTTTATCATGAAGATTTTTGATTCTTTTAAAAGAGGTAGTACTAAAGGAAAGAAACATCATCCAAAGTAGAAACTATGCTATTTTGAAAAATTTCCTGAGTCCCCACTGTGTAACTGCTTTGAAACCTTCCTAGCCTTTACTAGTATATTATATGTATTGGGTAAAATAAGATCTCTTTTGCATTCTTATTTATTTCTCAGAATGTTTTATTCATATTCTTGACATTCACTTACAAAACATTCTCTTCATCTTTGAGATCACTTTTCTTTTGGAGCAACAGAAAGGGATATGAGCACCACACTGCCGGATAGGGGATGACCATGGTCAGTTGGAATAATTCAGTGTGCAGGGCCAGGACTAAGTACCAAGACAAATAGTTCTTTCCCTTGACCTCCTGTGAGCTCTTAAACTCCAACTTCAGGAAAAAAAGGGTGAGGTTAAAAAATAGTAAGACATGTTGAAGATATGCTATGAGACTGCACCAGACATTTCCACAGCTGAGACTATTTATTAATACCTAAAGATGACTGGAGAAGTTTTGGTTGTGGCCTGAGATATGTTTAAAAAAATATATTTTATTGATTTTTTATAGAGAGGAAGAGAGAGGGATAGAGAGTTAGAAACATTGATGAGAGAGAATCATCGATCAGCTGCCTCTTGCACACTCCCTACTGGGGATGTGCCCGCAACCAAGGTACATGCCTTTGACCGGAATTGAACCTGAGACCTTTCAGTCCGTAGGTCGATGCTCTATCCACTGAGCCAAACCTGTTTCGGCCTGAAATATTTTCAACAGAGGTGGGAGATTTGATAAAGCAGGGATGAGAGGCCACATGGGAGGGATAGTTAAGTTGGTCTCTGCTCTAACTAATGAACAGGTTATATGTATTTACTGGTCTGTATCCTGCATCTGTTCATTAATCATCAATAGCAAATTTGTCCAAACAGTTTCCCCTACATGTAATTCAGATTGGATGTGTGCATTCCACCATGGATTGAATTGCTATTGAGTAAAGTAGTGTAATTTCCCAGATCTTTTACTTAATATTCCATATTGGAATGGAGCCTCGGAGAGCCATCTGGTTTTTCTCCTGCGCAGGTTTGCATGCTGCTTAGACTGTCAGGGGCTGAGATGAAGCATGGCCAACCACACATGAGTGAGTGGCAGTTCCAAGATCTCTTGGTGTCATCTGCAGGTTAGTTAACAGTAAGCACATGGCTGAATAATTCAGTAATACTGTCAGTTAATTAAGAGTCCCAGAAGAAAATTCTTCTATTCCCCAATGGCTGAATAGTTACAATAATTGTTAGAGTATTTTTAAAAAAAATATACTTATTGATTTTTTACAGAGAGAAAGGGTGAGGAATAGAGAGCTAGATGAGAGAAACATCGACCAGCTGCCTCCTGCACAACCCCCACTGGGGATGTACCTGCAATCAATGTAAATGCCCTTGACCGGAATCGAACCCGGGACCTTTCAGACTGCAGACCAACTCTCTATCCACTGAGCCAAACCCGTTTCGCCATAGAGTATTTTTTTTAAATTGTATTTGGTTCCATAAATACTTTACAATGATATTATTTAAATTAACTTTTATTGCAAGAAACATTTCTGGATGTTTATTACTGGTCTTCACATTTTTTCAGATGAGGACATCTGTAAGGATGTGGCTTATGATTTTTGTAAATTCAAGGAATCATTTCTACATTTTATTACCCACTCTGTAACTTAATATTTGTGGAATTTGAAAGTGGAATAAAAAATTATTTTACTTAAGCACTAATATATCTGATAGTAGTTAACTTTTGATTTTAGAAAAATGTTTATGGTGAGTTCCTAGGGATATTTGGTTTTAAACCCTTAATATATAAGCATGTTCAATGGGCTGGCAGGGAGTATAATTAGGGGAGTGGTCATATATTTTCCTGTTCTTCATTTCTTTTAAGGTTTATTATTTGCTAACTAGAGGTTAGAAATACATAGTACATGTACATCACCTTTTTAAAATCTGAAAACCACAATTATGAGTCTTTCTCTGCATCATTGACTGCAATTAAGCAAATATACAAGAAAAATAAAGTTCTGAGTCTTACATTAAACATTCAAGATAAGGAAATAGTAGAGATTTAGGTTTCATGTAAACACCCCAGAGCTTTTGTTGAAATATCTTCTCTTACGCTGTTGTTAAATGTTGCTGTCTTCACTTCCCTTTCTATGTGTTCAATAGAAAATCAGAGGAAAGAAATATAACTGAGTAAGTTGTAAATGTTTATGGAGTGACTACTTGGGCCAGGACATGGTCTCCAAAGCTCCGGGGAATTGTGAAGGAGCCAAGTCGCAGATCCTTAGAAAAAAATCTGCTATCTAGAGGGGGAATGGGAATAGATGACTAAATAGCAACCCTGAGACCTTACTTCTACATCAGTTTCACATGGTCAGTGTAGCTCAGTGATTGCGCATCGATGTATGAAGGAGGTCATAATTTGATTCCTGATAGGGCATATACCATATTTTTCAGACCATAAGACGCACTTTTTTCCCCCCAGAAGTGGGGGGAAAAAGTCCCTGCGTCTTATGGTCCAAATATAGCCTACACATATACTTTAAAAAAAAAGTTTTTTTACTTGCCCGGCTCTGTGTGGTCTCTGTGTGCTTGCCCGGCTCTAAAATGGTTCTAAATGCTGCTGTTTACTTTACAGGGTTGATTACATGTGTTTATGACTGTGATGTTGGGTTTTAATGCACATAAAATATTTTAGGACACTATTTGTTTCAGAATCTTTTTTTCTTCATTTCCCTTCTCTAAAAACTGGTGCGTCTTATGGTCCGGTGCGTCTTATGGTCCGAAAAATACGGTACATACCAAGGTTGTGGGCTCTATCCCAATAGGGAGTGTGCTAGAGGCAGCCAACCAAAGATTTTCTTTTCTTTCTTTCTTTTTTGTTTAAAATATATTTTATTGATTCTGTACAGAGAGGAAGGGAGAGAGATAGTTAGAAACATCGATGAGAGAGAGTCATCGATCAGCTGCCTCTTGCACACCCCCTACTGGGGATATGCCCGCAACCAAGGTACATGCCCTTGACCAGAATCAAACCCGGGACCCTTCAGTCCCCAAGCCGGCTCTTTATCCATTGAGCCAAACCGGTTTCGGCCAACCAAAGATTTTCTGTCATCCTTGAGGTTTCTCTCTCTCTCTCACCCTCCCTTCCTCACTGAAATAAATAAAAATATATTAAAAACAACAACAAAACACAAAGCATCAGTTTATTGGGGGGCGATGGGGAGGTGGTCTCCATGCCTGACAGACATTATGGTGAGGGAGTAGATTTTTACTGGAAGCATAGAATACTACCCAGTAATATGTTAAGAACTGAGAAGAGAGAAAAACAGGCACTAATTGGTAGAAAATATTGCCAAACTTAGTTTTGAATTTTTAATAAATATTAGGAGCATTTGGAGTTTTTGTTCTGGAAAGAGGTCAGACAGTGGCACTTGATAAAGTTACTTTTTGCTATTGTTTAAAGAGAGGATGGTAAAAGGAATATAATTCAAAGGCTGCTTGTCGAGATATTAGACTTTATAGACAGAAGGGAGACAGATAATACTCTGCTTATTTTACAGATGAAAAAAACTAAAGCTCAGAGAGGTTAATTTCTGAGATTATATGGATAATTAGGAAGAGTCTGAGACTTGAATAAATTATTTCTGACTCCCAAACCCATTTATATATTTTAAATTTTTATTTACTATTGAAAGTATTACAAATGTCCTCTCTCCCCAACTGACTCCCTCCACCTCTCTCTTGACATCCCCATCCATTTATTTTTATGATAATAAGGTAGATATGTTAATATAATAGATGAAACAATTGTAAAAACTAACAATGTATGAAGAGAGAGGGAAAACAAAATTTGTTTGAGAAAATTGGAAGATAGTGATCTCATATACAGCCCTAGAAAAGTATTTCTCTGTGGGTCCCCACTATTGTTCGATGTTCACTTAGATCATATCAAGATGCTTTAATGCATCAAGAGTGTTTCTCAAAGTCGAATAATGTATAGACTCCTTATTTTAATTATATAATAATTATTAAACTTTTTTATTATGATAAATCTTAAGCACAAAATCTATATTATAAAGTCCCATATACTCATAACCCAGCTTCCATAATTTTCAACATTTTGCCAATTTTATTTCACCTATTTCCTCAACTTTATTTTTGTTTGTATGAATATTTTAAAGAATCAGGCATTCTGTTGTTTCACCTGTAAATATTTTAGTATGTATCTTCAACAATAATGACTTAAAAAAATACAACAATGTCATTATTACCCTTAACAAAACTAATAGTAACCTCTTAGTATTATCTAATATCCAGTCCAGAAATTAAAATTTCTCTGATTGCTTAAAAAGTCTTATATTTAGTTTAAATCAAGATCCAAGTAATTTCTACACATTGCATTTGGTTGTTTTATCTCTTAAGTATAACATTTTATAACATTTCTCACCCATATCCTTATCTTGCATGCCATGAAATGGTTGGAGAGATGGAGCCATTTGCCCTATGGAATTTCTCATGTTCTGCATTTGGCTGATTGCATCTTGGTATTGTTGTCTATGTTTTGGATAATGTTCCTAAATCTACTGTATTAACTATAATCTACTGATGGTTAAATTTAGAGGCTTAATTAAAATCAGCTTTTGTTTTTTGAAGAAAAAAAAATGTTTTACTTCCTATTGTCTCATATCATAAATCACATTATATTTGGTTGTTACACTTTTAGGTTTTGCAGTGGTTGTGGTATGTTGGCTTGAATCCTCCATTATAAATGTTCCCTTCAACACTTGGTTATGGTTTAGCAGGTGTTAATATTCATTGCCTAGGTCAGTTATTCCATTAAGAGCTAGAAAATTGTGATTTTTGTAATATCATTTCTTTTGCATTAGCTTGAATTCTTCTTAAACAATTCTTTCACTGACTCTTTGTCATCCTAAAAAACAATTTGTACTGGTTGGGCAACATACATGTTTGATTCCTTCATTTAACTTATTAATTTTCATAGAAATAGGTTGGTACTCTAGCAATCTCCAATGGTAACCAATGAAACATTTTTTTTGGTATCATTCTGAACTCGTGTGTATGTGTGTGTGTGTGTGTGTGTGTGTGTGTGTGTGTGTGTGTCTGTATGTAAAATTTGATCTATCTAATCCAGACTAAATGGCTATTCTTTTTAAATGTTCAAACTGACACATTTAAGGCAAAATTAGTCTTTGATAAAATTTTAGCTTTTTGTTACAACAGATACTGGAGGCTTATCTTAGGCATTTCCTGGAATAAATTATTTTTTCCAAATATCCCTGGTTCTTTTTATTGGGAAATAGTATTTAGAGATGAAAATCTGATAATTAGAGAAAAAACATAAATGTTCATGCTAATCTTACAATTCAAGTGGAAAACTGTGGATTTTTTGCTGAACTTTTAAATATTTTATATATTTTTTCTTTTACACTAAAAATCTTGACATCTAACAATATTAGACTAATTACTTATTTACTTTATGCTATATTGTACCTATGATAGCTACACTAATAATAATACCACTGATATTAATGCTAAGAGTAAGACAATGAATGAAATTTAAGATTCTTTGAGGTTCTTTTTGTCCATGAGAGATACATAGTCAGTATTCTATTTTGAAGATTTTAAAAAATATTTCTGTTCTCTATGGGTTATGAATATTTCTGTTCTCTATGGGTTATGAATCTTACAGTTCAGTTCATTTGTTTCCTTTTTAAAAAATAACAATGGTATTATTAAAACTAATAGTAAAATAAATACTTTTCCCCTTTTTTGATTGAATTTTAATTATATTAATACATTTACATGATTATAAATTTAGACTATATAAAAGATACATTAAAGCAAATAATTTCATCCTTGCCCCATCCACTTGGCCCTTTCTTTCCCTATACAAATCAGTGTTTATTAGTGTTGGTTTATCTTTCCATTATTTCTTCCTGAAAGTAAGTTAAACTGTATAGTCACATTAATATTCCCCTTCACCTTTCTTATAAAAAGAAAAGAGCATACCATAAAAATTGCTTTATACCTTGCTTTTTTAAAAATTTTTTTTAGCTGTTATATACTTCCTTTATTCTTTTCTTTCTTTTTTTTCTTTTTTTTCTTTTATTTCTTTTATTTTTTTAAATTTAAATTTTATTTTATTTCCCCCCTCCCTCCCTCTCACCCATCCCCTCCCTCCCCAGAGCTTTATGTCCATTGGTTGTACTTATATGCATGTATACAAGTCCTTCAGTTGATCTATTATCTCCCCCAGATCCTCCTCCCCTCCCCACTGAAATTTGACAATCTGCTTGTTGCTTTACTGTCTCTGTATCTATCTTTTGGTTCATCAGTTTATAATGTTCTTTATTATCCACAAATGAGTGAGGTCATGTGGTGTTTCTCTTTTATTGATTGGCTTATTTCACTCAGCATGATGTTCTCCAATTCCATCCAGGTTGCTGCAAATGATGAGAATTCCTTCTTTTTTATGGCAGCATAGTATTCCATTGTGTAGATGTACCATGGTTTTTGGATCCAATCATCTGCTGACGGGCACCTAGGCTGTTTCCAAATTCTGGCTATTGTAGATTGTGCTGCTATGAACATAGGGGTGCATATATCCTTTCTGATTGGTGTTTCTAGTTTCTTGGGATATATTCCTAGGAGTGGGATTACTGGATCAAATGGGAGTTCCATTTTCAGTTTTTTGAGGAAATTCCACACTGTTCTCCACAGTGGTTGCACCAGTCTGCATTTCCACCAGCAGTGCACGAAGGTTCCTTTTTCTCTGCAACCTCGCCAACACTTGTCGTTTGTTGACTTGTTGATGTTGGCCATTCTGACAGGTGTGAGATGGTACCGCATTGTTGTTTTGATTTGCATCTCTCGGATAATTAGTGACTTTGAGCATGTTTTCATGTGCCTTTTGGCCTTCCTTCTGTCTTCTTTTGAAAATATTCTATTTAGGTCCATTGCCCATTTCTTAATTGGATCATTCACCTTCCTTTTATTTAGTTGTATCAGCTGTCTGTAGATGTTGGAGATTAAACCTTTATCAGTGGTGTTATTAGAAAATATGTTCTCCCACACCGTGGGCTTTCTTGTTGTTTTGTTGATGGTTTCTTTTGCTGTAAAAAAGCTTTTTATTTTGATGTAGTCCCATTTGTTTATTTTCTCTTTAGCTTCCATTGCCCTAGGGGCAGTATCAGTGAAGAAGTTCTTTTGGCATACGTCTGAGATTTTGAAAATTAATGCCAAGAAATCTATGGCATTTCTATACACCAACAGTGAAACTACAGAAACAGAGACTAAAAAAGCAATTCCATTTACCATCGCACCAAAAAAAATAAGGTACCTAGGAATAAATTTAACTAAGGAAGTAAAGGACCTATATGCAGAAAACTACACGACACTGAAAAAAGAGATAGAGGAAGATGTAAGGAGATGGAAGAATGTACCATGTTCATGGATTGGTAGAATCAACATCATCAAAATGTCCATACTTCCAAAAGCAATCTATAGGTTCAATGCCCTCCCCATTAAAATACCAACGGCATATTTCACTGACCTAGAAAGAACTCTCCAAAAGTTCATTTGGAACAATAAAAGACCCCGAATAGCCACAGCAATCCTGAGAAAGAAGGGTAAAGTAGGAGGGATCTCAATACCAGACTTCAAACTGTATTACAAAGCCACTGTTCTCAAAACAGCCTGGTACTGGCACAAGAACAGACATATAGATCAATGGAATAGAATTGAGAACCCAGATATCAACCCAAATCACTATGCTCCATTAATATTTGACAAAGGAGGCATGAATATACAATGGAGTCAAGACAGTTTCTTCAATAAATGGTGTTGGGAAAATTGGGCAGACACATGCAAAAGAATGAAACTAGATCACCAACTTACACCATACACAAAAATAAACTCAAAATGGATCCAGGACTTATACCTTGCTTTTTAAAACTTATGTATTGAGTTTTATGATTTCTATGTATTGAGAGATCAATCCTTATTAGTACTAGTATATAGTGATCTTGCTCATTCCCTTTTACAGCTGCATAGCACTCCACTGTGTGATAATACCATAGTATATTCAATTAGTCCCCTACTTATGGACCTTTGATTTGTTCCCATTCTTTTGCTATAATAAATAGTGCCGTGATAAATAACTTTGTGTATAGAAATTTCATATTTTGCTTGTTTATTTTTGGGATAGAGTCCAAAAAGTAGATTTGGGGAAGTTTTCAAAGATTAAAGGCATAGAAGATTTCCCCTCCATCTGTTGCCTGTATCTTTTCCATTCTTGCCAGCAATATAAGAGAGTGCTTGTTTCTCCTGAATTGCCAATAGACCATATTCTCGAGCTGATGATGTCAGAACAAACCCCTTTTAGAAGGAGAATTATTGTAGAGTGCTGATGTGGTCTTCAGTGTCTTTTAGCGTTATATTACTTAAGTATGTGAAAACATAAAATTATATATAAATTCTTTATGTTTATAGTTTACAAAACTTTTATGAAACAAAAACAAATATACATCCCAATATATAAAAAGCAAGGTCCATAACGACCGACTGAAGGCTCCACTGAACACCTGAAGTCAGTCCTGCAGTCAGTGCTGGACTGCTGTGGGGACCCAGCACTGACTGTCACTGGTGCGGGCATGGTGACTCAGCACTGACTGCTGAGGGGGCTGTGGATCAGGCTTGGATAGAGGCCTGAAAATAGAGGCAGGATCTGATCTGCAGCCTCCATGGCAGCTGTTGATTAGCTGTTGCCTCTCTTTCTCTCCGGGCTTAACCAGCAGTCATGCCTCTATTTCTCTCCGGGCCTCTGAAAGGGCTGTTGATCAGCCCCATCTCTCTGATCAGGCCCAGAGATAGGCTAGGAGATACTGACTGGAATAAAAACTGACTAATCAGAACCAAATTTGGGTGAGCTGTGAGGAGCCAATGATTGCCTTGGAGGCAGAGCTTTTGATGCTGACTGGCATAGACACCGACCAATCAGAACCAAATTGGCTGGCAGGGGAGGACAGTTGTGGTGAAATCAGGCCAGAAGGGGAGGGCAGTTAGGAGTGATCAGGCAGGCAGAGGCAGTTAGAGGCAATCAGACTGGCAGGGGAGAGCATTTGGGGGCAAGTTCAGGTTGGCAGGAGAGGGCAGTTGGGGGTGAGATCAGGCTGTCAGGAGAAGGTAGTTGGAGGCGAAATCAGGCAAGTAGGGGAGGGTTGTTAGGGAGAGATCAGGCCAGCAGGAGAGGGTAGTTAGGGGTGATAAGACAGGCAGAGGCAGTTGGAGGTGAGATCAGGCCTAAACTGGCAGTTGGACATCCCACAGGGGTCTCTGATTGGAGAGAGTGCAGGCTGGGCTGAGGGAACCCCTCCTCCTCTGTGCACAAATTTTGTGCACCAGACCATTAGTATTAAATATAAACTATAAGTGCAATACAATTTGTATTAACAAAAATAATTTAATATAATGAATGCTGTTATTTTTCTGAAATGGCCACTTAAGTGTAGCAGGAATAGAAACCCAACTAAAACCAGCTTAAGCAAGATAATAGCAACAAAAATAATTTTGGGGAATATATTGGCTCACATGTGCATAATTGGAAATTATGAAACTAGTATTTAAGCAATGGGTGGACCCAGGGGTTATAATTCTTTCATTTCAATCTGCCTCTACCTCTGCTCCTGGTTTTTTCCATGATAGCTTCATTTTCAGGCATTATCCCTCTCCATCCATCTGATAGCAAAGATGGCCCATGAGTAGCTCCAAGCCAAAGTCATCTTTATAGATCAAGATCATTTGGGGGAAGAGGGGAAGAGACCTCCTGGTTCCCTCTCAGTATCCATAACCACCCACTCAGTATCCATAACCAAGCCAAAGGACTCTGATTGGCTTGTTTGGAGCACATGCTCTTTTTTTTTTTTTTTTTTTTTTTAACTAATCACTGAATCCTCTGATTAGCCAGCTTGGCTCATATGCACAACTCCAAGGAAAGAGGATGGTAGCTTTCTTGAGTTTTAGGTCTCCTAAAATACCCCAAAGAAATACCTATAAGATGGACAAAAATTGATAGATGTCTACCACATTATGGAATGATAATTTCCCACTACTTTTCTCTATAGGAATTACTGAAAGAAATATTATTTTGGACACAGTATACCATTGTGTAACTTACTAACTTACTCTTCACAGGATAAAACTTGTCATTTACACATAGGTACCTGTGCTCCTTTTTTTTTTTTTTGGTCAGACTGTAGCACAAAGAAGAATTACTTGAAAGAAACATGATCACTGAAATGACACGACTGTCCTTAGTTCTAAGGGGTCCTTCAGAAAATACATGATTTTAATTTGAACTGTCATGACAATGAGAGCCCCAGATTAAAATATTTTAAGAGAAAACATCCAGACACCCCCAATAATCTGTGCAGACACAATTTGAGGATTACCCTTTGAAACATGGATAAACATGGAATAATTAATTTAATTGACAGGGTTTTCTAATATGATAATACCAGTGGCCTGGTGCACAAAATTCATGCACAGGGGGTGTGTCTCTTAACTCGGCCTGCACCCTCTACAATCTGGGACCCCTTGGGAGATGTTTTACTGCCATGGGATTGGGCCTAAACCAGCAGTCGGACATCCCTCTCGCAATCCAGGACCACTGACTGCTAACTGCTCACCTGCCCACCTGCCCAATTGCCCCTAACCACTCTGCCTGCTGGCCTACTCACCCCTAACTGACCCCCTCACTGTCCTAATCACCTCCAAATGCCCTCCCCTGCTGCCTCATGTCCCTCAACTGCCTTCCCTGATTAGCCTCATGGCCCTTAACTGCCCTCCCTGGCTGGCCTCATAGACCCCAACTGCCCTCCCCAGCCAGCCTCATGGCCCCCAACTGCCCTCCCCAGCCAGAGGCCCTTGCACTTGGCCTAGCCAGAGGCATCCATGGGTAGGCCAGAGTTTCTTCGCGGCCAGAGTGGAATGCTTGCCTCGTTGCTGTGGCGACAAAGCAAGCATTCTGCCAGGCTGCTCATGCGGCCCACCCTCAGTGGCTGCCCTCCCCCGCGCCCCCCCCCCCCCCCCCCCCCCCCCCCCCCCCGCACTCCAGGCCAGGGGGACCCCAATGGGAATGAGAGGACTGGGCTCTGCTATCTTGTGGCTATGGGCACCACCATCTTTGTGGCAGAGTGACAGTCAATTTGCACGTACCCTCTTTATTAGATAGGATAGTTTTCTAATGATTCCATGTTTTAAAAACTTCTAATAAAATGAACGTAAAATTTGCTCTACAGCCTACGATGTCTGAAAGCAAATATAAACATACATGTAAAATTGCAACAAATGTAAATCTAGATCTGCATGCTGAGTTTAACACATTTGCCTGCAAGAGCACCAGCTTAATTGGGTTGACTTTAAACCCAATTTTATGAACTCTCTCCTCTGTGGTTAGAAATCCAAGATCTCTCTGAATATTTCTTGTGATTCTTGGGACCAAAGGGGTTCTATTTTCTATACTTTACTGCAGTCTCTCCTCTTCTGTAATGTGGATTAATTGGGGGTGGCATTTAAAGATTAGAAAAATCTACTTCCTGGAAAGATCAATCCCAGGAATTGAGAGAAAAATTTTGAGGGACTTTTACATATTTTGAACATTTGTAGATAAAGCTTATGTGGGCACCTGGAAAAAAAACACCATCTATCTATCTATCTATCTGTCGATATAGATAGGTAGATATAGATAGAGTATATATGATATATATATATATATATATATATATATATATATATATATATATATTCTATCTATATATAAAAGGCTAATATGCTAAATGTCTGACCAGTTGCTATGATGCACACTAACCCCCAGGGGGATGATGCTCAACACAGAAGCTGCTGAGCTGCAGTGAGTTAGCAGTGACGGTTCTTGGTTGACACTCCCCGAAACCAGAGAGGAGGGAGCCTGATTTCTCATGTGCCATGCGATTCCACCTTCAGCGTAGGTCATGTTGTTGCTGGGGCACTATCAGCCCCAAATCTGGTTTACTCCACACTTGCATTTGTGTTCCACACCCTGTACAATAGCAACTTTGCAGAGTGTTCTCTAGCACTCTGGGACCCCTCAAGGGATGTTGGAGAGCCAGTTTGGCTCAATCCCCACAGGCCAGGCTGAGAGACTCCACCTGCCAGAGGGACCCCGTTCACTCCACAGAAGCCCTTTGAACCACGTTGCCACCCCAGGTGCAGCCGGCTGTGGAGGGATGGCAGGAGGTTGGCTCCAGGGTGTGTCCGGCCTGTCTGTCTCAGTCCCTTCCCACCAGCCACCTTATAATTAATTTCCTTTCAATGTGCACGAATCCATGCACCAGGTCACTAGTCTTTTTATTTATTTATTTTTTTTTATTTTATTGATTTTTTACAGAGAGGAAGAGAGAGGGATAGAGAGTTAGAAACATAGATGAGAGAGAATCATTGATCAGCTGCCTCTTGCACAACCCCCACTAGAAATGGGCCCTCAACCAAGGTACATGCTCTTGACTGGAATCAAACCTGGGACCTTTCAGTCTGCAATCTGATGCTCCTATCCACTGAGCCAAACCGGTTTCAGCTGGTCACTAGTCTTATATATTAAAAAAAATCCTCTCTCTCTTTTTTTAATGTAGTTGTAACCACTTTAGGGTGAAATCGACAGAGATTAAAGAAGGTTACTTACTGCCTTTGCTTAGCTGCAGAAGTCAGAGAGCAGGACTAAGGTTATCTAGCTAAGTCAGCAAGTGCTTCTTATGTAGCTGACCTTAGTCTACTTCTGGGCTATAGCATCTCCGCAAATCATTGGCATTTTCATGACTTTTTAAAGACATGGTCTCAGTGCTGAAGGAAGGAGAGAATAGATGAATATGGAGGCAAATGTAAGATATCGGAGAAAATTTGTTTCCCAATGTTACCTATTTCTCCCATAAGAACAGATATGGTGAAATAGCTGTTTGGTTGGTTTGAAGATGTTAGAACCTCTGAAGTACCAAATCTTCTCTACCTAACGCTAGAGGGAGTTCTTATAGGGATGAAGGCACAGTTAAAAATGAACTGGAGTCTTTCTTTTACAAAGTTTACTTGAAAAACAACAACACCCAGAGTTGTATGAAAAAAAGTTTTTAAATTGGAGAAATTGCCAACAATAGCATGCAAGACCATACTGTGAAAAGACTGAAGTGATTGAACTCAAGAATAGAGATACTGCTTTGCAAATGTGTCCCATGCTTGTGAAAAGTGTAAGAAGCCAAATCCTGAGGTAAGGTTGAATTCTTGAAGGGGCTATTTCCAAGTAAATGCTTGCACCTTCTTAATATACCAGTATTTTTTGTGAGTGAATATTATTAATGGTAATAGGACCGAGGTGCATAAATCCTTTTCTGTGTCATTTGGAAGTGAAAACTTTAGTATGCAAAGTCTCTGTTGAAATCAAAGGTAGTTTGTGTAAGATCCACATTAGTTGCCTAATGGAAAGTGTAACTGGCAGCTTGTAATGCTAAAAAACAACCTGAAAATCCAAACTCAAAAAGGCTTTGTGCGTTAATGCTACTCAGGAAAGTGCAAGTGACTAAACATTTTCACAGCATTAAATGTCTTGGTGTTTCATCTTAAGCAAGATTTTAAAAATCACTTATCACATTGCAATTGATATGCAAACTTTTAAAATAATATTTCAAAAAGAAGCAAAATAATGTAACTAATCTGTTTATAAATGCTTCCACCTTAAAATAGTTTACCTTATATAAGAGTTAATTCCATCTCTCTCATAATAGTAAAATAATCAAGTGGAATTGAATCTTAGCTTTTTCAACTTGCACACAAAAATTCAAAAGCAGAATCAGAAATTAAATAGAAGTATAAACAATGTAAAACAACAACAACAACAACAACATATGGCTGATGTTTTCAAAAGTTGGTTATTTTATTGTTAAATTTATTTTCATTTTAAATCTTCAACAGTGTTTTCCAGCAGGTGTCACTGTAGGCAAATATAAAATGATAAATACATGGCATACAGCTTGCTGCCAGTGGTTCTTAAAAAGCGAAGAGATTTATATTCTCAATTATTATTTTGTGTTTGGTTTTGCTATCAGTGTTAGCCTCCCAGCATTATTTTCTGTTCCTGTTGATACATTCACAACCTAGCGACACTACCCAGTTGAATCAATGGGAGTAGCTGTGTGTACCACGAAATGATGAAATGACCAACAGCACCCATTTTGGAGGTTAGAACATTTATCGTTTTATAGGTGAGAATCCTGAAATCTTGAAAAGTGAAGTGAAAGCATCATGTTTTAATTCTGAATTCTTTTGGAGATCTTCCCAATTGGGTCAATTGATAATTTCCAATTTTTATGGATCTTATATAAGCTTTGTTACAAAAGCTAACGTTTTATCACAGAGGAAGAACTTTAAAAGTAGTCAACAAAAACACTTTTTATTGTGGGATAAATACGAGAAAGGGAAGGATGGCAATATTATTGGTTCCTTGAAAATATGCTTTAATAGTTGGCTTAGAACTGAATTTATATTATTCATCCTGAAAAAAACACACATCTCATTAGGCCCCAGAGAAATCATTTCTGAGTATATATCATCATAAGAATCCAGAGAATCCATTATTTCTCTTCCTCTTCCTTCTAGTATTCACAGCACAGGGAAAGGGAAACAGAGAGATAAGGTACTGGCAGGAGAATTTTTCAGGAGTTATTTGTGCTGATTTCAAAGTTTTCCTGTTTCCTGGAAGCTGTGAGCCTCTCCGCATAGCTTTCGCAGCTTCTATAGCTCCTAAAGCAGTGTTTGGTGTGCATCTGTAGGCTAGGTTTGGTGACTGACAATTTGCCATGTGCAGATAGAGTCTAAAGAGAAATACTCACAATAGAAAGTGTTTTTGAAGTACTCTCCTCACCCCACACCCAATGGAAAAGTCCATGTGATTAAAAAAAATTATGTTTCATACAATTTATCCTTAGAAGGACAAAGTTACATTCCACGCATCCAAGTAGGTAACCAAAAATTTAATACTTTCTCCACATTATAATCAATTCACAAACTCTCAGGGAAATTGCTGGTTCCTGTGACTACAGTTCTCAAGCCCAAAATAGGATCCACATTTCCTGACTCATTTCTTTCCTCTAGAACATGTCGCCTAAAATAGGGATGTCTTTTGGAATCTGAAAATGTTTTCCTTTCAATAACACTGCAAGAGTCGACTGAGCCTCACTCTGTACCTGGACTGTTCCAAGTACTTTGTACACATTCTCCCACTTAGTTTTCTCCTTATTTCCCTTTCCCAGGAGGCAGGTACCATCCGTCTCATTACAGTAATCCCTTGTTAGCCATGGTTTTACTTTCCACAGTTTCAGTCACTTGAGGTCAACTGCAGTTCAAAAACATTAAATGGAAAATTCCAGAAACATTCATAATTTTTCCAATAACAATTCATAAGTTTTCCATTGCTCACCTTTCTGATGAGATCTTGAGCTGTTTAGCTCCATTCTGCTCAGAGCTTGAACCATTCCCTAGTTTTGTCCAAAGTATTCACTCTGTGTACAGTACCTACCTGCTAGTCACTTAGTGGCCCTCTCATTATCAGATGTACTTCCATGGTATCGCAGTGCTTGTGTTCATGTAATCCTTTGCTTAATAATGGCCCCAAAGCACACAGGTAGTGATGCTGGCAATTCAGATAAGCTAAAAAGAAACTAATGTATTTTTAAAAAATATATATTTTATTGATTTTTTACAGAGAGGAAGAGAGTTAGAAACATTGATGAGATCATCGATTGGCTGCCTCCTGCACGCCCCCCACTGGGGACATGCCTGCAACCAAGGTACATGCCCTTGACTGGAATAGAACCTGGGATGCTTCAGACCACAGGCCGACGCTGTAATGTACTTTTTTTTTTAAGTGAAAAGGTGAGTATATTACAATAAGGTGTTTTGAGAGACTACATTCATGTAACTTTTATTATAGCATATTGTTATAATTGATATTTTATTATTACTTTTTGTTGTTAATCTAACTGTGCCTAATTTATAAATTAAACTTTAGCATGTATAGGGAAAAATGTAGTATGCATAGGGTTCAGTTCTGGGGTCTCAGGCATCCACATGGGTCTCAAAATATATCTCCCAAGGTAAGGGGGGACTACACACATTGACACAGGAACAGAGCTCTACATGCAAAGGATCCTGCAGCCAGGAAGGACAGAGGAGGGGCCTTGATTTCGGTCTTTTCCAGACCAATAGCCTTTGTTCTTCGCCACTACTCCCCCACAGCAAAAGCAGCATGCTGTTTAGGAGAATAACAAAACTAACATTGGGAAGGCACACAAAAATAAAACAAAAACAGATCCAGAGACAGAGAAGCATCCATCAGATGCTCAAACCTCAGAGGGAAGATAGGAGAGGGTGGGGGTAAAGGGGAGAAATCAACCAAAGGACTTGTATGCATGCATATAAGCATAACCTATGGATGCAGACACCAGGGGGGCGAGGGCATGAATGGGTTTGGGGTAGGAGGGGCAATCGGGGGATAAGGACACATATGTAATATCTTAATCAATAAATAAAAAAATAAAGATGCATATTTTGTGTGCTTTAGATTAGAGCCAAGTTCATCCTGTCCAAGGTGTTTTGCTAGAGTCCGATAGAGGGACCAGCTGTATTCAGAATAATGATCCTATAATTCCTTATGATGTTTCCCTGATTTTGATTATGAAACAGAAATACCTGTCTATGTGTTTGAGGCAAGATTATTAACAAGATCCTGGAAAAGAGAAAATTCAATACCTATAGACTCTGAGCTTTATAATCTCAGTCTATCACATTTTAAGAAAAATAATAAGAAAGACTCAAACAACTAAGAACTACTCATAGTTCAATATGCAACATTTCCATTTGAGGCCTACAAGGCCACTCCAACTATGAGCCTGTTCCTTCTCTTCTCTCCCCCTCCCCATTCACTTGGTGGATGTCAGTTATCAGCACTATGTCCCTACAGCCTGGTCAAAGACAGACATAAGTCCTAAAGAGAATAGATGCATAGTGCTTACAGAAAAGAGAACAGGTTGTCTCCTATCTCCAGATACTTGGAGTGATCTATGGCCAGGACATTATTATGATAATTTATGCACACATATATGTAAGTGTACACACACACACACACACACACACACACACACACACGATATCAATATCCAAAACACAAAGATGTGATCTCTAAGATGACTTGAAACAAAAATTAAATGAGAGTATCTTTGAGGTTAAAATAGTTTTTGTGATTTGGTGTGGGTGGCTAATTGAGGCTAAATCAGGAACAAATTTACATAGTTTTAAAATGAATAGAGGAGATGCTGATAGAGAAGAAAAAGCAGTCACAGATTTTGTGGGGACATTTTCTGTAAGATTTTAATGTCAATCTATGTAAGCATGACTTCTTTGAGGAAAATGCCTGAGGTGATATCTTATTTATCCATTTATTTCCTTCATTATCTGTATCTTTCTTCATATTCCAGAAAGTGGCTTTCCATATTTATCAGAACTGACTTTAGATAGTAAATTCTTTTATCTGAAGAACATTGAGCTTTGAACACTGAAATTGAGAACTTTTGTTAATCATTCTGAGAGCTCTATGCTTTAGAATAGGTTTATCCATTCATCCTTAATCAATCCATTCATTCATTGAGCCATCTGTCTATTCATTCATCCATCCATCCATATATCCATCATTCACCCAACATTTATTAAACACCAGCTACATTCCAGGTGCTATGCTAGGAATTGGGCAATCAAGGACAAGTATCTTTCCCCATTGCTGGGGAATAAGCTTAAACTATCAAGCAGTCTCAGGTTATAGAATTGAAACCCAGAACTGACTTTATCTTTGTCTCTCATCCTTATTCATTTTACTGTTCTCTTTTCTTCTGTAAGCCCTGGGTACTCATAACCTTGATGAAACAAATGCAGACCCCTAAGAATAGTGCCCAATATATAGTTTGCTTTTTAATAACATTCTATTAAATAAATGACTGAATGAATAACTTATTGTATCCTGAGGCTTTAGAAATCCAAATTTGATAATGATAATAGCATACTTTTTCTATAAAATCAACCATAATATGACCAGTTGAAATAACCTTCTTAGATGGAAGCAGATGGTCAATGTCAAGTTGAGAAGCCCTACTATGATTACCTTCCTCACCTACTCAGACCATTTAATGTTGTCTTGATAAGAGTTTCTCAAGGTAACCTCTGAGTGCCTTTTTCTCAACTCATTCCACCCCCTGCCACTTATCACACTTCATATCAACTCTCAATCCTCAGCCAGTTCTATCTCTGTTCTGAGCACTAGAAAACTCTCTCCTTCTGGGCCTTCTCCTCTCATCCCCCTCTCTCCACATTTATTCACTGGCTAAAACATTCACACTTACATGACACCCTTTTATAGGGCAAATTTCACATTGAGGCCTCTGCAAAATGAGGAATGACAGCCTGCCATGGACCAGTCAGAGGACTATTATACTGCATGGTATAGGCTGACTCCTTGCTCTGGACATTCCTTTCCTTCCATTTGGATCTGCTCACTCCTTTCCAGCAGTCTGATTCTGTAGGAAACAACCTATAAAACTAATCCCTTCTAAGGTGTGACTTAACCTTTCCTTGGGAAATTAACCTTTTCAAATGGACTCACAGATTGAAAAATACCCCAATACATTCTGTTGTAGAATTTTTCGTGTTGTAGCAGGCTGATCTGGGAGATCTGTTTGAATTGTGGCCTTTCCTAATGATCTCCAATCGAGAACAAGCAAAAGAGACAACTTGTGTTCATTCATTTATAACACTTGTGTAGAGGTCCTACTATGCACCAATACTGCATTAAGTTTGTAAAGAGGAGGAAAGACAGCCCTACCTCAAATACTTGAGTATCATAGTATCTATTGTAGGTGCACAAATAGAGCATTAGGAAACAGCATATTAAATGGAACGATAGAGACACAGCAGAGAATATTGGAAGAGTATCTGACCCATGAGTAGGAAGAATAGGCTTGAGTAGAATGGACGATGGGCAAAACAGCAAGTAAAAATCTGAACCTAACCACACTTACAGTAGATCGTAATGCTGAAGATCTGACAGCGATTTTAACAGGATTCAGTCGGACAACAGAGCCTGTGGCAGGTAGTTTGGCAGAGGAAATTTGATAAGGGGAAGTAGTTCCAATGGGGTTGGAAGAACTGAAAGACCAAACAAGGGAGAAGAAAGCAATCCAGAAATTAGCAACAAGAGGAAGCTGGCAACACTCCTAGGGCTAGAAGAACAAAGAATTGAGGTATTATTGTACAAAACCAGAAGTCACAACTGCCTGGACCTGTGGGTGCTGAGACCACAGGGGATACGTAGCTACTGCCAAAGATCTCTGGAAGCAGAGAGATGGGGAGAAGTTCCCTAGCCTGTTTTCTGTCTGCTCTTGAGTTAGGATCTTGAATCCCATCAGCTAAACTAGCTGTAAGCCAGTTAACAAGAGTGCCTGAGAATGGAGTTTGCAGGCATCAGCCCTTAATGGTTTGGGGCAGAGCTGGGGATATACGGGAATGGGTCTGAGAGCAGGTAGACAAATGATCAGCATAGTCATTTTAGCTGTTCATCTGCTGGTAATCTGCTCAGTCTTTATATTCTGCTACTTTTAAAATATATGGTAATTGCTAATGTGGTGGGGAAAATATGCATGTGTTTAAAATTATTATTAAATCCAGAGTAGCTTTTTGTGATTTTTGCATAGTAATAGATAAAAATCATACAATTGCTATCATGGGATGGTCTGAAAAATTTTAAAAAATATATACTTTATTGATTTTTTACAGAGAGGAAGGAAGAGGGATAGAGAGTTAGGAACATTGAGAGAGATAAACATCAATCAACTGCCTCCTGCACACTCTCCACTGGGGATGTGCTCACAACCAAGACACATGCTCTTGACTGGAATCAAACTTGGAACCCTTGAGTCTGCAGGCTGATGCTCTATCCACTGAGTTAAACCGGTCAGGGCTGAAAAAATTTTTAATTGCTTTTAGAGAGAAAATGAGAAGGAAAAAGAGATAGAAACATCAATGAGGAGAAAGAATCATTGATTGGCTGCCTCCTGCACACCTCACACTGGAGATGTAGCTTGTAACCTTGACTGGCATCAAACCAGGGACCCTTCAGTCCGTAGGTTGATGCTTTATCCACTGAGCCAAACCATCTAGGGCTGAAAATTTTTTAGAATTGGAAAGAGCTCTTCATGCTTGGAAGGGTGGAGAAATTATACTGTAAAGTATTACCATGTGGAAGTAAGGTATTATAGGGAGAGCTGGACCAAATTAATGATAGCTAGGATTTTTTATTTTTTTTAATTATTTTTTTTAAAGAAGTCCCCATTTTTTTTTAATAAAGATTTTTTAAAATACATTTTTATTGATTTTTTACAGAGAGGAAGGGAGAGAGATAGAGAGCTAGAAACGTCGATGAGAGAGAAACATCGACCAGCTGCCTCCTGCACACCCCCCACTGGGGATGTGCCCGCAACCAATGTACATGCCATTGACCGGAATCAAACCTGGGACCTTTCAGTCCGCAGACTGACGCTCTACCACTGAGCCAAACTGGCTTCAGCAATAGCTAGGATTTTTAAAATATATATTGTATTGATTTTTTTTTTTTTTAATAGAGAGGAAGGGCGATGGATAGGGAGCTAGAAACATTGATGAGAGAGAAACATTGATCAGCTGCCTTGGGCACATCCAAGATACATGCCCTTGACCGGAATCCAACCTGGGATCCTTCAGTCTACAGGCCAACATTCTATCCACTGAGCCAAACCGGTTAGGGCAACAACTAGGATTTGCTGAGTGTTCTGAGTTTTCATGTATTAAATCATTAATTCTTCTACAATCCTTCCAGTTTTTATTATTATTAAGATCCCAATTTTATAGATGGGAAAAGAGGAAACAGAGGGACTAAGTAGGCCTAAGGTGTTTGAACTAATATGTGACAGAACCAGTATTTGAACCCAGCCAATTGGATTGCAATGTTCACATTTTAAACCACAGCTCATTCTGCTTCCAAAATATATACTTTTTCTTCCCTTGCCCTATTTTTGTTAGTTCACATCAAACTAAAAATTAACAAAAATGTATAAGAAAAATGATTACATACCTGTAAAAACCACTGGAAGCAAACAATTAATATGCATTTTCCAGAATTTTACTTTATTAAAATTTCACTTTATTAACATTTTACTTTATTAAAAATACCAATTTAATTTTGGTGTTATTTATAAGTAATGATAAAATATACATATATATTTCTTTTCATTTTTAGACTCACACTTTATGTAACTTCATTAAGGTAGAACAAACTGTTAATAAATTGAGTGATTGGTACTTAAAGACTGTGAAAAACTACTTCAAATAATGTCACAATCTCATCTTTACTATAATAGCAGATTGTTAATTAGCTGAACTACCCAAATACAGAGATTACACTTAAAACAGTTTTGAGTGGGAAATGATAATGATGCACTGCCTATTTTGCAACAAGCTCTATGCTGTGCACTTCAATTCCCATATTTTAAAATAAAAATTCCCAATGCTACTTAAAAGCCTCTTTTCTTTGAGTGAGATTCCTCGGAAAAATAAAGGTCTTGCTAATTAAATATTTATATCAACAAAGCATATTGTAACAATGGAGCAATATGTAAGAATGAAAAATGCTCAAAGCAGGGAATTTTCTCTAGTCTAGGTACAGAATAAAAGGTCATTTCTGTTGAACCTTTTGGAAATGTAAGTTTTAGAAAACTTAAAAATATCCCAATGGTTGAATTAAAAAGTACTTTTATTTGAAAAAAATCATTTTTACTTTCCAATAGTGGCCCACCCTTGTATAATTGTAAGCACAGCAAAGATCTCTCCAGTTTTAATGTCACTGCCCACTTCCAGAGAAAGACCCATGATTACTTTGTTGGGGAAGAAGGACTGATGGCCTTTGTTTCCACATTTCCAATGGCAGTGTGTTGAGCAGTCGTATCACATCCATTTCATCCTATAGCCAAACAATACTTGTTCTGCAAACATTTCTTAAGCATTTTCAATGTTCCAGGCCTTGGACAAGATTTTGGGGATACACTCATAAGTAAGAAATGGGTCCTGATCTAGTGTAGGAGAGGATAAAATTTTTCATATCTGATATGTAAATTAAAAATTACAGTGTATGTACTTATCATTGTAAGGGAGATCCCATATAGAGGGAGCAGAGGCAGTAACAACGATCTGTGCCTTGGTTGGGAGACGAAGGGAAATAATGGAGTACTGCTGGTCACGAGAAGTTTTGCAAAGGAAATGATAGTCGAGCCCTTGGAATGATGGGGAAGAATCTGTTGCAAAGTGTCAGAAAGAGCATGCCAGCCAGAAGGAAAGGCATAGAGTCTAAGAGGGGGGTTGAGGCATTGGACAGGCTTGAATTTGAGTTCTGTGCTGTGCAATCTGAACAAGATACTAATCCTCTCAGAATAAAATGAGAATAGTAATTCCCACCCTGCAGAAATGCTGGGAGGATTAACTCTCACAGATATAATATCCCTGGCCCAGTGCTAAGCACAGATCTTCTCATGGAGGGCTCATTCTCTTCATTCAGGTCATTCGTGTACAGTTCCAATGTCATTCTTCAGCACCCTTTCTAACATTACCCCTCACTCCAACCCAGTTTTTTATTAACTTGGCTACTTAATGACTACCAATCTCCAACCCTCCCTCCCTCTTCCTGAAATGTGGGGATTTGTTTTGTTGGCTGCTATATCTTTAGCATCTGAATAGTGCCTGGCACATAGTAAGAGCTTAATGATATTATCATTACTGCTAATGTGATAAAGCCATGAAAATACATGGTAAGTCATAGGCATTGTGTGGCTGTAGATCAGGGCTCATTGATGGGGTAGATAAAAGGAAGTTAGAGGCATACTCAAGGGTTTAACTATAAATTGCTACAGGTAATGGATTTTTATCTGGTGGGTTTTTCAGTTAGATCTTTGGACAGGAATCAAAGTTCACCTTGTCAGTAGGCATTGATAGCAGAAATTCAGAAAACTCTTGGTGTTGTGATTTATGAGATATTTAAACTTTACCTACGCTGACTATGATGTAAGTCTCCCAATTGTCTTCTCTATTCCTTTGTCTTAAGGCATGGAAGTCCTATGTATTTGGGAGGAGTCACACATTTCATATTCCAGCCAAACATGGTTCGCCTTCTTCAAAAAGAGTGTAGAGTCCTTATTATTTAGATAAGCATATCACTGGGAAGTTAATTGTTTCTTGTAGGATCAGAGAATATTGGAATTGGACTTGCTCTTAATTTAGTGAGGGAGGAACAGAGTCTACACAGATGGCTGCGGAGCCATTGATTCTCCAGCCTGTGCTCCTTTCACTGTGCTCCACTGTCTTTCCCCCATGTTTTATTTGCCTGTCTTCCCTACTTTAGCCTTCTGGGGGAGCTTTCATTCACAAACTCATTGCCCTGGACACAAGGATTTGTTCCAGGCTGGGCACCTGACCCCAATAGGGCCAGTGAGAGTCATTCCTAGGGTGGATTTATGGATGCCAAATTAAATCATTTATTAAGTAAATGGATTGAATAGGCCATATCTATGTTTTGTCAAGTGGAACTGCCAACTCACAAAATAGTAATTTCCCAATTTTATGATATAATACCCTACTAAAAACCTGGGCTATTATTATAGAACAGACTAAAGATGTGCTGTTTAGTTATTTGCTGGAAAATGTCAAGTAGCAAGTAGGGTGGTGAAAGCATCAATATAGTAATGTGTGTTTGGCAATGGCAACTGAATAGAGCCAAGAAATAACACCCAACACATTGAGTTTTTCCCAACCTAATTTATGCTCAGCTTTGACGATGGCTGCCAAATGTTTTATGATAATATTAAAAAGACAAAATATTAATTGTATCTGAAATTGTGACTCAAGGTGCTTTGACAATAAGGATAGTTAACCTTTATAAGTATTTTTGTGTGTTTCTCTATGAACAGGTAGTTAATGTTGCACCTTAACAACATGGATTTCACAAACACTTTCTACCCTGCTTTTCTATGTAATTACAATAGCTACTATTATACACATTAGACAAGGAGGTTTATTATCTACTCCTCGGCTGAATGGTAGGGTATAGTAAGACTCATTTACACATATATTGTAGAAGTGTAGACCTCATTGCATTTCCTAAGGCTCTGTTCTGTATCTATGAAAAACACCAGGCTGCCTTCAAGAAGTTCTGAGTCCAATGACCAGGTTATCAATACAAAGATCCTCCTTTTGCGGAGACAATCATTATATATATATATATATATATATATATATATATATATATATACTAGTGTTCTTATATATATATGCAAGGGACACTTGTCCATGTTAATGCCAGTAAAGTGTTACTTAGAGAGCCCCACTGATGACTAGGGAGGTGTTAAAGCATTTGGTGTACCACTCACTTTTTCTCCCTCTTGAGTTTCTGATCAGTGGGGTATATTTTCAAAATTCATGAGCACAAGAGAAATGAACTTTTGTTTTATTAGATGCAGATGTCCTATAGCTTCTGGCAAATTCTGTTATAGAAGCTGACCTAGACTTGATACTGAAATGAGGTTTTTCTCCCACCAAATTGAAATGGCCAGACCAAATAAAAGTCCTCATTCACTTAACCAATAGGGGAGAACCTACAACAGAGAGAATTGAAGGATGGACCTGTTTTGTGGTATTTAAGAAAAGACAGGAAGCATAAGCATGTCTACCATGCCCCATCAGGGAAAGTGGAGAAATGGAAAAGAGTGCATTTGATACATGAGTACTCATCTTTAGCACAGTGGTTCAAACCACTAGTAAAATGTATTTTAAGCAATGTCACATTTATAACGTTGGCATTTACCCCAAAGCTAGGCCTTATAGACCCGAAGGTCTATACTAATCATTGTTTTTCATCTTATTTTTCTTCTTTAACATAATGTGGCTAGAACAATAAGCTTAGAAAAGGCTTCCTTTGCCCTAACCAGTTTGGCTCAGTGAATTGAGCATCGGCCTATGGACTGAAAGGTCCCAGGTTTGATTCCGGTTAAGGGCATGTACCTTGGTTGCAGGCACATCCCCAGTAGGAGGTGTGCAGGAGGCAGCTGATGGATGTTTCTCTCTCATCGATGTTTCTAACTCTATCCCTCTCCCTTCCTCTCTGTAAAAAATCAATGAAATATATTTAAAAAATAAAAATAAATAAAATGTGAGATGAAGAAGCACAGGTTATTCTTGGTAGAGTGATCCCAAGCAAGGATCTAGAGGTGAAAGAGAACAGGTCTGGAATTTTAAAGGGCTGAAGAAGGAGAGCAGAAAGAAGCTAGAAATAAAGCTAGGGTGACAAGCATAGGATGGATTATAAACCATTCTATTATCTCCACACCACAAATTGGCATTTTATCCTGGAGGCTGTGACTTGCCCTTGAAAATATTGAAATAACGGAGTGACAGGATTAGATTTTAATTTTACCAAAAACATTTTGGTGGGAATGGAGAACAGATTAGACGGGATTTGTTATGGGTTGAACTGAATCCTTTCTCAAAAGGGATAGTTGAGATCTCAATCGCTTGTATCTCAGAAGGTGACCTTGTTTGGAAATAGTGTCATTGTAGATGTAATTAGTTATGATGAAGTTGCACTGAAATTGAGAAGTTCCCTAATCCGATGTGACTAGTGTTCTTATTAAAAAGAGGAAATTTGGACATAGAGACAGACATGCACAGAGGGAAGATGATGTGAAGAGACACAGGGAGAAGTTGGCCTTCTAGGAGTCAAGGAGAGAGGCCTAGACTAGGTTGCTCTCTCATAGCTCTCATGCGGAACCAACTCTGTCAACACATTGAGTTTGGACTTTTGCCTCCAAAACTGTGAGACAATACATTTCTGTTGCTTAAGCCACTTAATTTGTTATGTCAACCCTATGAAACTAACACAGAACCCAAAATTATAGACCACTTAAGAAGACTGATGAGGTTCTGAGCTAAAGTGTTGCAACTGGAGTGAAGAGAAAAAATTTGAACGATATTCAGGGAGTAGAACTGACAGAACTTGGTGACCAGTTGGATATGTGGACTTAACATATAGTGATTAAGATGCATCTATAATAGATTTTAGCTCTGGCTCTCCCGCTGCCTCCCTGTGTGAACTTGAGCAAGGCGTTCGTCTTCTTTATGCTTCAGTTTTGTCCTCTGTAGAGTGAGAGTCATGACAGTTCCTATCTTGTTGGGTTGTTGTGCCAGGCAAAAGAATACATGTTAACTTTCTATTACAGTATTATAATACAATGTTGCAACATTGGTAAGTATAGTAAATACACAATCACTTTTAAAAAAGGTTGGTTGTGTGAAAAAAAATTGAGAATGACTCGTGCTTCTGACTTGGCCATCAGTTAGGTTATGATATTATTCAGAGAGAAGAAAAATATTGGAAGGAAATGGGTTTGGGTGACTGAATGATAAATTTGTTTTTAATTAAATTTAAGACATACAAGCAAATGATCTATTATTAAAAATATACCACCTTGCATTTTATGTTGGCTTTTATGAAGTTCAAGTTTTATATTTTTAGTTTAGCTGCAAGTTTGTGTTGTCCATTAAAGGTCATCTCACATAGAAATGAAATGAACATCATGTTTGTAGGTTATTGTATTGAAAAAGAATGACAAAAATCATACTTGTTTAAAACCCTTTTAAAAATCTGTATTGATTGAATTGACTGTTACAATGGAAATAGAAGTATTGACTTTTGACAACTTGTCCAAGAATTAGTTCTTAATTAACCTCAGGTTGTCAACTTATGATCACCCTTTCTCGTGCATGAATGATCTCAGATGTGGCAATCTATTGCAGATAAATTGAGTCATCTGACAGAAATTATTCTTGGCTAGGTTTGGCTTTAGGGTTGCCAGATAAAATACAGGACAACCACTTAAATTTGAATCAAAGATAAACAACAAATACTCTTTAAGCATAAATATATCTCAAATATTTATTTATACTAAAAAAGTATTTGTTGTTTACCTTAAATTCAAACTTAGCATTTTTATGGGCTAAATCTGGCAACACTAACTCAGTTCCCTTTGATAGTATGGGCTTCTGTGGGAATCGGTAAAGATAGATTAGGTTCCTAATCATCTGATTTGAGGTATAGTTTGCCTAAAACATGGTCTACTTTATTTCTCAAGAGCCTTTCTTGAGCTCAGGATTTGTAATTAATGATTTAATGAAGAACATATAAACAAGTATATTGGGAGTAAATACTGCCAAAGGCAGTGTGGTATTTAATAGTGTACAGATGTTGAGAGGATCAACCCACTATATACAGTTTCTCAGCATGATATTTTATAATTCTTTATTTAAGATTAAAATATATTGAATATATCTTCTTGTTTCATGCAGATGACAAACTTCTGTGTTTACTTACCTTTGTATAATGTGTTTTCATATACAGTTTGTATGATTGCATTCAAAGAGATAAAATCACAAGCTATATTTAAAATAATTAGAATCATGGTGACATTTCTAATGAATAGGGGATGAGATGAGATGGGATTAAGTACCATAGGATTTTAATTTGGGCTTTACTTCTATATATGGAGTCCTCTTTACTTTTCTTTTTCAGCTCATCTATTCCTAAGCTTTTTGAGTTTGACAAGTAGCCATCATAGGACCATTCTGCCTCATCTTGAACATTCAAAACCAAAGAATGAGAAAACTGAAAAGTTCTGCTTGTAAATCTGGTTGTATTATTTCATTTGTTGCAGAAATTGCAATGATTAGTTTATGTTTGTTCACTTAAAATTAATCAGATTTTTTGCTATAAGTCATGCTACTTTTGAGTTTTTAGAATGATTTATCTTCTTTTTAAAATTTATCTTTATTGTTGAAGGTATTACAGACATCCCCCAACTTTCCCCTATTGACTCCCTCCTCTCTGTTTCCACACTCTCCCCAAGCCTATGCTTATCCTATATAATAAAAGACTAATATGCAAATTGTCCCCTTGACCAGGAGTTTGACCAGGGGGTGGGGCCAGCTGGCCAACCACTCCTGGCCCCTCCCCCCAACCAGCCTCCCCTAATCAGGGGGGACTGGCTGGCCAACCTCCTGCGTCCTCTCCCCCCCACCAGCCCAACCCCAGCCAGACCCCACCCATGCACGAATTCATGTACCAGGTCTCTAGTATGCATATAAATTATTTGGTTACCGGTAATCTCTTCCCAATCCCCCCTTTCCCTCTGAAATTTATCAGTCTGTTGCATGCCTGTGTGTCTCTGGATCTATTTTGTTTGTCAGTTTAGTTTGTTCATTAGATTCTACATATAAGTGAAGTCATGTGACACTTGTCATTCTCTGACTGACTTACTTTGCTTGGCATAATAATCCTCAGCTCAGAGGTTAACAGATCCTTCTTTTTTACAGCTACATAGTATTCCATTTTGTAAAGGTACCACAGCTTTTTAAATCTACTCACTTATTGATGGGCACTTAGGCTGTTTCCAGATCTGAATTAACAATATTTGTTGATGAATTAGAAGTTCACAATAATATTTGTTGATTAATTAGATGTAAGTGATGAGGAAAAGCAATAGCTGAAGGAAAAATCATAGATTTTTGGTTTGAGGAACCAAGTGGATAGTAGTTTGCAAAGGTCTGACCATCAAATTAATGGAGCAATATTGTGAAAGAGAAATTCTTCCATTTTTCATGAGAGTAAAAAGAAGCAAATTAAAGGCCAAAATAATTTGATTTCTTATGATTGGGAAATGTAATTAAGTTGGTTAATTGAAAAAGTAAGTTAAAGAACAGATGCATTAAGAATGGTACTTACAGAACCAAAGTGTTTTATTTTAACTGAGAACATGAATATTCATTCATCAGTTTTTTAATGTAGGACCAAGATTATCCTTTGGGTATAGATCCATTGATAGAAGTTCTCTTTATTTTTCTTACATGAATCATATTCATAATATATTGTGCAGTATTTCTAGTTTTAATTTCTTTAAACTTGAGCCAAACTTAAATTTATATCTGAAGAAATCTCAAAGCAAAAAAACTTCTAGACTTTTATAAATTTTGCCAATCTATCACAGTTTTGTCTCTCACACCAGTTCAACTGGAATTACTTTTTAGTTACTTGCTCTTATTACAAACCATCCTATCTAATAAAAGAGTAATATGCAAGTTGACCATCACTCCAACACACAAGATGGCTGCCCCCATGTGGACACAAGATGGCCACCACAAGATGGCTGGCAAGAGAGAGAACAGTTATGGACAATCAGGCCAGCAGGGGAGGACAGTTGGGAGGGACTCAGGCCAGCAGGGGAGATCAGTTGAGGGGACAAGGCCTGCAGGGGAGGGCAGTTGGAGGGGAGTAGGCCTGCAGGGGAGGGCATTTGGGGGGACCATGCCTGCAGGGGAGAGCAGTTCGGGGTGGGGGGGGAGGGACAAGGCCTACAGGGGAGGGCAGTTGGGGGGAACCAGGCCAGCAGGAGAGAACAGTTAGGGGCCACCAGGGCACCAGGGGAGTTCAGTTAGGAGTGACTGGGCCAGCAGGTGGAGGGCAGTTAGGGATGACCAGAGTAGCAAGGGAGGGCAGTTAGGAGTTACTGGGCCAGAAGGAGAGGGCAGTTGGGACAAACAGGCCTGCAGGGGAGGACAGTTAGGGGCAACCAGCCTGGGAGGAGAGGGCAGTTAGGGGTGACCAGGCTGGCAGGGGAGGGCAGTTTGGGGTAATCAGGCCAGTAGGGGAATAGTTAGGTGTTGATCAAGCTGGCAAGAGAATGGTTAGGGGGTGATCAGACTGGCAGGCAGAAGCAGTTAGGGCAATCAGGTAGGTGAGCCATTGGGTCCAGGATTGTGTAAATGGGCAGTTGGACATCCCTTGTGGGGTTCCAGATTGAAGAGGGTGAAGGCTGGGCTGAGGGGCACACACCCCCCATGCACGAATTTTGTGCATGGGGCCTCTAGTTTAATATATTTTCCAGATCATATGCTTTTGTTTTTTCACTCATATGTTATCAGATATTCATAAATACCAATTATACCAAGGGCAATAGTAAGTACAACTGAAATTAAGAGATCTGAAAATAAATGTAGCTGATTCTTGATAAGCCTGTAATACAAGTGGAAGGTATAATCATGTTTAAATTTTCTAGGGAGTGATCTACTACTGTGACCTTAGGCATCAGCCACAGTATATTTTACTGGGGAACTGAAGAGTGTAGGTCAAGCTGGTAAACTGAATAAGGGGAGATTATATAAGAGAACTTCTACTGTGTATTATATGAACTAGATCTCACATACAAATAAACATTTTCTTTTTTAAAATTTCTTTATTGATTTAGGTATCACATATTTGTCCTCAATAAACATTTTCTATGTGTACACAGTGCAAATGTTGAAAGTCTTAGCTTTCCGAAAACAAGAATTCTCACAACAGCTTTCCATCCCCTCAAGGGTAGTATGTGATAGGGATATTCACGATTGGAGACCAAGATAGCAGTCATCAATCTGAGCAGAATTTTGCTAACTGCAGAGTGGTATCTTTAAAGAGAAAATAGATATAAAGACACTAAAATGGCTTTTGTTGAAGTTCAAAGTCAACAGTCTAACGGCCCCAAAAGAGGCACTTGGACATAATGACTATGTTTGGCAAGGAGGAGGATTTTCTGGGATTGAGAGCATCAGATGGTAAAGACAGCCCTGTCAGGCTTGAGAGCAGGGCTGTGTTCCTGTTTGGGAGGGCCCTGGCGTATGTACCAACAGAACATTCTTAAATGTCAGTGTTCACCAACACAAATGAAGTAGATAGTAATTGTTAGTCAATGACTTGTGTTAGAGAAATTAAAACCTTAACCATTGTCTTTCAAGTCAACAAACAGTTATTGATTGCCTACTACGAGCATGGCCCTGTGCTTTCTGCTAGAGATTCACAAATGAAAAACATGCCTCTGCCGCAAGTTCACACGCTCTGCTAACAAGCAGGCATTTCACAACTAGTTGTGATATAAATCAAACTATAAAGTGCTAGGATGGCCACATTGGATTCTATTAATTTCATTTCCAGAGAATTTTGGAAGTCACTTGGTTTCATGCTTCAAACTATTTGGCAAATTATATAGCCACTCTAACTTGGTATAGTTTTCTCATCTTTTAAAGGGGTTAGTCACTTTTTGGGAAGCAGTGTACATCACCTAAAATACTGTTTTCACTAGGTAGCTCCTTTTATGTGATACCAATTCTATATTATTTATGGCTAAGGAATTCTTATTTGGGGTCAGACTTCTGTATCTATTTATTTGCCCCTCCATTCACTCAAATAATTTCAGTTGACTTTAAACTTAGCATAAGAACCACGTACATTTTGCTCTTTATCGTTGCCTCATCATTTACCCATTTGCTTAACATGACTAGATGAATTAATTCCTACCTAAAGTCTTTATTTCCTTCCTGTGTTTACTTTTGTGAGTGGTAGGGGATCAAGGAGATGATGCTGGTGAATTCTGTAAATTTGCTATCTACTTCCTTTTAGCATCCTAAATTTATTTTACTGAAGTTTCAAAGGATGCTCCTCCACCATTCTATTGGGGAACAAACCTGTGACCACATTACTCAGCTACACTAATAAAGAGCTAATATGATAATGGTTGGGACACCATAATGGGTAATGACCAGGTCATTAGCATGTTAGCTGGGGAGTTGCTTCAGAGATGGGGCAGAAGAGGGGAGGAGCCCAGAGAAGGTGGGATCAGCCCGAGGCAACTTGAGGGACTGAGGGTGGAGCTTGAAGCAGCCAGAGAAGACCAGGGGGTTTGGAGGTTGGGCCAGGCACGCTGAAGCTCTGCAGTGGACAGGTTCAGGCGTCCAGGCAGGGCTGCTGGTGGGTGGGCGGTGCCATGCAAATTCGCAAGCTGGGCTCCTAGTATAACTAATGATCATATAAATTTTAATCCATTTCCCCATTAAACAGTTGCCTTTCCAGGCTGAGTAGGCTAATATGCCTCAGAGAGCAACACCCTAACTCTCCAAACATGTTAGTAACTGCTTCCTCTATTGCTTGTGTCTCCTCTGTCTCCATTGTGAACATTTTTGATATGTGATGACCATAACCTTACATGGCATTCAAAAAGTTTAAGCTTTGAAGTTTTATGGGATGCTAATTTCAGTTAGGTTCCTAGTAGTCTTAATGTACTTATGTCTTCTTCACTTTTCAACCCTAGTGTATGATTCAATCAGTATCCTCAGGGAACTAACAATGACTTCCAGGTATGTACTTTCTCTGCCTGAAGCTGATAGTTCAGAGCTATTAATTTTAAGCTTATCTCATTTGTCATAAAATACGTTGCCTTATATTTTTAAGTTAAAATCTAGTTACTACTTTTCTAGCCACTTATACAAATTGGTAAGATTTCATACCTATATATTACCTCTTTCCTTAGCTACAAATTTGGAGCTTTTGCATTGAATAAATTTGGGCTTTCTGAACATTTATAAATGTGTTCAGTGTTGCCATCAATGTTGACTCACAAAGAATTTCACTGTAAAGGAAACTACACATATAATCCTATTCTGAGTAGAAGCTTTTCCTGGTCTAAGCCTACCCATGATAAAACTGCCCTATGGCACCACACTGTCTGCCCAATGGGGATATCTGTCTTACTCTTGTTCAAGGACAAGCTGATACATAGCCAGTTTGCTCTAGTATGGCTGTGTTGATGGTTTACAGATAGTATCCGTTCTGATTGGTTGAGGCTTCTTTTCTGATTTCTTGAAGCTGGAGCATTCCCTGTTGTTAATATTTTGAATATGTAATGTGACTACATTTTAGCTTTTGATTTGAATGCACTGTTTGAAGCTAGTGTTTCACTTATCCTTCCTGGGTAGAGGACTGAGATAACCATAAAACAGGTTGAAGTGAACCCACCAATGTAAAATAGAGGGACTGGATTATCTGTAAGCTATAATCAAGAATTAATGGTGCATGTCTAGGTCTGGCTTTACGTGATGCTTCTAAGGTTTCTAGGGACCAAAAGTTCTTTAAATCTTTCAGGTGACGCGAGGACATGTTTCTTGTCTGTGTTTTGTGTACTCACATCGGGGAAACCTGCTTTTGCCCATCTCTGTATTCTTTCTGATTGGTGTTTTGGGATTCTTAGGAAATACAGTCCAACCTCAGTTCTCGAATGTCTCCTATTTTTTTGAACCATTTTGTTCTCGACCAAGTTGTTTATGGAAAAAAAAGTCTTGGTCGTAAAAATAATAATAATAAAAAAATGGTTATTGACCTGACAACCTTTTCATGCTGATACATCAGCATGAGAAAAAGATCTCTCAGGACAAAAACAAAGGAGAGAATTCGCCAGTATGAGTCAGTTTACCACTAAATCTCATGTTGTTAACATCTCAGGAAATTGTGCTGTGAATATTTTTGGGTTTTTATTTGTTTGCTTTTGTTACTGGTGAAATGGACAATTAGCACAATTTAAAAATATAATGAGGACATTAAGAATACTAATGTTGTCTGGCCAGCATGGTTCAGTGGTTGAGTATCAACCCATGAACTTAAAGGTTGCTAGTTTGATTCCCAGTCAGGGCATATACCTGGGTTGTGGGCTCAATCCCTAGTAGGAGGATTGAGGAAGCCAGTTGATTATTTTTCTCTCTCATCTATGTTTTTATCTCTTTATCTCTCTTCCTCTCTAAAAATCAATAAAACCTTTTTTTTTTTTAAGTGCTAATGATGTGAAAGAAACAGGCAGTTGAAGAGGTAGAGGAACTGTTGTTGATTTGAATAAACAAAAAGCAGTTAGCAGATGACAGCATTTCAGAGGCAGTGACATGTGAAAAAGCAAAGATGCTGCATACTGACTTCCTGAAAGACCCCTGGAATGGTACTGAAAGTGATTCGTTTAAGACTAGTAGGGGGTGGTTTGATAAATTTAAGAAGTGTTTGTTTATAGATTAAAGAGTACATTAGAGATGTACTATGTATAAGAAAAGTTAAAATGGAATCATTTGGAGATATGGAAAAATTAATTCATTTTACACTATTTCTAATGGAAAAAAAAGATTCAGTTTTCGAACAAAATGCTTCTCAAACAGCCTTCTGGGACAAATTAAGCTTGAGGACTAAGGTTCCACTCTATTCCCAGACGTAGAATCACTGGGTCAAAAGGAAGTTCCATTTTTAATTTTTAAAATAATCAATTAATTAACTAACTAATTAATTTATCCTCACCTGAGGATATGTTTATTGATTTTAGAGAGAGGTGAAGGGAAAGAGAAAGAATGTGTGTGTGTGTGTGTGTGTGTGTGTGTGTGTGAGAGAGAGAGAGAGAGAGAGAGAGAGAGAGAGAGAGACCCAGGTTGGGTGCGTAATTTGCTTGAAACATTATCCCTACACCAAAAAGGATTGTCTGTTTGATTCCCAGCCAGGCACATACCTTGGTTGTGGTGTAGGGACAATGTTTCAACCAAATTACCCACCCAGCCTGGGTCTATTTTTATTTTTTTGAGGAAAATCAATACTGTTTTCCACAGTGGCTGCACTGTTTTGCATTCCTACAAACAGCGCACTATGATACCCTTTTCTCCACCACCTCACCGGCACTTGCTGTTTGTTGATTTATTGATGATAGCCATTTGGCAGGTATGATGTGATACCTCATTATAGTTTTGATGTGCATCTCTCCCATGATTAGTTAACTTGAGCATTTATAAATATCTGAAATATATTTTGGGGCATCTTCCCTCCCTTTTCTCCTTCACCTCAGCAGTTGAATAGGTTTCCTATTAAGGGAAGCTAAGCAAAATACTGTCATGAAAATATTGGATATTTCAATTAATAAATTCCAAAGAAAAGTGGAATTAGCTAAAAATTATAAAGAGTCCTTGAATGGCTTGTTGATTAGAAACTAATGTAGCTCCTTGTCTAGGATAAAATACCAAACAGGCACCAGCTGCTAGTAATTTGGTGCAAGTAATTGTAGAGCCAATAAGTTGAAGAAGTGCTTATTAAAAGAAACTGCTTTCCTATCTGCTTGTAAGTTCAATTGAGTAATGCACTCTACATGTGGTCTGACACTGGGTAAATTATACACCTGATTTAAAAACACTCCATTCATAAGAGCTCCTATTTTGCTCATCCATAAAATTTTTACTTTCTTCATTACTACTTGCAGCAGTGTATGGCATAATATCTATCAAATTAGGCTTTGAGGACATCTCAGGCTGGCACCCTGCTGGCTTGAAACATGTGCTTAATATTACTGCAGTGCTTTTAACCCCATGAGTGCCCTGGGTAGCCCACACAGGCATGCAAAATCTGTTCCTCTCTCTCTTTGCTGTCACATCCTCCACCTACTGAGAAAGAGAAACATCAAAGATAATGGGGTGGGGGTTGGAATGGGGTTTAGTCCCTGGACTAGAGAATAAAGTGTTGGACATTTGCAGAAATAAGACAGGCAAAATAGAAATGGTGTAATCTATCACTTTACAACTTAAAAAAAAAAATGAGCTAAATATAAACATTTGCAAGCAAGGCATTCGGCATTCTATGTATTTGACCTAATAAGCTCTGAAAAGCAAGACAAAATGCACAATAGCACTTTCTGGATATTTCACATGAAAGCCAACTTTGGAATGCATCTTATTCATATGTATACTTATCTGGGTGACTTTTGTTGATTTTGGTAAACATGTATTGCCTTCTGTCTACTAAGTGGCTAGTACTATGCTTGATGGTAAGATACAGTGCTGAACACACATGGCCCTTGCCACCTTGCAGCTCAAATCTTGCAAGGGGGTCAGGATTTCAACAAATAACTATAATAAAATAGTAAACTATAAATGACTTCAAGACCATTGTTCAACATTTATTCATTCATTCATAGGAGATGATATTTGACCCAGTTACTCTATCTGCTGGGTTCCCATAGCAAATACACCCCATTGTGGATGTAAACACACTTGTGAATCTCAGTTTCATGCCATTAGGTATGTCATGTATCTTTTTCCTCCCTGCTCTTATTCCGTGCTGACCTAGCAGTCTAATGATTATAATTTTGCTTCCCACCTGGAATGCCCACTGGAAAAAAAATGTGCTTCCCAGAGAACTCCAGTGTCCATTCTCTTTTTGTAATAATACTTGTTCTAAATTAATAAACTGCTGTACCGGTCATAATTTAGTTTCTTATGTAATGCTCTAAAGATTCTTTGACAATCTAATTTTCAAAAAAATAAATACTTTGTTATTAGTCTTGTGAGTTTGGTTAGTATGTCTTCATCCCCCAAAAGATAGACCCAACTCTCTGGGGGCTGACAGTATTTTTTTTGAGGGGGTGAGGGGGGCAAACTCCAGAAACTTGTATAAAGAATGAATGGAGGTGGGGGATAATGGGGGAATAAGGACACATATATAATATCTTAATCAATAAAGAAATTTTTAAAAAATTAAATAAATAATATTTTCTAAAGGAGAGGAAAAAAAAAACACAAGGAAAAACAAACAAACAAACACAAAAATGAATGGAAGCCACAGGAGGATATGAGAATGTTTTTAAAAATAATGCTGGGAAAGAGAGAAAGAGAATGAGAGACAAAAGGTAAGTCTTAAGGAATGTCAACCAGCAAAGAGCAGAGGAGTCAATGCAAAAGGAAGATGGAGAGCCAGGAGTACTGAAACCAAGAGAGAAAAGGTATACAAGCTGGTGGGAGAGGTGGATGAGCCTCAGAAATGGCCACTGGATTAGGCAGTTTAGAGGTCCTTCAAGAGAATGGTGTTCATAGAGAAGTGGGAGGCAGTAGGGAACCAGGTTGCATGAAGTTATGGAATAAATAGCTGCTAGGAAAGTGAAAGAACTGAGAATGGGCTTCTTTACAAGAGGATGTCAGTTTACAGAGTTGCCTTTGAAAGAGACTTCATTGTTTGTGGATTATATGCAAAGCACTGGTGGAGAGGGAGAGGATAAATGATGGAACGAAGTTCCAGGTAAGGCTTTCATTAATGTTTTTTTCACTTATTTCTTCTTTCCAGTAGAGAGAGTGCATAGATAAGTGGTTAGATAACCTGTTTACCAGAGCCAAATGGCAGAGTGTAGATCCCAGTTCCACTATTATAGTCTTGGTCAAATACAGTCTCTGTGCCTCTCTGCACCTGCCTCAGAGGGTTGTAGTAAGGATTAAATGAATTCATATTTATAATGCATCTAGAACTGTATCTGATACATGATAAGCATTTAAACTTGTCTGGTAAGTAAACAAAGGAGTTAGTCTGGACAAAGGATAAGATACCTGATCCACTATGAATTGACAACAAATTGTTTTCTGTATTTCGTGATCTTCTCACAGATGTATTTGAGATCTGAAATTACTCAGAGCCTGCAATGACTAAAATTGCTATATACATCAGCACAAAAGGTTCTGACAATGTTATTATGGGTACAACTAGATGAAATTGCAGAACTCTGTTAAGGAGTTAAAGGAGTTTCCTGATGAAATTGCAAACTAATGTCTTTCACATTTTTTGTGGAACTTGGCAGATCTCACTCCAAGCTTCTTTCAGAATACCATGGCAACCTTTGGCTTCTCGTCTTTCTTTGAATTGAACCTGTCCTTTTTACCCTCTCCTTTACTCTAGACAACATTTAGAGCTCAGGAAAGTCCATCTATAAAATTTTACCAAGTTTTCTTCTCATTTTACTCCTTACATTTCTCAGAGTATAGGGTTAACATAATATAATAAATGCATCAGATGGCTCTTCCCTTGGGCATCTCAGTTGATGGCTATGTAATTGCTTATTAATTGGTTAGAACATTCTGCTATTAATGAAAAAAAAGGTGTAGAATAATTCACTAAACTTTTTTTCCCCTTCATCTTAGACATATTCCTTCATTTCTCAGTATTATACATATTGTTTTCGTGGTTAGTGACCCACTATTTTTGAAACTCAATATAGGAAACTAATACATGGTAAATCATCTAAGCTTTCACTTTCCAGAAAAGCTGGTGAGGGTTTGATTAGCAGAGTAAACCTTTCTCCCCTTTCCCTGTTGCCAGTCTTGGTTTATTTTTCTCTGTTGTGTAAGGACAGAGGATACTGGTACTCTGTTTTCCTGAAAATATGACAGTGTCTTATATTAATGTTTTCTCCCAAAGTTGAGCTAGGTCTTATTTTCAGGAGATGTCTTATCTTTCCAGGTGATAGGTCTTATTTTTGGAGGATGTCTTATTTTCGGGGAAACACAGTAGTACATATTATTTAATTTTTAAATTGCATATTGGAGAAGAATGCTGGTGGCTATCTTGAGAGAGAACTTTCCATCCTCATGTCAGGCAGGGGACTGTGATAAAGGATTTTGAGTGGGCTCTTCTCATGGCTTATCTGAGAACTTGGGTCTGGGATTAGGTCTTGGGACATTCTTTTGATAAGAAATAGTGCTGAAGGGACTGTCCAGTGGGCAGAGGGCATGCCATTTACAATTAAGTTTCTTTTTAAAAACATATTTTTATTGATTTCAGAGAGGAATGGAGAGGGAAAGAGAGATAGAAACATCAATGATGAGAGAAAATAATTGATCGGTTGTGTCCTGCATGCCCTGCATTGGGAATTAAACTGTTCATAGTTCAAGGCTCAGCCACTGTGCCACACTGGTTCATAGTTCAAGGCTCAGCCACTGTGTCACACTGGCTAGACTAAAATTAGCTACAAAGAACTGACATGCAGATTCCAAGTTTGAAGGCACCACACCATGCTTATCAGGATGTGAATTTTAGGTCCGTTGTATTTTAGTTCTGTAATTTGGTCCAAATAGCTTAATTTCTCTTAGGCATTGCCTTTAGCCCTTATAAGGCTCAGGAGACTACAAATGTTGCTGCTTCTTCTATGTCCTATGTAGGATCATACAGTGAATTATTGGATGAAGGAATTTTGTATATCACATAGAAAAATCCTAAATGCTTAGACTTAATCTTAACATTGACATTAGTGTAGGCAATTAATTTAGAACAAAGGAAAAAGAAGTTGAACTTTACCTAAAAGCAAAATTAGCCTTAGTTACCTGACTAAGTAGATTTAAAAAGTGGTAACATCCTTCCTTTTAAATTGACTAAATAGGACAGAGAAATGGATCAGCAGAAAGACAGGATTTAGAGGTGCCTGAGCCTACCACAGTGCCTGACCCAGGTTGACTCTTAAATTGTGCGCTTAAATGAATGTGCCATAGAAATTTCTAAATTATTTTAATTTCCTCATTCATATTTTTTGCTTTTTTCCTCAAGTTTAATACAAGCAAATTATATTAGTTTTATATATTTGTAATCTAATCTAATTTAAATAAACCCCATAATTTAAAATAAAATACAACAAGAACAAAACATGGAAAATGAGGGTATCTCAGAGAGCTGGGAATGGTAGCAGTGATTGTTGGAGGAGGGAACTTGGAGAGTGATGAAAAGAGCTCATTTATTTATTTATTTTTACATTTATGTTTCAGGCACTGAGAACTTCTCTATAAGCTTTACTGTACTTAATCCTCTTAACAAAACTTAAATGGTAGATGCCAGTATTATTTTGTTTTGCAGATCAGGAAACAGACACAACAAAGGCCAACAAATTTCCCAGGCCTTATAGCTGTTTGGTTTGGTGACCAAGTTAGGATTCAAGCCCAGTTGGTGTGGCTCTAAAAATCTGTGCTTTTAACACTGAGCTGTTACTTCCGAGATGATGTGGATGTGTCCTCATGCTGAAAGTAACTACCAGGAGCTGCTGTTCTAAGTTCAAGCAAGAATAGAAATAATCCAAAACAGCCCGCCATATTTAGCTCACTCATCATTCAACAAACTGTGCCTTGAACACCCACCAATATCTCTTCCTTCTAAGATACTTCCTGCTGCAAGGTTACTCTTGTAGCTTGCTAAATTATCCAACAATCCGATGCCTCTAGCTTTTCCCTAGCGCACCTTGTGCCTCTGGTCTCTCTCTAGAATTCTGAAGGGCTAGCTTTTGTTTGTCTCTCTCTGTGCTTACGTCCTTCTCCCCAACTCAGGGGTGAACCAAAATCTTATATAATTAGGGAGCACCCTCTTAAGGAAAAGAATACACAATTATAAATTCAAGATGAAATAAATAATATTTATTTTTTTAAAAATGATAATGGATCACAATTTTTATAAAAAGCTGACAAAGACCTCCGCACCTTGCATTACTAAGGTTGCTCTCAAGATTTTGCAAATGGCCCAGGCAGGGAGAATCCCTGAAATATTAGAGTCACTATCTTTGCCCCATACTGCCCCTGAGAGTGACTAGTTGAGCCTTATCGCCACACAACCGCTGTCAACCTTTCCAGTCTTAAAGAAAAGAGCAGTTATGAAAAGCTTTCTTTTGGTCTCACAGACAAAATAAAACAGAAAATAATAATTAAAAATTTAACAAAACACAAAACAAACAAAGGCTGGTCCCAGTAAGATCTGAAAAGATGGATTTAAACATCAGATAAACTGGAAAGCAAGGGACAGGCCAAGTAGCAGGTATCATGCTCCAAGCTCACTCCCACGTAGTGTACATTAGCAGGGAGTCTTCTAAAGAGGGAGTCTGAAATGCTGTGGGGACCATGATAACTTTAGGTTGAATTTCTGTGTGTTACCGGAGACAGAAGAATTACTGAGTAGAGAAGAATGTCGCTAGGCTTCTCTCCATTTTGCCACAATTCCCCCCAAATTAGCAGGGCCCCTGTAGATCTTTCCGCTGCCCCATGTGCTTCAAGTGATCATATCTAAATTGCCCTCCTGGTGGCTTCTCAGGAGGCTGTCTTTGCCCAGACGGAGAGGTAAAGTAATTCAGATCTCAGTGCAATAGAGAGGAATCAAGATTCTCTTCCATATTCTACCCTTTCTTTTTTAAACAAACAAAACACTCAGCAACTTTGGGAATTGAAGTATTTGGACCATGGTCAGGCCACTGATTGAAGGCTCAACAAAAATCAGATGACATAAGCTTCGGCTACTGCTGCAAACGAAAAGATAATACAACCATTTTTAAACTTGGCATAGCACTAAACAATGCACTAAAATGATTCAAACTACTGATACAAAGCCATTTAATGTGCCATCTTATTCATACAACAGCCAAACTTGAGAGTTAGGTGTTTTAGTCCAATTTTATTAATAACTAAAATATCTCAAGCCCTTACTGTATAACAAGTATTATGCTAGCACCCTTAGAAAGAGTCTCATTCATATTGTAATATCCCTATGATGTCAGGTTTCTCCACTGTACACACTAGGAAGCAGAGGCACAGGAAGCAAAAAAGGTGGATGGGGTGTGTATGTGCAATCTGGTTCCATGGTTGGCACTCTTAACACCCATCTATATATTGTCCGTGAATTATCCCAGGTCACACTGTTGGTAAGAAAGGATGGAACTATCCCTAAAACTCAGGTTTTCCACACCAAGTCTGCTTAATATGTCCAGGAACAAAAAAAAAAAATAAAAAAAAAAATCATGTCTAGAAAGAATAGTGGAGGGAAACATAGATAAAATGGCCTAAACTTTACCCTACCTCAGCTATGTTCATTCCTTCTCTATTTACCCACCCCACCAACAAGGGTTTTTAAAAAATCAAGTGTATGAAAATATTTTATAAAATGAACTCATCACAGTTTAAAATGTTTGTTCTTGCCGGGACCGGTTTGGCTCAATGGATAGAGCATCGGCTTGGGGACTGAAGGGTCCTGGGTTCGATTCTGGTCAAGGGCATGTACCTTGGTTGCAGGCATATCCCCAGTAGGGGGTGTGCAAGTGGCAGCTGATCGATGACTCTCTCTCATCGATGTTTCTGGCTCCCTATCTCTCTCCCTTCTTCTCTGTACAAAATCAATAAAATATATTTTTAAAATGTTTGTTCTTATGTGAAATTTTTTTTGACTTAGTAGTATTTTAGAACAGTCTGAAAGGCATGGGGAATGCTTGAAATCTTGCCTTGCATGTATTGGTAGCCATATGGTGCACTGTCTTACCCAGAGATCAATGAATGAGCATCAGATGTAAAATGAATAAAAATAATCCATTCTATTTGTGCCCTTTATTTTACAGGAATAATAATTCTCCACAATCTGCCTTTACTTGGGGTTATGAAAGTATCACTAGATATAGGAAATTAATCTTTGGTACTAGGCACTAAAATGATCCGGCATCTAAGAATATCAAATAGAAATCAGAGATGAGATTTAAAATGCTTTTCATAAAGCTCCTATTTTACATTTAGCTAAGTAATATATGGAAAAATTGGCACCTTTTTGCACCAGAGCAATTACCATTCCTGCTACAGTGAAAGCTGATGCTTGGCCAACACCTGCAGTGGAATTGAATTAATGGAATTGATTTGTAGGCTCATTTTTAGAAAGAAGAAAAAAAAAGAAGCTGTTTTTGAGAAAAAATTACAGATTTTCACATATCTTAAAAACTTCCCATAAAAGTAATAGACTTTCTGCTATTAAAGGCATATTTCTGGAATAGATCAAGATATACTTATTAGAAATGTCACACTTGCACAGAACACATAAAAACAAAGCTGGTAGCTGAAACCGGTTTGGCTCAGTGAATAGAGCGTCGGCCTATGGACTGAAAGGTCCCAGGTTCGATTCCGGTCAAGGGCATGTGCCTTGGTTGCGGGCACATCCCCAGTAGGGGGTGTGCAAGAGGCAGCTGATCGATGACTCATTGATGTTTCTAACTTTCTATCCCTCTCTCTTCCTCTCTGTAAAAAATCAATAACATATATTTAAAAAACAAAACAAAACAAAGCTGGTAGCACTTTATAGATAAGAGAAAACATTTAATGTGTGCTTACTATATGCCAGTTCTCTGCTGATCACTTTACATATGTCGACTCATTTAATTCCTCTAATCAATGAAGGGATTACTGTGGTTGTGTTTTTGCATGTAGGAAACCTACATTGTGTTTTTGCATGAGGCCCAGAGAGGTTATGTAACTTGTTCAAAGCATGCAGCTATTAAGTGTGGACCTGGACTAGAACCCAGAATCTTCTCTCTCTAGGCTCCTAATTTTATCATTAGACAGTGCTCTGACTTGACTGCCTATCCTTTCATCACTGTCATTTGACTTAATTTTATTGTTCAGGAGCTAAAATGAAAAGAGACCTCTGATTCTTGGGGAAAGCTGTTGGTCAGATGGTTATGAAAAACTGAGGAAAATGAAGATAATGAGAAGTTAAAACATATCCTAGATAATAAAAGCCTAATATGCTAAGTGTTCAGTCATCTGTTCAACCAATCAAAGTATAATGTTCTAATGATATGCTAAAGCTGCTCAACTGCTTGCTATAACATGCACTGACCACCAGAGAGCAGATGCTCCAGTAAGTTAGCTTGTTGCTGGGGTTTGGCTGATTGGGACTGAGCAAGATGGGCTGGACACACTCTGGAGTCCTCCTGTTGTCCTCCCCAGCTGGCCAACTTCCCCTGTTCCTCCCTAACCCTGATCGTGCACTGGTGAGGTCCCTTGGCCTGGCCTTCACCCTCTCACAATCCGGGGGATGTCAGAGAGCCAATTTTGGCCTGATATCTCAGGCCAGGTCTAAGGACCCCACTGTTGTATGAATTCGTGCACCAGGCTTCTAGTATATTCTATGTTTGGGAATAGAGGAGACAGGATTTTGTCATATCAACAGTGCCATTATGAGTCAGAGGACTATTGGTACTGAATTAAAAAAAGTGAAATCATGTCCTTTGTAATATTTTCATGTTTTCTTTGTGTTCTCCAAACCACTTTCAATGAAATGCAGCAATAATGATTATACATGTGTGTATATACATATGTATACATATACATACACTCACACACACACACATATATATGTATATATGCATTGTTTATATACATTATTTAATAGATGAGGTATATAGACCTTTCCTAGGATTAATGTGACAATTCTATACAGCTAATTTCAGGGGGGGAATTATTTACTGAACCTGATTCTAAAGTCTGAATTCCTACTTGCAAAAGAATTCAGACTGGAATTGCCTATATAAATAGCAGCAATAACATTAACAGCTGTTAGCACTTAAGCAACAATGCTTAGTGCCCCACACAGTGCTCATTGCTTCATGTGCATTATCTCATTCTCACCCCACCCATAGAAGTGGGACCTTGCGAGGTGAAGTCTGGCATTATCTCACCAAACCTGGGCCTTTTTTAGCTTAGGGCTGGCTGACTTTGGAGCCTGCCCCTCACTTAGTTCTTGTATCATGTGCCCCGTGCCCATCAGCCACCAGATATTGACAATGCATTACTTTTTTGGTGTGTTCCTTCCCACCCTCCTGTGTTCTGCATAGCCTCAGATAAGGGTCATGAAGAAAAATGTACTCTGGCACTTTCTTTTTTTTTTTTTTTTTTTTTTTTGCTAAGAGGCAGACACATTTGTTGGGGCTCATTAAGACCATCAGCTAGGCACTGGGGCTTGGAGTCGAGGTGAATTACTGAAATGCCACCTGCATGTGTTCATGTGAATGTGTTGACCCGGATCGAGCCTCTGATGAACCCCTGCTAACAGCCTGCAGTGCCTTGTCAGTAGTTCCCAATGGTACTGACTTGCTGTAGGCGGAATAATTTTTCCTTCTAACCCAGCAAAAAGGGGCAGGGCATAGGTAGAAAATATACCAATGTCTCTGATGCATCACAGGGCTTGCCCAACCTTATACCAAAACGGAATGAGAGACCTATCTGTGCATTAATATATTTTGTACGTCACCGGCAAGGAAAGTTTGGGGCTGCCTTCTTCCTGATTCTGAAAATGTCTGTGAATTCTTTGATGCTGCCAAGTTGGTGAAATAGCTTTGGTGTGACTTTGCAATCACTGGTGCAAACTAGTTAAAACAACAACAACCACCACAACAACAAATGAAGAACAAACAAAATCTATACAAAGTATCAAACTCCTATGTTAGGAAATTTAAAAAATGTAAACACCAACAACTTGAGTTACCTTTGGTACCCACTGATGGAATAAAAGTGTCATTTGTATGATTAAATAGTTTCTTTCTGGCTCCAGATCCACCTATTGAGGCAGGGGAGTAAAGTGTCTGGAAGATTCATGGCAACTTTAATTTCCTTCAGGCAAGGAGTGGAGTGCTCTGTGGAATGATCGGACTCAGAACACCCAAAGCGGGTTTGGCCTGGCAGAGCCAAAGAGCCGTTTCTGCCAGGCACAGAGAGAGCAGCTGGGTCCTCGGGGGTGGAAGGACCTTGTTAGCCAAGTCATGCACTTGGATTTTAATCACAGTGTGCTGACATTAGCTCTGTGCCTCCTGAAAACCACTTAATTCTCTGTCTCTCACCCTCGCCATCTCTCAAAGGAGAGACTTGCAAGAAATGGTACTTAAGACTTTTCTAATGAAGCATCTAAGAACCATTCACTTACTGAAGCTTCTTGTGGAGTTGTGAGGTCTCGTCTGTGAAGGTCTTTGACAAAGGCTGCTCTGCAAAAGTTTCAACGTAGGCAATGACCAGTTTTACGTGTTCATTGAAGGAAGCCCCTTTTGCATTTTTTCAGGAGAGAAATCGGACCCGCGTTTTGTCTTAATTAAAAAGAATGTATTAGTTTGGTCTCCAGTGTCTTGTCTCCCTTGAGAGGAGCCTGTAACTTTGTGAAGGAAACATAGACCTTAACATGACAAAGGCAGCTTCATCAATACATCCATCTGGGCATGTATGATATTATCAAATACATACAATGGAAGTCATTGGGCAAAATGCTTTTTGATATGAATGAGAAATTTAGCTTGGTTAGTTATAGAAAAAATTAATAAAAGACAAGAATAAGAAAGGTCTTTCCCCCTCCCCACCTCTAAATAATTTAACTAGCATTCCACACGTGAACTTCTATAGCAGCTTTCATATGCCTTTAACTTTAACTGTAAATTCACAACTTCATACCACTTCTTACATTATCCTGAAGTCTTGTCTTCCAAACAGTTTCTTAGTTGCTGCCTGCCATTCCTGTTTGATGCATACATGTGTGTTGTTTCTGTGGAAGGACACAAAATAGTACAGATACCCTTGCATGTTTGTATATTTAGAAAGATAGAATTCCTTACTATATAAATATGTGACTTTTAAATACATCCACATGGCCTCTTTTGTATGAGGGCTTTTCGATTGATGAAAAACTTAATTCTGTTGTGCCCATTACACTTCCCTCTGAATAAAACCTACCAGAGTTTAAGGTTTTATTATTTAGAAGAAAAATCCTGCTCCCTGGCAAATATTTTTTGAGGAACAATAGCGCTTTTCTGGTTGTGAAAGGCAAGCTGACACCATACTACAAGAGAACACAGTGAACCTAGCAAAGCAATGTTGTACACTCAGAAAAGACATGCAAATTTAAACAGAGCACTTTAAGAAAATAAAATCAAGAAGGTGTTTTTTTTATTTTGTTTTTATGTGTTATTCTTTTTTAAAATATAAAATGCCCTTCTTCCACAGTAAAAGCTTTTTTTTTCCCCCCCTCCTGTAAGAGGTTTAGAACTGTATAGAGATAGTTACATACACGGGCATCTCAAAATACGAGGGCACCATACATACATGTAATTGGTTGCTTTTTTTCCTTTTCCTCGGCAGTCTGTGAAAAATGTGAAAATGCTCCTGCTTCTGCCTGGCCATTAAAAGGCAGTGGCTGCACCATACTGTGATTTGGAAGCTAAAGAAAATGGCCAGAACTGACTGATATCTGATAAACAGTAACAGGAGTCAGTTTATTGCACCAATCGTTAAATAATGGTGCTGATTATAAGGCTGCTAACTGCAGATGCTGTAATTGTCTGTCATAAATCTTAGTCATTTGTGACAGGAGCACAATGAAAGGGAGCATCTGCTTGAGGGCAAATGACTTCTGATAAATATCAGCTCTACGAAAATGTACTTGGATGTGTCTCAATATTTTGGAGAGCCATTCATGTTGCTTCCACAAATGTGAAGTTATTATTGGTTTGTATTGATTTTGCCACCCTTCTTTTTTTTTTTTTTTAAAGAGACAGAGAGTGACTCAAGGTTGAGTTGAATAGCATCTCAGCTCTTTATCTGATCTACTCATTTCTCTCAAATGCATGTTTGAGTGAAAAAAAAAATAATTGCACTCCCCCCCCCCCCCCCAGTAGATTGCTGTTCAGAAACACAGCCTGGGAAATTCAATATGCAGCTTATAAAAAAAAAACAACAAAAGCCAACATTTGTTGAAGTGGGAGGGAAGGCTTTTGGATTTTTACAAAGGTTATTATTTTCAGAGAAGATTTTAAGTTTTAAAATGTTAATCTCTAATGAATTTTAGCTGCATAAAAATGAATTACATGTTTTCCTATTTAGTTTCCTATAAAAGTAGTTAATGTTATCATATTCATAATAAAATTTACTCAAGTAATAAAAACTATGTAACAAGACTTCTTTAAGTCTAAAAAATTTTGGAAAAGTTAATATTACATAAAACTAATACCCACATTTTAAAAATATCTTTTTTCTAAACTATTTATTTCATATAAATATTTAGTGGCTGTATTAAGGAAGCACACACACACACACACACACACACACACACAGACAAAGCTTAGAAGAAATACAAAACAAAGAGAATGAGGAAAAACAAATTTTCTACTGTGGAAGTTCAACCTTGTGCTAAGTTCAAACTTAGAAATGTGGTTTGAAGATGGTCAGTTATTCGTAAATGAAAGCTGTATTTGTTTGTGGCTGTCAAAGGTTATTGGCGATATGGCCCTCTCAACAGATTGTTCCATGTGAAAAAGGTAAGTTTTTGAGTCTGTTCCATGCAATTTCTCTATCTGGGAGAGTCCAGCTGAGTGATCCAGGCGTGGCTAAGGGTATGGGACTGAGGGGATGCAAGGACGTATCAGGAAGGTGGGATGCACCTAGGAAGTCAAAGAACCACATGTTACCTGGGCAGCCTGGTGAAGTCTTTTCTTAACTGCTCTGCTACTATTTGTAGTTCAGTGCCTCAGGCTGGAATACCTGGATAAACTCATTCCTACATCAACAGAACAAGGTCAGTGGCAGCAGTCGTGGTGTCACCATCTTATTCAGAAGAAGATATAGATAGACTTTCTCTTTGGGATTTCTTTGGAATGTGCTCTTTGGAATTCCTAATGGCTCTAATAATTGTAGATGCTCAGAGCCTCATGGGAACAGGGCCCAGTGTGTGGGACTGCCTTTAATTAATGATTCCTCTTAAAACAAAGAGTTTCTGGCCATTTAGTAACTAAATTTTCTGGGAGAATATCTGAAACAGAGTGCTCTGTAATGATCCTACTTTTTATAAAGGCAAATTTGGGCAAGCAATATGGTTTATTCATTGGTATTTTTGAGAAATAGAAAAACAGGTCCTAAATCTCAACCTTGTATAAAGATGTGGGAGGAAGGGAGATATACAGAAGAAAAAAAGTATATTTTGTTGTCTGACCAAACTGGATTTGATTCTTAGCTCTAGTAGACAAGTTCTTAGCCTTTCTCATATGTCATTTTTATAAGGATGCTTTCTGTTGATACTAGGGTTGTAAGATATAGTACCTATAAATCACGTGGTACAGTGCTTGACACAAAGGAAACATCCAATAAATATCTGTAGTTATTGCTGATTATAATATTACTACTATTGTCTATTTACTATTTAATATTACATGTTAATAGCAGTTATAAATTGTACATGCTTGTCTGGGTTTGCATTTGCATGACGTGCCAATCAGGCTTCTCCTGATTTAATATTGTGATTTGTCTCTTTTGGAAAGAAGCTGATTTTAAACTTAGATAAATTTCTATTTTTATGTGTATATTTCCACGAATAAGGTCAGAAATGAGGCAAATATATTTTATATACCTAAGTCTTGTCCTGATGGTGTTTAGATGACAAAAGGAGTTCAGGGACATTTAACCCTGATTTCACAGAACTTGCTGTATTGTCATGTAGCGAGAACTAGCAGGTGATTACACTTTAATTGTCTCATGTGTACTCAAGAGTGTAGTGTAACAGAAGGTTCGAAGGCACTAGAGTAATTGGAGAAGGGATCTGAGCTAAGCTTAACAAGAATTGAACCTGGGACCCTTCAGACTGAAGGGTCCCAGGTTCAATTCTTGTTAAGACCATGTATCTGGGTTGCAGGCTCAATCCCCAGTCCCATTCGGGATGTGTGTGGGAGGAAACCAATGTATCATTAGTGAATATGTTCTTCTACTCAGTGGGTTGTCTTTTCATTTAAAAAATATATATATTTTATTGAATTTTTACAGAGAGAAAGAGAGAGGGATAGAGAGTTAGAAACATCAATGAGAGAGAATCATCAATCAGCTGCCTCTTGCACCCCCCCCCCCCCCCCCCCACTGGGATGTGCTTGCAACCAATGTACATGCCCTTGACCAGAATCGAACCCGGGACCTTTCAGTCCACAGGCTGACGCTCTATCCACTGAGCCAAACCGGTTTCGGCATGCTGTGCAAATACTTTTCAGTTTGATGTTTCATTTAATTTTTCTTTCGTTTTGTTTCATTTCTTTTCTTTCGTGAGGAAATATATCAGAAAAAAAACATCGCTATGTGAAATGTCTGAGGTTTTACTGCCTATGTTTTCTTCTAGGATTTTTATTGTTTTGAGTTTAACATTTAAATATTTAATCCATTCTGAGTTTATTCTTGTGTGTGGTCTAATAAGTTGGTCTAGTTTCACTTTTTTGCATATATCTGTCCAATTTTCCCCAACCCTATTTATGTTTTTTGCCTCATTTGTCAAATATTAATTGGCCATAAAGATTTGGATTTATCTCTGCTCTCCATTTTGTTTCATTAATCTATCTATCTGTTTTTATGCCGGTCCTATGCTGTTTTGATTGCTTGTTGTAGTGTTTGATATCAGGCAGCACTATCCCTCCAACTTTGTTCTTTCTCAGTATTACCATGGTTATTTGGGGCCTTTTGTAGTTCCATGTAAATTTTTTAATGCTCATCAAGTTATTCATGTTATGTCATTAATGATGGCTACTCTTCCTAATACTCCTTAGGCTAACTGTTTCTTTGTTTTCCCTCTGGGATTTAATTTATTTTTAATGAGATTAAAAAAAAATTATTATTGATTTAGAGCAGGGGTGGGGAAACTTCTTTCTACCAAGGCCATTTGTGTATTTATAACATCATTCACTGATCATACAAAATTATCAACTTAAAAATTAGCTTGCTATATTTGGCCAAACATTTAATTAACTCACCTTGAATGCCTTGGCAGGACCAGAACAAATGATATTGCGGACCTTATATGGCCCGTGCTGATCTAGAGAGAGGATTTAGAGAGAGGTCTGGGAGGAGAGAGAGAGAGAGAGAGAGAGAGAGAGAGAGAGAGAGAGAGAACAACAACAACAATATCAGTTGGTCACCTCCTATACATGTCCTGACCAGGGATCAAACCCACAACAAAGGCATGTGCCCCAACAGAGAAATGAACCAGTGTCCCTTCAATGTATGAGATGATATGCCAACCAATTGAGCCACATAGGCCAAGGCCCATATAAATTTTGGAATATTTTATTCTTTAAATTTTTTAAAATTTAAGTTCTTAACTGTTTAATGTATTACATAAATCTCCTTTTCCCCCATTGACCTCTCCCCAGCCACTCCCATCCCCAGCACATGCCCTCACACTGCCCCCTCCTCCATCTGTGTCCAGTGGTTAGGCTCATATGCATGTATACAAGTCCTTTGGTTGATATTTTACCCTCTTACCCCCCCCCCCCTTCCCTCATTCTGAGAAATATACCATTGGTATCTTGATAAGAATTGGTTGAATCTAAATATTTTTGGGTAGTATGACCATTTTAATTATGTTAATTCTTTCTGTACATGAATACGGTGTATACTTCCACTTATTCGTTTCTTCTTCTATTTTTTTCTTCTTCAGTGTCTTATAATTTTCTGCATACAGGTCTTTTACATCCTTGGTTAAATTTATTTCTAGGTCTTTTGTTTTTTGAAGCAATTATAAATGGGATTGTTTTCTTGGTTTCTCTTTCAAATAGTTCATTATTGGTGCATAAAAATACAACAGATTTCTAGAAAACTGAATTCTTGTAGGTTTTTGATATAATATTTAGTGTTTTCTATAACAGTATCATGTCATCTGAAAATAGTGAGTTTTACTTCTTCCTTTTCAATTCAGAAACTTTTTATTTCTTCTTCTTGTCTGATTGCTGTGGCTATGATCTCCAGTACTATTAAATAAAATTGTGAAAGCATACATCTCTGTCTCTTTCTCAATCTTAAGGGAAATAGTTTTAGTTTTACTAGTAGTTGCTCTGATTGGATATTTTTATTTTTTACCTTGTCTTCCAAACCACTGATTTGATCTTTGACTTCAAGTGCAGTCTTCATTTCAGACACTGTATGCTTCATTTCTGCCTCGTTCTTTTTTATGGTTTCTATGCTCTTTGTCATGGTGTTATAGTTCTCACTAAGTACTTTGTAGTTTTCAAGTGCCTTGAGCATCCCTATAACCATTTTTTTTTTTTCTGAATTCTATATATGTTAAATTGCTTGTCTCCATTTCATTTAGCTCTTTGTCTAGCGATTTCTCTTATTCTTTCATTTGGGGCCTGCTTCTCTTTCTCCCCATCTTGGCTACCTCTTTATGTTTGTTTCTATGTATTAAGTAGATCTGTGTTGACTCCCAGCCTTGGAAGGGTGGTCTTATGTAGAAGGTGTCCTTTGGGACCCAATGGCACAATCCCCTTGATCACCTGATCTGGGTGCTCCAGGTATGTCCCTTGTGTGGGTTTATGTGCCCTCCTATTTTAATTAATTCTTGATTGCTATTGGCCTGTTTATGTGTGGGTGGACCCTCAGGATGGTTGACTGTGAAGATCAACCCCAACCACAGTATATGAGGTGCTGTGCAGGTGCCGACCATAGAAAGCAGAATTTGCCGCAGAAAAATCCAGTGACTGCTGAGATCTCCCTTTGGATATGCTGCTTGTGACGCTAATTGGATCCTGCTCTGATGTTGTCTGAAGCTGGTCACTGGATGTATTGGTTCTGGTGCCTCTTAGGAGGGACTCTGGTACAGGCTAATGTCAGATGCTGCCTGTGAATGACTTTGGACAACCTATTTGGGGCTACAAAGCAATCCATAGTTTGTGTCTGACTCTTCTAGGCCTGGGTATATGCAGGAATGACCAAGCTGTGCACCAACATTGGCTATTACCAACACTGGATTTGGGAGCAGGTCAGCAAAAGTCCCCAAGGTACCAAGAGATCTGACTTCACCTGCCTCTGCCTGCCAGCTGCCTATTAGGATCAGTCACTAAAAGAAGCCTCTGACTATACTCAAGTTGCAATGAGGTAGGTGATCAGTGAGTCATTAGATAGGGTTGATGGGGTTAAATAGATTGATGCACGTTCAAACTCAGTGCCAGTGCTGGGTCTGAGGTCACTCAGCAAATTTCCCAGGATATACCAAGTCTAGCTACCACTCACTTGGTGCTCACATGCTTTTGTGGTAGGGAAGGATCACAGGCAGTCATTGGGGTGAGGCCAAAAGAGTTTATCAGGCCCAGACCAATAAAAATTTGGCTATGTAAAGGGAGGGCTCTGCATAGTTCGGGCATGCAAGGGAAAAATGTTCCCTGAGCTAGAGCCACACACAAATCAGTCTGTCTCACATTCTGCTCAGTGTTCGATCTCAGTAGGGAAGGGCCACCCAGAGCTGGGAGGATGGGGCTAGTGGGTCTCCCATGAGGGGAAGTGCTGGTCAGGTTTGGTGGAAGGTGGGGGTAGTGGCCTCCACAACAGAACCACACAACTCAGTCTGTTCCAGATTCTGTCCAGACCCACTATCCAGGCAGGGTAGATCCACCTGGATTCAGGAGGGTGGGGCCGCTAGAGCCTGGAGACTGGTGCTAGCAGATCTCTTGTGAGGGGGCGGCACGAGTGAAGTTCATGGGAGAGTGGAGGGGAATAGCCCCAATCCCAAAGCCACCCAACTCAATCACTGACACCCACTGGGTCTGTCCAGATTTCTACACCTTGACTTAGGCAGCTGACTCCTCAGTAGGTTGCATGTTCTGCAGGGTGGGATGACAGGGAGTCCAGTGGGTGGGGTAATTACATCAGTTGTATGGAGGAGTATGATCCACACAAGAAAGATGATGTCTGTGGGCTGTGTGGAAGAGTGACTCAGCACAGGGATTGTGGTGGCTCTCTTCAGTTCTCTCCCCAGAGGCACAAACATCAGTCTCTCTTCATGCATCTCTAGTCTACTCTACCTTTCTCCTCCACCAGAATCCAAGGTGAGAGACTGTGAATGAGATTTTGGGTATTGGCCCATGTCTCTTGCAGACTTAGAGGACAGAATTGCTGATTCTCATAGTCTGATATTATGTGGGTGCCTCTTCCTGGATCTACTGCTCTGAACTGGGGACCCTGGCTTGGGGTTGAAACCCCATTCTTCTCAGGGGGAACCTTTGCAGCTGATATATCCCTCCAGTTTCTCAGCTGCCACCCATCTCTGTCCTTTTTACCCATCTCTATGTGGCTTCTTCTGTAAATCCTTGGTTATAATAGTTCTCTTCAGCTAGTCTTCAGTTGGTTATTCAGGTTGACTGCTCTATATTGACTAAACAGTTGTAATTGCTGTTTAGTCCTGTGAGGAGGTGAGTGTAATATCCACCTACTCTGCTGCCATCTTGTATCTCTGTAATGTTTCTTAAGCAAGAAAGACATATCATGTTAAAGTTAGCACAATGGGAACATCCATGGGATTATGTCATGTGTAATGAGAAAAAAAGGTTGGTGGAGCAATGACTGTATAATCATTTTAGGCAGTACCAAAACAAAGCAGAACAAAACACATACCTGGTGGAATGTTTTCTGCATAGCCATAATTTTGTCTTAATATAATTTTTTATCAAAGTCAAACACATACATAGCTTTAAAACTTAGATAATACTATAAGATTCATCATGAAAATCGTGTGTTTCATGAGAATGCTTTCCCACTCTGTTCTTGTTCCCCTGTGGCAACCAACATTTGGGTTAAATGAATAATTGGTGTTTACATTATGATGATGCAAATTTTCTTCATAATTGAGCTGTATGCTATCACACTTTTTTTTTATGGGCATATGATTGCCTCATATTTTATTAGGTTTTCTTCTTTAAATTGGCTGTTAGAACTACATCTCTGACAATATGATCAAGCATGCTAGATTAATCTATAGCAGCTATGTCTTGAAATCTTTTTGCTCTAATCCAGACTGCTGCTCTCCATAGTGGTACATAAGCATCACCCCACTGCCATAATTTTAGGAATTTACCTCACTTCTCTTTTGAGTTGGATCCCTTTATTCTCTTATTGTGGGGGTTATATATCTTGGTAGTTTCCTGAAACAGTGAGTAAAAGAGGTAAATTTTTTAAATCCATATAGTTCTAAAGATATCTATAATCTATCATTATACATGGCTAGGCGTAGATCTCTGTTGTGGAAGAAATTTTTTCCCCCAGTATTCTTATGATATTATTTAGTTACTAGAAGCCCAATGCATAAATTCGTGCACCAATGGGGTCTCTTGGCCTGGCCTGCAGGATCAGGCTGAAACCATTTCTCTGACATTCCCCCAAAGGGTCCCAGATTGCAAAAGGGCACAGGCCAGGCCGAGGGACTTCACCAGTGCATGATCGGGGCCAGAGAGGGGCACGGGAGGTTGGACAGCTGGGGAGGGGCCATGGGAGGGCTCCAGGGTGTGTCTGGCCCAACTCGCTCAGTCCTGATTGCCTGGACCCCAGCAACAAGCTAACCTACCAGTTGAAGCATCTGCCCCCTCGTGATCAGTGCACATCATAGCGAGTGGTTGAGTGGCCTTAGCATATTATCAGCATATTACACTTTAATTGGTTGAATGGATGACCAGACACTTAGCATATTAGGCTTTTATTATATAGGATATTTTGGCTTTTATAGTTCTTGAGAACTTTAAATTTGATTGCTGATCCTTCATATATAACCACCTTTTTCTTTTGTTTTTCTTTTCTAGAAGCTTTTGAATATTTTCTTTATTTTTAAAGTTCTAAAATGTCACAGTGATAGATTCTGGCATACAGCTTTTGTCTATTTTGGAATCTGTAAATTCAAGTATTTGGTGGATTAAACAAATATTGTGGACTAATTCATGATAATTTCTTTCCCCATGCTCTTTCTGGAACTTCTATTTGTCATATTGATTGATCTCCACTTCCTGGATCAATTCTCTACTCTTCTTATCTTTTCTCCCCTATTTTTTATTTATTTATTATTACTTTGTCTTTTTGTTCTACATGCTGGAAGATGTCCTTGACCCTATCTTCTAATAATCCTGCTGAATTTCTTTAAATTGTTGCTATTATATTTTTTTAAGGTTTTAAGAGCTCTTCATTGATCTAGTCTTGTTCTATGATTGCAATATCATAGGATCCTAATTATATATTTAATTGTTGCTCTCTGCATTGCCTCTATTTTCAGTTTGTGTGTTTAAATCTGTTTGATATTTTTCTTAGAGGTTTATCTAATGTATTTAGTAATGTATTTAGTGATCTTTGCCTTCATTTCATATTTAAAACACAAGGCACCAAGAAAATATGGGTAGCAGTGTGTGTGTGTGTGTGTGTGTGTGTGTGTGTGCGCGCGCGTGCTTGTGTAGAGGGAGAGGGGGAGAAAGAGATAGAGATAGAGATAGAGATAGAGATAGAGATAGAGAGAGAGAGAGAGAGAGAGAGAGAGAGAGAGGCAGAGAGGCAGGAGAGGATTTTACCCATAGGTCTGTAATCTTGAGCTGGCCATTTTCTCCAAAGAGCAATCATCTAGTATCTTGCCTGGAAGCAAAAATCTGAAACCATATTTTGAATGATTCATCATAAGGTATTTAGGCCAGCAGTTTTCAAAATGTGGTCTATGGATTGATCCCAAGGCTTCCCAAGACTCCTTTAAGGATTCCAGAGCCAAAAGTATTTTCATAATAATAAGATGATATTCGCCTTTTTTTTTTTTTTTTTTTTTTTACTATGTTGGTACTTGCACTGATGATGCAAAAAACAGCCGTGGGTAGGTAAAATTGCTTGTGCTTAGCATTAAACTCTACCAGCACTCACCGTATACTTCACCTACATGTGCTTGCACTTAAACAAAAAACAAAGGCAGTTGCACTTAAGAGTGTCTTTAATGAAAAGTAAAAGTTATTATTTGTTTTTTAATCTTGACCCTTGAATGCACATCCTTTTATTGCTCTCTGTGACAAAGGAGAAATACGCATAAAATACTCCTGCAGCACAACAAAGCACACCTGGTGCCTTGACGAAAAGCACTTGTGCCATTGAGTTACAAGCTGAACTACTTGTTATTGTTTTTGTTTTTTTCCCCCTCAGAAAACCATTTTTACTTAAACAAATGACTTCCAAAGGATGGTCGTTCTGATGTGGCTATTTGGCAGACATTCTCTCCAAAGTGAACAATCTTGTCACTTTAAGACAAATAACTGATAGTATTTGTTGCCAATAATGGAATTTAACTTTTCAAAAGGAAGTTAGAATTTTGGAAGAATTGCATCTTTCACCACCACACACTTGAAATCTTCCTGATAGTGGGGTCAGCAAGTATACTCACCAATGTAAATTTTTGATATTGTATAAAAAAATGTACCATTATTTGGAAGAGCTACCTAAGGCAGTAAACTGGTATTTTCCAAATGACCAATGCAAAATGTTAAAAAAAAAAAAAATAATGCATGGTTGAAAATGAAAGATAGACCAATGGATTATAATGTAGTCAAGTAAAAAAGTTCATTAAATGGTTTCTAATTCCATATTGCAACCCTCCTTTCAGAAACTACCACTTGCTGAGTTCTGGTCTAGCATCAAAGAAAATTATTCAAAAGTGAGATCATTACCTAAAAAGGTTAAGAAACTCCTCCCTTTCTAACTACATATCTTACTGAGTTTGGACTTTCCTGATATTCTTCTACCAAAACAACATATGACAAATTGAATGCAGAAACAGATATAAGAATCTATTATTAATGTCTACACTGGACACTATTTTATTTTTGTTTTTGAAAAATAGTTATGTTCCCTAAAATGTTACTTGCATCAATATATAATAGGCTTGCTGTTGTTATTTAAACGATTGCTAAATAAACATTTTTTTTCATTTATTTCAGTTGTAATTTGTAGTAAGATATCTTTTTTCTTTTTTCTTTCCCCTTGATCATTCTTTTTTTTTTAAAAAAAAATATATTTTTATTGGTTTCAAAGAGGAAGATGGAGATAGATACATCAATGATGAGAGAGAACCACTGAGTTGCTATCACCTGCACTCCCCACACTGGGGACTGAGCCTGCAAACTGGGCATGTGCCCTGACTGGGAATCGGAATCAAACTGTTACCTCCCGGTTCATAAATAGTCGCTTACTCACTGAGCAACACAAGCTGGGCTGCCCTTGATAATTTTTTTTTATTAATTTATTTATTGATTAAGGTATCACATATTTGTCCTCAACCCCCCATTCCAACCCCCACTCATACCCCCACCCCCTTATTGTCCTTGACTACTGGTTAGGCTCATATGTGTGCACATAAGTCCTTTGGTTGATCTCTCCTTTTATCCCCACCCTCCCTTTGAGGTCCAACAGTCTGACCCATGGCTCCTTATCTCTGGGTCTGTTCTTGTTCATCAGTCTATGTTGTTCATCGTTTCCCCTAGATGAGTAAGATCATGTCCTACTGGAAATATACTTATAAGTAAAAATGAGACAAGCAATAATGCTTATGCTGAGAGGCATATGAATCAGTCTGTAGTGAGCTTCTTTCTGGGCCACCAGTTCTTTTGAGACCCAACTTCAATGTCAAACAGCTCCTTATGTGTACATGCAGCAATGACATTTTAGTTCTGGATGGTGGGCAAATGTTGGTAATGTATGTCTAACCCTCTCTGGTTTGGTCCTGGCCAACCTGCAGTGATACACAGCTCCTGACTGCTATTATGGTAAGGTGTCATCAGCGACTTCCATCTCTGGATTGCTTCTCTTCTGTCTTCATGGTTGGAGCACTCCTGTCAATTCCTCTCTGTTGCCAGAATCCACATGGTCTCAGAGTTGTTTTCTGAAAATATACAAACATATTCTCGATCAAAAGTTAATAAAGGAATATTTTCTATAAATTTGACTAGGGATCCTTTTTCATTTTTTGCTCAAATGATTTTCCTCTGGCTTTTTTTTTTTGACACTACGTGTGTTTTTCATGGGCGTCTTGCTGTTAGCATTACAATTAATTTTCTAAAGTACAAATTTTCTAGATGTAATTTACTTTCAGGATATTTTTCCTTACATGATATTGTTCTACTTTCCCCCTTTTTTGATTTAAATATTTTATAATGTAGTCTTTATAGCTTTAAAAAATTTTATAATGTAGTCTTGATAGTTTTTAAATTTTAATTTTTTCACTATAATATGACAGGTTCATTTCCTGTTGTGAGATTTTATACTGAGATGAACTTCCAATAAAAATTTTCTTTAACACTTTAGGAACAGCTTTTTGTCCAGTGCAATTAGTGTTTCTAGGATATTCACTTATTTTAATTAGACAATTTAAATAAGCCGGAAAACTTGTCTACTATTTTACTGTCAAATTTACTACTCTAAAACAATCTTAGTTTACCATGTAAATATAAGGGGAAAGGATTATTTGCCTTCTTGAGTAGGCCCTGAGCATTCCTGGTGGTAGGCTGGATTTAGATATCAAAAACCCACTTACCCACACCATGTATATAAGACAACTCAAACAAGTCTTGTTGTAGTGGGAGGGCAGCTGCTGTCAGCCAAGTTGCTGTCTTTTACCCAGGTCCCAATTTGAGCTGGGCATGGGAAGTTAAGCAGCCATGGGGGCAGGAAACTCCCTCAGCAGAGGTGAGTGAGGTTTCAGGCCCCTGAAAAGTTTTGGGGGTGAGGGTATGTGCCCCACCTCAGTTGACCCCCCAAGTTCTCTCCTGATGGCCCCTCTTCGACTGTAGCTGTCTTGGGTTGTTCCTTCCCTGAGAAATCTTACCCATCACTGGCTCAACAGCCATCCTCTGGGCCAAACAGGGTGATGTGAGGTTCATTTCTGTCTCCTTGGTATCCTATGTCCCCGTGGTCTCCACATCCACCTCCTACCTTAGGATTCCCACGCCTGCTGGTGGGGCCCCAGCACTGATCACATATCTTGGTATAATAAGATATGAATACACATAACTAATATAAACAAAAACTCAGAGGTTCTTAAAATTCTTAAGAGTGTAAAATGGCCCTGAAACCAAAAGCTTGAGGTACCTGATATAGACAGTTACTTAACCCTTAAGTTTTTTGTATGGTTCTAAACCCTCACTCTCTATTATCCCAGTATCTCCTAATATAGAATTTAGCTGATAAACCTCCTGGTTGGTACAGGAAGAGAAGACTCTGAGAGTCTAATTTTTTGCCAAACAGATTTCCAACTACCTCTTCCTCCTTGATGCATGGATTAGCAGACTTATTTTGTGTGTAGAGTATTGTGCTAAGTGAAATAAACCTGTATGAGAAAGATAGGTATCAAATGATCTCATTCATTTGTAGATTATAATTATATATATATATATATATATATATATATATATATATATATATATGCCTAAGTGACTGTTCAAATGTTCAACCAGTAGCTATTACATGCACTGACCACCAGGAGGCATATGCTCAATGCACAGGCATGGAAACATGGAACAGACTGATGAATCTCAGAGCGAAGGGGGAAGGGAGTGGGTAGGATGAGATTAACCAAAGATCTTATATGTATGCTAGAGGCCCATGCATGGATTCGTGCGTCAGTGGAGTACTGAGGCCTCGCCTGTGGGGATTGGGCTAAAACCAGCTCTCCAACATCCCCTGAGGGGTCCTGGATTGTGATAGGAAGCAGGCCAGGCCAAGGGACCCCTCCAGTAAACAACATAAACTGATAAACAAAAATAGATTCAGAGACATAGAAGCATCGAACAGACAGTCAAACCTCAGAGGAAGGACAGGAGAAGATGGGAGGAAGAGAGAGTTAAGAGATCAATCAAAGGACTTGTTATCAAACATCTTATTGCTTCTCAGGCAGATACCTAGGTTTCAGCTTTCTCCATTTCACTAGCTGTTACCAGGTGAATAATTCCAAAATTTTAATCACTTCTCTTAGCTTTCTGTCATCTCCTCTATACCATTCCTCTATTCTTTTATAAACTTACTAGAGGCCCAATGCATGAATTTGTATATGGGGGTGGGGGTGGAGATGGGGGGAGAATGTCCCTCAGCCCAACTTGCACCCTCTCCAACTCAGGACTGCTGCCTCCTAACCACTCACCTGCCTGCCTGCCTGGTCTCCCCTAACCACTTCTGCTGCCAGCCTGATCATCCCCTAATCACTCCCCTGCTGGTCTGATTGATGCCTAACCACTCCCCTACTGGCCTGATTGCCCAAAACTACCCTTCCATGCTGGCCCAGTCACCCCCAACTGTCTTCCCCTGCCAGCCTAGTTGCCTTCAACTGCCCTCCATGCAGGCCTGGTCACCCTCAACTGCCCTCCCCTGCAGGCCTGGTCACCCCCAACTCCCCTCCCCTGCAGGCCTGTTTGCCCCCAATTGCCCTCCCCTGCCAGCCTTATCAACCCCAACTGCCCTTCCCTGCTCACCTGTTCACCCCTCAACAGCCCTCCCCTACTGGCCATTTTGTGGTGGCCATCTTGTGATGATGTCACATGATGCCACTTAGGCTTTTATTATATAGGATTAATTATTTTATTCCTTTTCTGTCATATTAGGGGATATTTGAGAGGCAGTGGAGTTATAGACATATATTTGGGAATAAGTATACCTTGTGTTGATTTGGCCAACATGTGGAAACTAATGATTGCTACATATTTATAATAGGTTAATTAATTGAAAAAATAGTGAATAAAATAGAATTCTACAAAGAAATTAGAAATATTTATTCAATACAAGAAGGATATTTAGAATATCTGTTACATAATTTCAGCTAGAATATCTTCATTTTGTTGTTATTTGATTACTTAGAAATAATCAATCAAGTTCTTGGAGTTCTTTTGGAAAATATTCCATTTTAAAAAAGTGAAAATCTATAAAATGCAGATGTTGAGGTTATAATGAATTTATTAACTTGAGAAAATTATTGTATATATTGCAAATATACATTTTGAGTATCTATCTAATATATCTTGTCCCCAAATAAAATTTTAAGCTAAATAATAATAAAAATAATAGCTAATATTTTATTTGTAATTTACTAGACATATGGTGTTGTTCTAACTGCTTTTCATATAGTCATGTTCTTTATTTGTCATGGCAGTCTCTTTGAGTGCTGGAATGATTATTATTCACATTTGAAGGTGAAAGAGGCTGAGCACTGAGAGGTTAGGCAGCTGACTCAATGTTGCAGAGCTGGTAAGGAGCAAAGCCAGCGTTTGAGCCCAGAAGTCTTACTTGCAGGGCCTCCACTTGATGTAAAGTCAGAGACCACATTCATATTTGTTTATTTTTCTGTTTTCCATGACGGGACTTAGAATACTATCTCACCTACATAAACATTTCCTAACATTTGCCTGGTGACTTCAAGGCTACAAAGAACTTAAGACCTCCATCTCTTTTGTTAACTGAGGAATATAGTTTAAAAGGATTTTACTTCTTCTGAGTGAGACGTGGTCCTTCTCCTGTTGGACAACCTCCTGTGTTCCTCCCCGGCCTGATTGTGCCAGGCCTGGCCTGTGCCCTCTCACAATCTGGATCCTTCAGGGGATGTTGGAGAGCAGGCTTTGGCCCTATCCCGCAGACCAGGCTGAGGGACCCCACTGGGGCATGATTTTGTGCACCAAGCCTCTAGTTGATAAATATTTGTTGAATGTTGAGACACTTGCTATCCTTCCAGTTAACCTATATTTGTAACTTTTGACCTATTCCTAGGCTTTCTCCACTCTTTTCCATTTTATTCAAATCACTTGTTTTTTTAAAAAAAATATGTATTTTTTATTGATTTCAGGGAGGAAGGAAGAGGGCGAGACAGAATCACTACATGTCCCACACTGGGGCCTGAGCCTGACCAAGAACTGACCTGTGACCTCTAGTTCATAGGTCAACACTTAACTACTGAGCCATGCCAGCCAGGCCTTTTCAAATTACTCTTAATTCCTGTAGCTGCTTCCTTTGTAAAAGGTCTTGGGTTTCTTAGTACCCAATTCTCACTAAGTCTATTCTCAGTGTGTTATGCATGCTTGTGGGTGATGAGGAGAAAATTCAAAATGAAGACATTCATTGGTATAGGTACATGGTTGGCAAATTGCAGCTCACGAGCCATATGCATCTCTTTGGCCCCTTGAAGGTGGCTCTTCCACAAAATACCATGGCCTGGGCAAGTCTGTTTTGAAGAAGTGACATTAAAGAAGTTTAAGTTTAAAAAATTTGGCTCTCAAAAGAAATTTTAATTGTTGTTCTGTTGATATTTGGCTCTGTTGACTAATGAGTTTGCCGACCACTGGTATAGGTGATCGTGTTTTTCTCAATTTTATACATATCTCTTTAAGGACACAGGTTGCATATTTTTATAACTTTTGTGCCAAATAGGCCTGTTTCTTTTAGAGAGGATGAAATTTAGGGCAAGAGAGAGAACCAGCAATTTGACAGCTGTGATAGTACTGAGAAGTGGTCAAATTCTAAATTTATGTTGAAGGGAAAAAGAAATTAAGGAATTTATTTAAGGTTACAAAGGTAATAAATGGACTGAAAATTGAACCCAGGCAGTACAGACTTAAGAACAACTCTGGTACACAGCATAACCTGACCAATAAAAAGAAATGCTGAGAAAAGAGGCATCAATTCAATGAAAGGCAGATTTTCTAATAATTATGCTTTGAAGGCAGTGACTTTCTATGATTAGAGGGGTGTAGGTCAAAACCAGAAGGACATTATCTGCCTGTGATGAGTAAGGTAAACTCATACATGGGGGGTGGAGGAGTAAGGTTAATATAACGGTGTAAAGGCCCCTTCTAACTCTAAGATTCTGTGATCCAAACACAGAACAACAGTTTATATGATTTGTCAACAGAAGTTGACAACTCTGATAATTACTAGTATTTTGAAAAGAAGTTTCTTGCCCTCATTTCATATATTAATACTAAGGTATAGACAATGCTAGATTTGGCTTCTAGCATTTGTTTATACCTTACAGAAAGGATGAAAACTTGATGCAGCTGACAAATCTCTATTGTGACTCAAGGTGAACCCATGATATTGCCCTTTTAAATGCAAATTTAAAACATTGCATCTTTGCAGTGCAAATGCTGCTACTAGTCAGAGTTTGGAGAATATAAATTCATCAAAAAAGAAATAAATTCATTGAACAATAGAGAAGGTATTAGATTAGGATTCTCTAAAGTCATTGTATAAAACCCTTCAGTACTCCTATGGGGTCTTGTTCATAGATTCCTGGTGCTATACCGTGTGTGTGTGTGTGTGTGTGTGTGTGTGTGTGTGTGTGTGTGTGTTGATGACATACCAGTGGAGTATTATATTTGCAGTTCTGTTTATGGCTCTATCCCTGCTATACCGGTGGTTTGATGCATTTGGAGGTAATCCAAAGATATGACTTTATCTAAATATCTTTAAATGTTCTTTACCATAGGAGCAAAATTTTCTGAACCACTCTGGCTGGGTGAAATATTTCTAACTGCAAGTAATACACTATTTCAAGTCTATAAAATCTATCTACCAAGTACTCCCAAAGCATTTGGTGGGACAGGAAATGTGGCAACCGGGGAACAACTTTCTGGAAGGAGTATTTCTAGTGCACTGAGAAAAGATGGGAGAGACTAGATGAATGCAGGCAGTTGGGTGAAATGGGAAGAAGAGGAAGCAAAATGAGATTGAGGTAAATCCTGGCAGAGTGCTAGGGCCTCTATTTTGGAAGAAAGATACTTGAAATTCAACCTATCTCTGAAGGTGGAAAAATGATAGGTTAGTATGTTTTACCTGATTTGAGTATATCCGGAGTCCTGGTAGTATTTTCAAAGAAGGAAAACTAAACCCAAAAAGAGGAAAGAAGAAATATACCTCCTCTCACTACATATTGAATGTAATCTTGAATATGTCCCCTTTTCTTCTTTACACTGTTGTGGAGGGTGTGTGTGTGTGTGTTGTGCGTGTGCGCGTGTGCGCGCACACACACTTTCATCATGCCAATGTCCCAAGACATAACCAGAGAGAGCCATTAGCTACTTGAGGCAATTTACCAGCCGACTGTAGAGCGTAAGTTCAGATCTTAATGCTGATTTCGTGTCATTCGGGACTGTTATAATGTCATATCAAAGGAAAAGAATTTCAAACAAGTTGTCTAAATTTAATAAAGAAAGCTCTTTTCCATGGTGTTTTGCTTTGTATTTCTTTCAGAGCAGCAGAGACATAATAGGTAATATGGAGAAATTCAGGCCCGATACTGTACTTTTTTGAAAAGCTGAGGCTTTTTTTTCAGGTTTGTTTGACAGTAGCAACCGATGTCTGAAGCATGAAACAAGACCATCTCAGTCCTACCTGTTGCAATGTAAAATTGCACTATCACTGTTTAATTCATATTACCATTTTAACGAGGGTTTTCTCCCCCTTTATATGTAGCATGCAACTTGCACACTCTATTAGAAGTTTAGGTCAACTTTCATAACTCCCAAAAATTAATTGTGGGAAAAGTCTTGCTTTGTAAATGTGCACACATAGAGAACTAGCACCCCCTAGTGTATTAAAAGCCCCCAAAGATTGGATCTAGCATTTAATAAGCTAATGACAATAGACAGGAATGTGAACAGGTTGCTGACCCGTAGCACTGGCTTTCTGGCATAACTTGTGTAGGCCCAAGGAAAGCATGTTTTTACGTTAATCTAAAGCATAAATAAACTAAAAGGATAGAAGTCACATTTAACGTATTGAAACAAAAGTTAGAAAACTGCCATTGGCCATTTGAAGTGCTGGTGATATTTTAACGCTGTGAAGTAAAACAGAAGGATCCACGGTCATGTTGCTAAATTCCTAAATTCTAGCTCATAGAAAATTTCAGCAACATACTTAATTGTTTATGGAAGACTATAAAGCTAAAAGAGTTTCGGATTTCTGTTCTTTTTTTGGTGGCTGTAATACTGCGTGTTGCCTAACAAAACTGTAAACTGAAAATTATAGCTTCGTTCTAGAGAGTGAGAGGACTTATTCCAACAGATGGCATCAAAACACCGGTCTAAACTGTATGATCGCTGATTGTTAATTGCATCTGTAAAACAATCCTTTTAAACAGAGTAATGCATTTTATCATAAAGATTATAGTTCTACGCTTTTTGTTTTTTTAGTGTGTGTTAACATTTTCTGCTCCAATGGAAGATTTAGTGCTTGTGTAATTATCCGATTAAACAACAGAACATCAGTGACTCAATCGTTTGTAAGAACCAAGCAAAGGGAGATAGAGAATGATAAATCACATTTTATTTTTTTAGGATATGCTATTTGACAAATGTTTGCATTCTTATATAGTTATATAAAACAGGAAGAATGGGTTAGATCTTACCCTGACCAAATTAAAACAGTAGAAACCTAAGAAAAGGATCTTAAATATATGGTAAACATATACTGTACTTTAGACTATGTCTCGCTATAGATGAAAATATGTTTAATTTGCCTGATTATTTTGAATGAAAAGGGAATGTATGAGGCACATAATAAGAAAGGACTATTCTCTGAACAATTTAGAGTTTGGTGCACACAGCTTCTTTTCTGACATGAATGCAGTGGGATCCTATGTAGAAGCAGAGGGGTGGGTTTGATGGCATCACAAATATTCTTTCAGGAGGATATTTTCCACGTTATAGATGGCATTGGGAAGATGGACTCTGAAGATGATTTCTTTTGTCGGTGCTTAGCCTAGGCAATGTGGAACTTAAAGCCTGAGTTTAGAGAGTGGAGAGAATAATTAACATTCATGTCATCAGAGGGCAGCTTTCTGGTTTGTGGGTGTCACATCAGATTCCACTCTTTGCAAAATTAATGGCCTCCAAACTCCCCCTACATAGATTTCTTTTGTCACCACCGGGGAAGGGACTGTAAGACAGACATGCTTCTTGAACAGGAAATATACATTTAGTAAATCAATTCATGATGCTTTCATTTCTAAGTTTTCAAATACCTTTACCTGCCACCTAAGTGCCATAAAGATAACAAATATCTCACTTTGGAAGGGTCACTTATCCGGCATTGTTAACAATGCGGGTTCTAGAAAGAAAACATCAATACCAAGAACATGAATGTACCCACAAAGGACTTCTACACAGCAAAAGGACATGTCTTTAAAAGCCTACAATAAATGCTTGCCCAGAGCCCACCTCTTTTATTTTGAAAAGAATTCTGACGAATGAGGTTTTCTGATTTTTAAACCTACAACAGGCTAGAAAAGCAACTTACTAGTGGCAAACACATGGGTGCCTCTTTCTGAGGCATGAGTTAGAAAACTATGTAAACAAATCAGAGAAATATTTATTAATCACAGAGGGAAACAGTGGCTTGGAATAACCCGGCAGATACCACTTTAACCAAGTGATCAGGGTTGACATCACCAGAAGGAGACATGCCGCATCATGAACCCCCTGACATGATGTGAAAACAAAGGGGAACAACCTTACTTTTGAGGTATTATTGCCCAAAATGTGTAACGTCACTATAATCGTTGGAAAAATCAGACAAAGTGAAAGACATCTATAAAATGACCGACCAGTACTGGTCAAAAGTGACAGGATTGTGGCAGACAGGGACAATGGCGATAGATCTGTCACAGACTGGAGGAGACCAAGGAGACACAAATTAAATTCAATGTGAGATTCAGGTTGATCCTGGCACAGAGAATGAACATTAGCAGAAAAACTGGTGAAATTTGAATAACATCTATAGTTTAGTTATTGGTATTTATTGTACCAATGTTAATTTCTTGGTTTTGATAACTATGCTGTGGTTAGTTAAGACAATAACAGTGGGGAAGTTGAATGAAGGGTATGTGTAGAAATTCTCTATACTGTTTTGCAACTTTAAATGAAATCCAAAATTATTTTAGGATAAATTTTTAACCTTATGGAATTCAAAATGTATAGTAGTCTCTGCCATTTAATGTAGGGGCAAAAAGCTCTATTCTATATCTGAGTTGTATATTCACTATGACGAACTTAAGGAAGAGTTATTTTCAATATCATTTGTTTACTATAAATCAGAAAACATGTAAGACAGTATAGAAACATAGATTTTGAACATTAAAAGTTTTAAAACTGTAAATGAATACATTTTAATCATTGGGTAAATCATTTTGAAAAATTTCATATATTAATGATGTTGTACAGTAAACCATTATTTTGCCATAATAATTTTTTTATATCTCAGACACTAGAATTCTCCCCAACCCTCCATACAAATATAGGTAAGGTTGTATATATCTTGTAGCAACTGTATGGCTATTCAATGTTACCCAGGTCTTAATTTGAATCTGAATTTAATTAAATTTGAAAGCTGAGCAATAAGCTGAAGGAATTCCATCAACCCTTGGTCTTTATATCTGTGGGAACAGAGAATTCAAATGATTCCCTTCAAGGCTTACCTTGGATTTCTGCTTTATAAATCCAAGTAAGAGTATTTATAGATCAGTTAAGCAAGACATAATTCTGACCCACAAATCCATCTACTAATATTCTCTTATTTTTAAACCAGAGGCCCAGTGCACAAATTTATGCATAGGTGGGATCTTGCCAGCCTGGCCCCAATCAGGGTTGATCTGGGTTGGGCCTGTTGGGAGGAGGAGATGACAGGAGGTTGGCTGGCTGGCATGCCCAGATCGGGGTCTGATCAAGACCAACTGATCAGGGCCAGGCTGGTTGGGGGAAGAGGCCATGGGTGATTGGCCAGCAGGCCCTACCCCAGATTGGGGTTAGGGGGGGGACTGTTTTGGGGTGGGGCTGACCATGGAGAAGGGCTGTGGGCAGTGGGCTGGCTGGCCCCATGCCCTAATGGGGTGGGTGGGGTGCCCATCAGAGGCCAGTGGTCTGGGGAAGGAGCCATGGGTGGTTGGTAGGCCAGCCCTGCCCCTGATTGGGGTGGGGGAGCAATCTGGGGTGGGGGGTGATGCTGTAGGAGATTGGCCAACCAGCCCTACCCCCTATTGGGTGGGGGGCCACCAGAGGTGGAGTCAGCCAGTGGGGAGGGGCTTCAGGAGGTTGGCTGGCCAGCCTCGCCCCCTATTGAGGTGGGGAGTGTGATCAGGGGTGGGGAGGCCAGGGGTGGAGCTGCAGGAGGTTGGCTGCTGGCCCTATCTCCTGATCAGGTTGGTTCACTGACCATAGAGGGCATCATAGCAACCAGTTGTTAGGTTGCTATGGCCATTACAGTAGCTGCTTTTTTATATCTACACTAATAAAAGAGAAACATGCAAATTGACCGTACATCCACTATGCCCACAAGCCACACCCAGAGCCAATCAGGAGCAAGTATGCAAATTAACCCAATCAAGATGGCTATGGCCACAGAGTGAGCTGGAGGCTTGGGTTTCCCCAGCAATGGAGGAAGCAAAGCTTCCTGCCTGCTCTGGCCAACCCTGGCCTCCACTCAGAGCAACAAAGTTTCAATTATAGAAGATAAACAAATCCCAGATACCACGGCCTCCGCTTGGGTCTCTGGAGGGTGTGGCCGGCCTGAAAACCACCACAGGCCCCTTGCCCAGGCCATCCCAAGCCCCAAGGGAACCCCCACCCTGATCAGGGACACCCTTCAAGGCAAACCAGCAGGGCCCCACCCATGCACCAGGCCTCTATCTTTTCTAATAAAAGAATAATATGTAAATTGACCATCACTCCAACACACAAGATGGCTGCCCTTATGTGCTCAAAGATGGCTGTTCCCATGTGGACACAAGATGGCCACCACAAGATGGCCACCAAGGGAGGGCAGTTGGGAGGGACTAGGCCTGCAAGGGAGGGCAGTTGGGGACAATCAAGCCTGCAGTGGAGGGCAGTTAGGGTGACCAGGCCAGCAGAGGAGGCAAGTTGGGAGCTACCCGGCCTGCAGGGAAGGACAGTTGGGGGGGCACACAGGCTTGCAGAGGAGGGCAGTTAGGGGCAATCAGGCTGGCAGGGGAGCAGTTAGGCATCAATCAGGCTGGCAGGGAAGTGGTTAGGGGGTGATCAGGCTGGTAGGCAGAAGCAGTTAGGGGAAATCAGGAAGGCAGGCAAGCGAGCAGTTGGGAGCCAGCAGTCCTGGATTGTGAGAGGGCAGTCGGACATCCCTTGCGGGCTACCAGATTGGAGAGGGTACAAGCTGGGCTGAGGGACACTCCCCCCTCCACTCCTGTGCAAGAATTTTGTGCACTGGGCCTCTAGTATATAGTTAAAGGGTACAATCAGAGTTTTCAACAAAATCCATGCAAGATGCCCATGGATGGGACAAATGGTAGAAAGCTTCACTGTTCTGGACAACTTAATAAGCTTTAGAAATATGCTTTTTCTTAGTCTATCATTTAGCAAAGAAGCCTACATTTCTTTAAAGTATTCCATTAACTTCACTGATGGAGGAAAACTTGTAACAAATATTTGTTGAACGCCCACCGTGTGTTCAGTGCTTGGTGAGATGTTGTAGGATTCAGAAGTGTGCTCTAGTTTTTCTGTATCTCATAAGAAAAAGTTTAAAGACCTCAAAGTGGCCCACAAGATTAAAGTGCATGTACAATTCCAAATCAACAAGATTGTATGCACCTAAATGTTTATAATAATGGTGTCCTGCCTTATTGAGATTAAGATTCCTTTTTAATGTCTGATATTTCACACACTCTAAGAGTTGATCTATGTTTAGTACTTAGAATTGGGAAAATATGTAATGGCAAAGAACAAACATGAATTATTTCAAATGAATGTATATTTTATTAACCACGTGGTATCTACTTATTTTCAAAAAGTAGTAGCAGATACACGTGAGTTGCCTATAATTTAGTATGTGCTTTGGTACACACAAGTATCTATAGCTCATGAATTTTCCCCTGACTTACTTCATCCCATGGGTGTTTGTCCTTAAGCTGTGACCCATTCTGTGGGAGTGTAAATACTGTAGGAATCCAACTGAGAAAGCTGGCCCTGCCAGGGATATCATCAGAGCTCCCTGGTGGGGCTTAACGTGTATCTCAGAGATTGGGGAAAGCTAGAACATACCCAAGGAAGCCATAGAGGAGCAGGAATGAGGTAGGCATCTTGAGAGGCAATGAGGAACCCAAGGCTGGCCATTGAGAAGGCTGTGTTAGGGAGTTAGAAAAATAAATTTGGTTAAATGAGGCAAAGGGAGGTTATAGAGATTCTTGAAAGCAAGCACAGAAGCCAAAAGCTTCTATTAAGGCAAAGCATTGGACCAATACTCAAAGGACTGGGTTGTAATTCTGACTCTACAATTACTAGCCTTAGGCAAGTTAAATTTTGGAGCCTTAATTTTCATCATTAGTGTGACTGGGATAATAATACCTACCTACCCCTCAGAGAAGAGAGCATCTGTGAAACTTCCTAGTGGGCTTTTGCTCTGTTTTGGTTGCAACTGAAACAGAGAACTATCTAAGATTATTGAGCATGGAATCAGCATGAGGAAAGTGATATATTAAAGAAGATTTGTTTGGCAGCGACATGCAGGTCGGATTAGAGTCAGGGGAGCCAATGAGAAAACTGTCCCAGGGATCCAGACTCAAAGCCTTGAAAATAGGGACAAAAGGAGGCTGAGATGAAAATCGATTGGATTTTCAGTTTAATAAGGTATCAGGGATGAGAGGAATCAAAAATGATTTTGAGGTTTTAAACAGCTAGTGACTATGGAAGAAAAGCAAGGGCCTATGGTGCAGCCTGTGTGGTTTGTTCTCTTGAGAAACCAAAGGCTGATCAATTCATTATTTTTGTAGCTAATATAAGAAGGAATTGAGCTTTAATCATCTTATGGGAGTATTTAACACACACACATACATATGTGTATATGTATATGTATACGTATACATACATATGTATATATATTATTTTTTTGTTTGCTTTGTGATCTGGACCAGTCAAAAGTATATAACACACTGTTTTCCCTTTCAAGGGAATAACTGGATGCTCACTTATAGCACTCCTCCTAAGATGAGACTCCTTTGGGGTCATTAAAAGAGACTCCTTTGGGGTCATTTTTGCCAAAGTGATGATGAGGGAGTTCGGCAACATTGCCGGAAGTGCTGGCTGGCTGAATCACTCACGATAGGCATGTAACAAGTGGGGTCTACAATATATGGCATTCAAATCTCTTCATGATATGACTTCTTCCCAACCTTAGTATGGACCATTTCCCAGTTTCTTCCAGCTACACAGGTTGGGACCCTGAATATGCCAAGTCTTATATGCCAAGCTCTGAGTGCTCACTTTTGCTTTTCCTCTACTTGGAATGACTTTTTATGCGAGTCTTCCAGGACCTCGTTCCAGTGCCTTCTCTTCTCCAAGCCTGTGTCTGATTCCCCAATGAGGAAGAATCCCCTCTTCTTTTGTGCTTCCACCTCTGCAGCACATTCCCTCCAGCCCATCTTGCTTCGTCCTCATTTGTTTACATCCTTGTCTCCCCACATGGCTGTGAGTTCCAGATGGCAGGGGATGTGTCTGACTCCAGTGCATGCCCCACACAGCGCCTGGTCTCGTCTCTTATTCACTGCTTGCCAGATTGAGAACAGGATGACATTTTCCCTAGCAACATTTTAGTAAATCAAAAGCAGCCATTGGGAAGCAGGGGAGAGAAGAGTCCTCGGTCTTTAGTTGGAAATTGAATTAAGCAGAAAAATGAGCTGGCGACAGGGGTAAGGTAATAGCTGTTCCTGTGGTTGGCGCAGGAGAAAGACATAGGAAGTTCCTAGGGAATAAACATGGGAGTCTGACTTCCTGTGGAGCTCCGATTCTCTGCGTGTTGGGAGCACATGTTGGGAACATGAAGGCCCTGTGGAGAGTTTTAAGTAACGTGGCGAATTTTAGGAGAGCTATTCAGTCAGTCAGGGTGACCAAGCTGTACAGCATGTGGGCAATCCTATATAACAAAGAGGTAATGTGCAAATTAACCCCCACGCCATCACAAGATGGCTGCACCCACAGCAGAGGCGGGGTTCTCATAACACAAGATGGCTGCGCCCACTGTGGAGGTGAGATTCCCATAATGAGTGATCAGCAGGGACCTGAGGCTGCATGGCTCCGGGCTAGGGCAGGGGGCCTGAGGCTGCACCCCCCACCTGGCAGGGCTTGACAGGGGATCTCAGGCCACACCTCCTACCCAGCAGGGCTTGATGGGGGACCTGAGGCTGTGCCCCCCATCCAGTGGGGCTTGATGGGGGACCTGAGGCTGTGCCCCCCACCTGGTACCAGGCCAGGGGACCTGAGGCTGTGCCCCCCATCCAGTGGGGCTTGATGGGGGATCTGAGGCTGTGCCCCCCACCTGGTACCAGGCCAGGGGATCTGAGGCTGTGCCCCCCATCCAGTGGGGCTTGAAGAGGTGGGGCTGGTTGGGGCTGGATCTCACCCAATGGGGGTAGGACCAGCCAAGTCTGGGTCTCGTGGGATTTTAAGGCACCTGTGAGTGGGTGAGGACTTGCCTCTGGGTCCTGCAGCACATCTCAGACTCTGACCTGAGGAAGATTTTCATACACATTTTACTAATTTTCTTTTATCTCTGACACTTCTATAATATTATAGAGAAAGGGCTAATAGCAAAATTAAAATATTTCCTCTAATGAATTTCCTTTTAATGTGCACAAATTTATGCACCAGGCCTCTAGCAGGTTATACGGTCAAGAGAGGGGCAGTTGTGGTTTGTAAAGTGGTTTAAAAAGAAGAGTGCCTGTTCCACATGCAAAGACTAAATATTTGATCATTTAAAACTCAAAAATGGTCTGGAGGGAAAGTAAAGGGATTATTTTGGAAAGAGGAAAATCCATCTCAGGTTTGATTAATCTACTCCCCAAATTATAAAATGAATAATAAACTATCACATTTGATTAAACCGATAGAACCTTGAATTAAATAGAGGCTGAACATTGAAATTTGATTAAGTGAGATGACTTCTAATAATACAGGCAATGAGCCTGTGGAATGTGCAGGTGGAGAATGATAAGGAGGGAACAATGCTACATTTTGGAAGGTGGTTTAGTAATTTTTTAATATAGTAATACCTTAAGTGTTTGCAGTGCATTTCAATGTACAATACTCCTTAATCTTAATTACCTCATTTGAGCCTTGCATTCACCTGTTGGGCAGGTAAAGAAAGTTGTGCTCACACCTGGGTCTTCTCACTTCAAGGAAGTAGGGCTGCCATCATCTTTGACAGGTTAATTTGCATACTCACTCCTGATGGCTGATAGGTGTCACAAAGTGATGGCAAATTTGCATATTTCTCTTTTATTAGTATAGATGGGTTGAATTTTGTCCCACCCCACAAAGAAGTCATATATGGAAGTCCTAACCTCTAGTACTTCAGAATATGAATGTATTTGGAGATAGTTTTTAAGGAGATAATAAGTAATTAGGTGGGCCCTAATCCAATCTGACTGATATCTATATAAGAGGAAATCTGAACCCAAACACCCACAGAGGGAAGACCACAGGGAGACACAAGGAGAAGATGGCAAACCAAGGAAAGAGGCTTCAGAAAACAACCACCCTGCCAGCACCTTAACATTAGATTTCCAGCCTCTAGAACACATGTGTCAAACACAAGGCCCGCGGGCCAAATCCGTCCCACCAGGCCTTGCAATGTGGCCCGCACCGCACTGTCATCACTGCACTCCGCTGCGTTTCCATCACAATGACAGTTTATGACTGTTCAGTAAACCATTCGGCCCGCGATTTAGGCTGGATTTTAGATTTTGGCCCCTTCTCTGATTGAGTTCGACACCCCTACTCTAGAATGATAAGAGAATAGATTTCCATTGTTTAAGCCACCAGACTGTGGCACTTTGTTGTGGCAGCCCAAGCAAACTAATTCATTAAGGTTGTGAAGAGAGTTTAAGGGGAAAAAGGTGGCATTGGGGGACTTGGCTCACGTGCTTAAGAGCGTTATTAAACCACAATTCTGTAGCATAAGATTATCATCCACCAGAGTCTGATAAATGCTTCTTTTACCTTTAAATGCCATAAACCATCAATCAATATAGGATTATTTCTTTGGGGTGGCCACATCTATATTTTTTTCTTAGGTAAATAGGTCAGCTTCTTAGTTTTATTTTTCAGTTCTAGAATATGAACAATCAATTATAGCACATTGCACCTTGCAGCCTAACTAGCCTTGTTGGAGAAAGTTAGTTTCTAAGTATATACATGAACCCATACTCTTAGTTCCCTGCCCCCCACAACCCCGCCTTTTTTCATATTCTCAAATTTGTATCTAAATTTCAAAGAGGTTTTAAATGCAATAAAACATAAAATTTAGTTATTAACTTAGTTTTAAAAAGAGTCAACTCCTCCCCCCCACCCACCCCCCTCGCGCCCCAGGATAAGACCATCAATTTATTGCCTTTCATAGTAAACAGTGTGTGGCATTCTTTAAGAACATAAGTGGTTGAAGCCTTTTATAAAACAATCAGACAATTGTCTAATTAGGAAGTGGAGACGAAAACATTATTTGTTTTATTTTCAGTCTAGAAAAAATAATGCTTCACATGAAAGCATAACATTCTGAATGATCTCTTGTGTCAGTATATATGGCAAATTTAAAAACTGAAAACAATTATGTGTACATGTAAACACGGACAGACAATATACTGTATATGTCCATTTTCTGGCGATGGAATCTGCAAACTGCTTCTTGCACAAGATCTTCCTTTTAGGATGTCAGCCTGCTGGTAACAACCACCAAAATACATATTTAATCATCTCATTGGCAGGCTCTTCCAATAGAAAGGCCTATTGTTTGTAAAAGGTCATTAGTTAGATTGCCCTTGGAGCCCAATATTGTTATTTACATACATATTGAAGTGCATCTAACCTGTCACCTTGAAGCCTAGGGTTGGTCAGTGAATGACAGAAGTCAACTGCTATGCAAAGGACAGCAGAAGAAGCCCATTTCTGGTGTACGCTGTGGGTGGGCAGCTTTGCAGGAATAGCTCTAAACCACATGTGTCAAACACAAGGCCCGCGGGCCAAATCCGTCCCGCCAGGCCTTGCAATGTGGCCCACACCACACTGTCATCACTGCACTCCGCTGCGTTTCCATCACAATGACAGTTTATGACTGTTCAGTAAACCATTCGGCCCGCGATTTAGGCTGGATTTTAGATTTTGGCCCCTTCTCTGATTGAGTTCGACACCCCTATTCTAAACTGTCATTCCCAGCCCTTTTTTAAAGGCAAGGGTATTTTATAGTCTTGCACTTATTACCACAGATCACATTAGGTTTGCATAATCTAAGCTGCTTCTGATTAAGACTGACTTCAGCATCAGGACAAAATGCTATCATTCATCCTACACAAAGAGTTAACCCAAATTCCCACGTCAGCATGAGCAAGCAGTTCCTCAGTGCCAGCTCTAAATCAGCATCTCTTTTTGTCTTCTGGTATCATGCAGCATTCTTGAAATAACAAATATTCCCCAACTTTTCAAAGTTTGGTCTCATGCATTTGCAAGTAAGTTGGTTTAGAATTCAGAAGACATTTCCCCCCTATAAAAAAGTGGTTATTAAAAAACAACAACATGGTTATAACTTTGTCTATAGGAAGGAGCTAGTGCTTAGTTGAGTGAATAATGCCAAAATATTGCAGTCTTAAACTGTATTCTTCACTAATAAACAAAACTAGAATAGAATAAGGTCCCATTAGAGTTAGTTTCATGTTTGACTTGGTCACTTGTGTCTAAGGAAAAGAAGGTTTAATTAGAGAAAGATGAGACATATAATGGGGACCTCTGGGCACTTGAAGGACCTTAAAAGGATGAAGGCCTTAATGATGTCAAACCTAATGGTGGGGGAATGGTTTTCCTTTCCTTCATACAAACACATTGTTATCCCTACTCTAATGCTTATCTATAACGATGATGCATAAAGGGAGGGCTTGAACGAGGAAGGGAAAAATGTTTTTGAACAAATGAGCAAGGACTAAATGTGATGGGAAGAGAAATTGGAGTTAAAGAGAAACAAGTATATATGTGAGGAAAAAAATTTACCAGGATAGGATTTATGATGATTTTAAGGTTGAACTATCAATATAAAAACAAAACAAAACAAAAATTATTCAGTCTTTTATGTCCTTACCTGCAGGGGGAGAAAGGAGGGAAGGGGTCAGGGGCTGGAGGCCTAATGGCCCCCTTGCTATTATTCTGGGTGATAGTATATAATAGTTTGACAGCTACCTGGGATAGGCAAGGTAGCAGGACACAATGAGGAAGTGTGGCTGGAACTAGCTGGTCAGCTGTACACTGAGGGCATTGGAGCTTGAGAATGACTTGTGACAAGTCTTTTAATATGCCATCAATAAAAGCTAGTATTTATGAGATCATAGCTAGTATAGTTTTGTGTTGTGTACTTTCTTCCAGGCACTATGTTAGTCACTTTATAAACATTATATCATTTAACCTGGTTAACGCTGAGAGATATAATTATTTTCTAGATAAAGATACTGAAGTAACATAAAAGTTAAAAATCTTGTCCAAGAGAACAGAACTAGCAGCTGGTGGCCCTGAGACTTGAGCCAGCTGCATTGGACACCTGTTCTGGTCTGGAATGAGACACGAGGTCCCCTCTCTGGTCCATATTGAACATTCCATTCAAATGTGAGGAAAAATGTACACCCAATACGATGCCTGGCACGAAGTGAATATTATCATCTACTGAAGTACGTATTTGTTAAATAACAAGAGGGCCAATCTTGAGTCTTAGTATTTAATCTTGCTTTTCTTTCTGCATTTTGGTAGTTTTTCTCTGCCCTGCAAATAGCTCACAGTCACACATTTCTATCTTCTTGGAGATTCAATGATTTCCCTTTTATGTGTTTGCCACCCTACAAACTCTTCAAGAACAAAGGACTATTCCTAGCACATAGTAGGTACTCATAAAATATTTGTTGGATCAAAACATTTAATCCAACAACTAAATCATTTACTTTGAGCAGTAAGAACAATAAAATTTTGGTTCCTTAGTCAAACATTTGTTCTTTAATATATTAAAATTTTGAAGTAAAACACTGGAAACACAGGGGATTTAAAAAAAAAATTTTTTTTGCCAGAGGCTATGATAACACATCCCACTATATACCATTAGGCTTTCTAATATATATAAATATAAATAGTGTGCTTACACATTTGCACTAAACTAGCAACGTGAAGATAAGGTTATATAAGATACCTCATTTGAATTCTAGTGTACAAATAGTACTATGCTTCTTTTTCTACATTAAAAAAATATCGTTTAGAAACAAGAGTAAATATTGTAGCTAAACACATTTGTGATCATGTTTCTGAGATTTATAATCTGCCTTCTTTGCTCTGGCTGTAGTATCCTTTCATGGGTGTAGAAAACAAGAATATTTTATTCTTGTTCTGATATGTCCTACTAATACATGCTTATGGAATAAAATTGCCATGGTTATTAAAAGAGTCTATGACATTTTCTAAAGAGTGTGGGTATTGCCTGCACAGCCTGGCTGAATTCCAATTTGGGTAATTACATTCTGCTGTCTGGTTACCTTAGCGATCTCGTCTTTTGCTCCGTGAGTCCTCACGGTGATTGTGCTTGGGTAAGATATTCCTGTGCACCATTCCTAGTTTCAAATAATAGGAGCTGAAGGGATCCAGTCTCTGGAAATTTATATTCCATCTCTTTTGACAAATTTAAAATGTAGTACACAATCTGGGGTATACAGTAAAGCCAGGCTTTGTACTCTGAATTTGTGGGTATGGAGGAAAAAATTCGGGAGAAAATTATGATCCTTGATTGTTTTTCCTCTGTTCTGTATCATATTTATTATACCCTTGGAAACTGAAGAAATGTTCAAAATCTATTTCATCTCTCTGGCCTCTGAACCTTCATAACAATTTGCTGAAACATCTGTGACCGCTCTTGAGGTCGAGCTGCTTGTGGGCTTATACTTAGGTCTGTGACAAGGGTTAAAGTGATAAACTATAGAAACCTCAGTGTTTGTTGTTGTTTTTTTGTCATTGTTGTTTGTTTGTTTGTTTGTTTTCATCCTTATGGAAACTTTCACAGAATTGCATGTTGTAATTGTTCAATAAGTGATGCATGAATGACATTCTTTTTGGGGTAACATTATTTACTTTTACAGACTGGACCCAGGTTTTGGACACTAGCAGGGAATTTATTATGCAACTTAGTGGGATTGTTTCAATGGAAATATTTCAGTTCCTGGACTTTGGCATCTCTATATTGTGGCAGGTTGCCCCTAGAGGCAGCTGCTTCCATTCTCCCTCTGTCCCCTTCCCAATTTACTCCTAGGAAGCTTGAGGTTACTTATGCTGCAGTCACAGTTTGCTCTGCACTGGAAGATACAGTTTGCTTAGAAAGGGCAATTTAGAGGGGAGAGTTTCCAAATGGTGATCCACTGTACCGAAAGGAATTTCACTGCAATCGCCCATCTCTCTGACCCAAACACATTTTTTTTTAATTTTTTTTTTTTTTACTCAAGGAAGTATAGTAGAATGCAGATGACTTAAACTTGACTCGGCTTTAAGTTTTAAAATGTTAGTAATTCATGTCAGTGCCTATTATAAAAAATAAAATTCTTGCTACACACCTCTCAATAGGTCTCTATGTGTTGATGTCTTCCTGTAGATTCAATTTGTTTTTAGGAACCTCTAAGGACACTCTCCTACCCTTTATAAGCTTTATGTTTGGGAATTACTCATCCTGAGCTTGGTACTTTAGTAATACCAAACTGTTCTTCCCTGCCTGCACAAAATAGGTATTTCTTTGGCCTGAAATGTCATGTTACTATTTGTGTCTGACTGACACACATCCTTCAAGACTCAGCTTGGGTCTCACCGCGAGTGAAAAGCCTGGAAACAGGACAGATCTCCTTCTTCTGTGGTTCTGTAATAGCCCAAGCATTTCCTCACCTGTATCCTCTTTGATAGAAATGAGCTGTTTTTGTGTCTGTTTTCCCCTTTAGTGTTGATAGAACAGAACTAAGATCCTTTAGACATTGCATGTACATAGCAGAGCAGATCTACTTGATTATTGTTATTGAGGGACCAGAGGCCTGGTGCACAAAATTAGTGCACAGGTAGGGTCCCAAGGCCTGGCTGGTTATCAGGGCCAATCAGGTTTCCCACCTCCCCACTCCCCACCCCCTCCTTCCTTCTCTCCCTCAGTGCCCTACTACCACCACTGGTCACCCACCATCTTCCACACTGTCCCCTGGTGGTCAGCGCACATCATAGCAAGCAATCAAACTCCTGGTCTCCCAGTCGAACTCCCCAGGGGACAATTTGCATATTAGACTTTTATTATTTAGGATAATTCTTATAAAGACTCTAGTCTACAAGGAAAAAATAAGTACAAAGGGCATTTAAAACAAGATGGAGCCCGAGCAAGGATGAGTATGTTTACCTGTGTCTCTTTTTTCTATTCCTCTGTGTTACATGCAGCTACATACATACCCGTATTTACCATTTGATTCTTTAAAAGATGAATTTGTTTCATAGTAAATAAGAAAAAAGCTTAATTGCCTTCTAGTTCAGCTCTTAACAACTTCTTTCTAAAAGATTTATTTGTGAAACCAAATGCCTAGCTTCTCATCTGGAATTGCTGTTTCCTGGTTTTTGGAAATTTTCAAAATTAAATCTTTATGCCCTACCTTTTTAGCCCAGAAGGGAATGAATCATTTTGGTAACTACTTCTATTATTTAAAAGTCAGAAGTTCAAAGTTTTTACTTCAAGATTGACTCACTGCTATGGTGCCATTGGTGTCAACGAACACCAAATTAAAAATCTACATTGTACTTGAATTCTGAAAAGTGATTATTACATTCCCTGCAAAGGCAATGTGCTATTGTCAGAAGGACTCTGACCTGAGCAGAAGAAGGCAAACACTTTAGTCTCAGAGTTGCTACCAGCTGTGGGACTTTGGGAAAGTCGCATGGAGCCTCAGTTTCCATGTTTGCAAAATGGAGATATTTGGAACCTGGGCTGGGACTGGCAGCATAACCATAATCAAAACTAAAAAACTAGGAAGTATATTTAACTACAAGAAAACAATTGGACATTTTCTGAAAATACTCCTTTTCATATGCAACATTCAGAAAACCTTTGTTTAATTTGCCTAATTTGATAGGGTTACCGAATGCATAAGAACACTGATGACAAGGTAAAGATGTAATTTAAGAAGTCTTTTGTATGAACCTGGTATACCAGCTTGAAGGTCAGGAGATGTGTGGTCTGGAGCTGGTGGCTGGGTGAAGGCTGGTGTTATGTGCCCAAAGGAAATTGGATATGGCTAATCAAGCCATGCTAATCAGTGTTGGCCAAATCCAGGAAGGCACTCTCACCCCATGGCTGGGAGCATGGGCTCTAAATCTCGAGTTTGCTCCTTGTTAACAGCGTGACTTTGGACAACTTGTTTAACCTCCATGGAAGTCAATGTTTTGATTTGGAAAATGAGGATGATATCTACCTACAGGATTGATAGAAAGCTTACTTGGGCCATTATATATTAAAGATATAATAAAGGATAGTAATTGTTGTGAGATTGCCTATATGAGTCTCAGGGTGTTTTGGGGATTGGGCCCCAGCCATGTTGGAGCCAGCATTTCAGACTTAGTGGCAAGAAACCTGACTCCTAATGATCACAATAAACAAAATTTATAGAATATTTATAGACTTGCACACAAATCAAAGCAGGTATTAACCCATTTTATGGATGAGGAAACTAAAGCTAATAATTGAAATGCTATATCTAAGATCAACCAGAGTCAGTAGCAGAAGTGGGGCTCAAACCAAGGTCTTTTGTGTCCTAATCCTTATCTGTCCATTGTAATCTGAGTTCTACTTAACACTAATGATATGCGATCTGAGGTTAGTTGCCTGATTTTCTCTGTCTAATTAACAAAATGCCTAGAAAAGTTTTAAAAACCCTTCTATAATTCCAGACAGTTTGGGGGCAAGTGCTATGCAAGTTCTGAAGAAGATATTTTGAAAAATAACTTTATCTTAAGAAGAAATGAATGTTATTACTAACTATATAAATAAAAAATTTAGGATAATTCTGACCTTTATTTGGGGGAATGTGGTAGATAGTGAAATTGTGGAGGGATTCATAGGGACCTTCAACGTTAGTGATTAACATTTTATTTCCTAAGCTGGAAATAAATGTATGATAATTGTCATATTGTTTATTTGCCTAATTGATGTAAGAAATTTTATGATACACTTTTTCAAAAGAAGACTGGAAGAAAACCCATACACATAAGGAAATATATTGACACATATTAAAGGTAGTTTAATATTTTTATAAACTTACTAGAGGCCCAGTGTACAAAATTCATGCAAGGTTAGGGTCCCTAGGCCTGGCTGGTGATCAGGGCTGATAGGGCCTTTCTTCCCCTAGCTGCCTTCCTTCATTCCATGCCACCTGCTGGTGGTCAGTGCATGTCATAGCGAGCAGTGGAACTCCTTGTTGGTCCAACTTCCGAGGAGACAATTTGCACATTATCAAATAATATAGGATATCAAATATTTTTTACACTGTTTATTCACATTATGTTGGAAAATTTCGGCATCATAAAGAATCCATTTATATTCCCTAATAGGCATAAGATTTCATATAGCTAATTTTGACTTCAAATTTGGGCCCATATAAATCTATTGTTTCTCTTGATTGGGACTATAAATTTGGTGGTAAGACTGTTAAGAACAATGAAGAAAACCAGAATATTTTAGTAAGTTATCTTTTTTTAGGAATAGCCTATTTTAAGGAATAGATTGGATTCCTATAGGGGAATAGAAAAAGTTTTGTGTTTCTACTAGTCAAACAAAGATACAAATGGACAGCACATCTGCCAATGAATCAGATTCTTCACAGAGCTGCTGCCAGTGACCTAAGTTCACACTGGCATGGTGCTTTATTGTTTACAAAGCACTTCCATCCATAATAGTGTGCTAATAGAAATGGTACACTGATAGAGAATGCTAACGGCGATAGGTGATTTTGCAGTTAAAGAAACCAAATATAGGATCAATCAGATAGTGAAGTATAGAGTCAGAACTGGAATCTCTGTCTTTTTACTGCACAAGCTCAGGATAACAGACTAAAGGGGGTAAAATAACTTTCTATGTATGGTAATATGCTAAAAAATGGCAGAGCAGGTAATACTGAAACTTTACAAACAATCACAGCCTCTACAAGGATATAAGTTAGAGGAGGAGGAATTATTTCATGCATCAATGCTGCAGGAGCTTCTCCAGGTTATACTGTTGAATGACAAGCTACTGCTCTCTGGCTTTGTGGTCCATTTGAAAATCTTTTGGACTCTTAATCCAGAGAAAAAGCACTTAAAGATTGTGGATAAATTTGGAAGGTATATTTTCATATGCAAAGATGGAGTTATGTAAATTACTGGGTGACAGCGACACTCTTAATGAACACTAAGAGTACCCAAAAATGAAAAAGATGTCATTTCTGTCCTTCAGGATCTCAGGATCTAATGAAGACCGAGTTCTATAGAAGGCAAAACACTGATGTTTTTTTCTTCCCATTCCTTAAATGATGATCTTCACTAGGACTTTTTAAAAATGTATTTTTATTTATCTCAGAGAGGAACGGAGAGGGAGAGAGAAATAGAAATACCAATGATGGGAGAGAATACCATTTATTGGCTGCCTCCTGCACATCCCAACTGGAGATCAAACCTTCAACCCAGGCATATACCCTTGACTGGGACCCTTCAGTCCACAGACTGATGCTCTATCCACTGAGCCAAACAGATCAGGGATTCCCTAGGATTTTATTCTTACCAATTGCCTTTTCTTTCTTTCTTTCTTTTTTTCCCCTCACCCTATAGAGTTAGACACTCATCTAGTTATTTATTTCTATGATCATATAATAAGCTGTGGCTCCCATGTGTTTGTTTCTCCTGGATTCTAGCCTCCTACTTATAGATGCCTTTTGGACATACAGTATTATATCTAACCATATTTCTCAGGTATTTTAACTCCACACATACAACATGGAACCTTTTCTCATTTTTATATTCTTTGTTTTGTTTGATGGCATCACTGTGTATTAGTTTCCAACTAAAAATCTCAGATGCATCAGTTATCTCTTCCTCAGTCTCCTATCCTTCATGTTCAGTTGTTCATCAAATCCTGTGAATTTTTATCTCCTAAATATGCTTAAATGTTATCTTTTATCTTTATCCTTAAGCTTCATCTCTTACCTAGATTACTACAAACATCCAACTACTGTCTCAGCCTTTTATTTCTTCTCCCTCAAAGCCATTCTCTATATAGTTACTTGATTGATATTTCCAAAACAAAACTGATAACATAATTTGAATTTGTCTAAATTCTTTCAGTGGTTTTCTCCTATCTACTGAAGTTAAGTTCAAAATCATTATCACAGCCTTACTAGACTGTTAGTAGCCTACCACTTTTCTACCACTCTTTTTGTGCCCAGCACACTCATTTGATTTTGTTTCTGGCCTGATACTTAGTTGGTATGCACAGGTAAAGACCACTGTCAATTTTGATTGGTCAGTACACATGTCCTACTAGATGTTAAATATTTTAAATATCACTCTTCCTTTATGCTAACGTGTTTTCCATTTTTCAATCATGTACTTCTGTGGCCTTTGAATAGTCAGTTTTATCTGCCATCAACATCTTTCCTTCTTTTCTACCTAACAAATTAATATTACTCATTCCAGACACTGCTCAAATATCACTTTCTTTGTAATATCTTCCCTGCTCTTCACCTGCCCGGGCAGAATTTTTATTCCCTCTCGCCTCTCAAACACACATTGTATATATATTGATTATAGCATTGCATTTTGTTGCAAACATCACTTACCAACTTGGGAGATTTTCAAGAAAATGTCTTTTTGAAATCTCCAATGTCTAACCGTATTTGCCATATAGAAAAGCCTCTCATAAAACATCTATTGAATTTATGGGTAGATGGACCTAGAGAAGTTTCACAAAACAGGATTCAAGTTTGATTTTGAAGACTAAGTGGAAGAAAGGCATTCCAGGATGGAAGATTAGGGTGTGCCAAAAGCAGGAAATATCAGTATATTTTGGAACAGTGAACCCAAATTTAGGATGCAGTAGGTCATAGGTAGACATTTGATATAAGTAGGTTGGGATTAAATTGTGGAGGGCTCTGATAACCACATTGAGGAGCTAGGACTATGTTCTATGTATATTGAAGATCTTTACAGCAGGAGACTGAACAGGAAGTGATGTTTTCCAAACTACGTTTCAGCAAGACCTCTCTAATGGCACTGTGCTACAATAATTGAATGCTGGGAACCAGTGGGTGGCCACAGTCCAAGGAGGATCAGATAAAGAAAGTTCTATCTAAGCCTATCTTAGTGCAAAGTTAAAATAAAAATGAGACCTATTTTGGAGGCAGAACTAGCAAAAGTTTGGAACTGATAAATTTTGAGGCTAAGTGGATTGTGAGGGATTAACTATTATTATACTATTTTGAAATTGAGTGATTAAAAGACAAGAGGTGATGTATAACAGGAGACTTTGTAGAGTTTATTTTTGGCAAATCAAAACATGACAGTAGGACATAGATGCTCTCAGTTATAGGCTCATCTTTTCACTCACCCTCAGAGCCCAATGACTAGGTTTATTTCACATGTTTTCTATGTTTATCTTAATTTCCAGTTGAGAACTCACTGGAAAATCCAGAAGCAATGATGATAAATACTTCTAATCACTATTGTGTAGGCTTGCTAAAGATAATTCAACTAGCATACACCATAGCGGATTTTTAAAATAAGGGTCTGGGAATATAAACTCAATCTCAAACATACCCAGTGACAAAAGAATCTATTTTATATATTAGAAAATACATTATTTTAATATCATCAGGTATATCAAAACATAACTGACTCAGAATATAAGAGAAGAGAGTAAATATAGATTGTCTGTGCTATTTACATGACTATTGAGCACTTCAAATATGGTTAATTCAAACCAAGATGTGATGTAAATATAAAATGCACACTAGAATTTTGAAGACTTAGTACAAAAATGAAATAACATCAAATATCCCAATAATTTATTATATTTATTACATGTTAAATGTTAATACTTGAGATACATTGGTTAAATGAAATATATTATCAGAATCAATTCCACTTGTTTCTTTTTATTTTTTTATGTGGTTCCTAGAACATTTAGAATTATATACATGGTTTACATTATATTTCTATTGGGCAGTTCTGGAATGTTTTTTTTATTCAACAACCAGCTAAAAGGCCATTATTTAGTTCCTAGTGTACAGATGGTTATGCTATGTACTAAAAGCTTTGAAGTTAGTTGAGGAGTAGCAATTGCATAAATTATGTATTTTTAGGGCTTGATAACATTTGAATCAATATACAGAAGAACACTGGTTAAAAAAGTAAACTGGATTTGCTCTGTCTCTCCTTTCAAACATTAGTTTTGTTCTCTTACATTCTTTCCCCAATATCCTATTTGGTGATTTGTAAGGATCCAATCTTATGTTGTTAAAATCAACAACAACAACACGCAGGAATTTGGTTTACAAATTCCTAGAACCCTTGGGTTAGTGGAAAAGAAGTAACACATATCCACATTTAGGTAGCTAGGATGCAAAGACTTAGAATAATCATTATTCTTAATCCTGAAGCTCTTTTCAACATACCTTATTCTTTTTCTGAAGAGTCAGAAGATACTTTCCAGTGTCATAGCCCTCAGGGTCATTCAAGTATTTATAAAGATTGGAGTTTTAGATAAAGAATTTGCTTTGTGTTGATGGACTTACTGATATTACATTTGCGCTACCATTCCAGGTAAACAATGTGAATATCTGTGATTGTACAAAAACAACTATTTTTATTTTTATTGTATTAATTTATTTAAATATGTTTTTATTCATTTTAGAGAGGAAGGGTGAGGGCGAGAGAGAGGAAACATCAATCGGCTGCTTCCTGCAAGCCCACAACCTGGGAAGGGAATCAAATTGGTGACCTTTTGGTGCATGGGACAATGCTCAACCAACTGAGACACAATGGCCAGGGCAAAAGATAACTTTTTAAAACAAAAGGACTTGCCAGTGGCCAATATCTTAATTTTTTTGTTTTGAGTAAGGTACTTGGTTTTCCATACCATTTGTATAGAAAAAGTTTAACTTTCAAATGGAAGATATCTTATTTTTTTGTGTTTTGTTTTTATGGAAGTGAGAAGTAAATGCTTTGGTTTGTTGTTTTTTTAAAGCTAAGTTTCTAATTATAATGGAAAGTACTTCAATGCTACAACAATATGCTGAATAGGTTCAAATGGCAGAAACAGCGTAATACAGAAGATGCAAAACATTCTTTGAAAATGGCGTTTTTATTTTAGAAGAGTTTTTGACTGGGGTAGAGCAGTGCCAATGGAAATAAATGAGTAGTTGAAAACCATTTATGAATACCAAGGTGTGAATGCAGTTTAGCTTTGCAATTCTCAATTAATAGTCTACGTGTGGACATTTCTTATTTAAAAGGGCTGTCTGAATTGAGGTTATGTTCAGTTTACCAAGTGCCAGTCTAGATGTGTTTTGATATTTTGATTACTAAAAGGGTTTTATTTTCTTTTTACAAAGAAAATTTGCATCAGTTACTGAATAGCCCACATCATGGACTAAAATGCTCTAAAAGTATGTCAAACAAAGCAAAAAACATGAAAATAGCGGAGTTTTCAAATGAGTAATATTCATTTCCAGGTTTGAAGAATTGAATTATTCAAGGCTAGACTGCATATTCAAATTTGAGTTATGCATTTTGACAAAACATTGTTGACTGTGTGTAAGTATTAGTAATACTCAGATTGTACCTGGGGTGCAATTTGTATGCTGGCTGCATAATAGCCAAATGTTCCAATGTTTCTTTGCATTTAGAGTAGGGTATGTTTTTGAGTTGGTATTAAAATATATGCTACTAACCTCTATGTCTACTCAGTTTCAAAAGAAAACATCTGTGGAAATGGTATTGTTTTTTTTTTGTTTTTTTTTTTACAGCTGTTACATGCTTTAAACTAAGGTATCAATGAAACTTAACCATTTTGGTTTTTACTTACCAGACTTTAAAATAAAAGGAATTAAGCCATTAAAAAACAAAAGTATCTTACTCACTGAAGCAAAGACACCTGAAGTTGTCTGCTAGGCCAAGCCACCTTGCTGGGTTAAAGCAGTAGAAGAGGTCTCAAATCCAGAAGGAACTGTGTTGGCTGCTAAAACACTGAGAAAAGCAGCTATCTGCAGCTTCCAAACCCATATTTATTTTGAGCTAAATATTTAGTAAATGATTCAATAATTACTTATTGAGTCCTTATTACGGATCAGGCCTGAGCAAAATAGGCATGTTCACTGGCCTCATGGCACTTACCAACTAGTGTGTATGCTGGGGGCCAGGGGGAATGTTGACAAATTGTGGCTGGACAACAGTGCAAGTATATATGGCAATAAGGAGTAGTGGCTGAGAGCGCACACTTTCGTCCCATGTATGGGTTTGAGTCCTGGCTTGCTGGGAATCATGGGGAAGTGATTTAATGTTTCTTTGCCTCATTATCCTTCACAAGGTTGCTTGTGAGGCTTTTTGTTAGACTGTAGAGTAGCCTGGGCCATAAATGCTTTATATTTGTTAGTATTATTTTCATAAGCTGGAATAAGGGCTATGAGGATCTGTAATAATACCACATGATCTTGTCTGGAGCTGGGGTAGGTGGGATTCAGAGGAAGCTTTCCTATGGAAAGGATCTGTGGGATGAGTAGGATTAAGTAGATGGAAAGGGTAGAGGTGGAGATGGGGTAGGAAGTGGGGCTGAAGTTGTAAAATAACTTTCCAAGCAGTTGGAAGGATCTCTGCTAATACTCTAAGGCAGGAGGGAATATGGCACCTTCAAGGCCCCTCAAAGTAGCCCTGGAGGGCTGGAATGCAGGGAGGGTCAGGGGAATGACAAGAGAAGAGGAGGTAATGCTCTAGGTCTAGGCTCACAACAGGAACTCAAGTTTGCTTAAGATTTTTTTGTTTGTTTGTTTGTTTTGTTGCTGTTTTGCTTTCTCCTCCCTCTCTCCCCACCCCACCCTTCTCTCTCTCTCTGTCTCTCTCTCTCTAAAGTAAATGAAAATGATGGGTCTGGGCAGGATGGGGGACAGGTATTTCCTTGTGTGTTTTTCTGCTCGGTCTTACAAATAAAAATAATTCCCAAGTGGCTCAACATATATTACCGAAATGCTGCATTTTGTCTAAATATTAGATGTAATTAAATTGCCTCTTGGTGTTCAACTTATCTTTTTTGCATGCATTATAATCCTCTATTTGTGTTTATGCTCCACAGCTGGCATGCTAGCTGAGGGAATAATTTATAATACTCGATACAAAAGAGGTGGGGTAGATGAGTGCTAATTAAGCCTACTTAGTAAGAGACTTAAAGAAAAAGAGATTTCTGTGTCTCTCCTAATGGGATGAATACCCTGTTCCAATTCCTACTTTCTGTAAAAATGCACTATACACTATGTAAAATAAGTCTCTAAATCTCAATTTCCTCAACTGAACATGATGCTGGGCACAAACTATAAGTATAGCCAGGTTTGAATTTCTTGATCTTGGCACTCTTTTGTTCTCTCGGTACGTGATGTTTTAAATCAGCAGAATAATTTAGGAATGGTAGATATTGCAACAACTAATTTTTCTTCTCTGTAATCTGCATAGACTTCAAAATGCCTACAAAGCACAAAGTGCCAGTTCATCTAATTTGTTGGCAAGGATAAAAAAGAAGAAAGAAATTTTTTTCCTAAGCGTGTGAATCAGCCCAGCTTTAGCAGATATTTTTCTGTCATGTGCAGCCGGAGGGCTTATGCCTATCTGAGCTTTATTTGACAATTACCACTTGCCAGCATAATTAAATGATAATTTATAAATACTAAAGAAAGCCTAATGGGGAAGAGCAAATAGGTGCTTATCAGGGCATTGAATAAAGTTGATCTGCTTCAGTGGCAATTTTCATCTCTTATCTTGGTTGTTAACTGGTCTCACTTTTTCTGTGTGTGTTGTTTAGGTTTAATATTTGTTAGGGTGACAATATCTCCCTACATATACACATTTTACCCCATGCAGAATTCCAGTATTTCTTTTGCTGTTCAATTTGCAGCCAATGTATGTATGAACTAGTTCTTATATTTTGATTCATAGTGTGTATTTAGCACTTAAATTTGAACATATTACTAAAGAAACCCTAAACAAATGAGTTATTTTTCTGTTTCTCCCCCACTCCACTCCCCCCCACCTTTTTTTCTTCAGTGAATAAGTTCTTCTCTGTGTTGTGTCTGTGATTTTCTTTTAATCGGTTTTTTAATCACCTGGGCTTTGCAGTTAATTACATTCCACAGAGTCTCTCCCTCTATTCCTAGAATGCTGGCGGATTTTTTTTTTTGTAAGCAAGAGAGAAAGCACACATGTAAGCCAGCACTCTGGCAAGAGCGCTCCCCAACCTTGTGGAGATAAGAATGACACTTTATGCGCAGCATGGAAATTTTGCTCTGTTCCCACTGAATATAGAAATTACCCAAAGAAGAATTCTGTAGGTTAGACGGCTTTTGTCCTACCAGTGTCTCTTCTCAAGGTTCCTTACCTATTATAAATATTAGGGCAGTCTCTGCAGATGCTGTTGTTAGGCCTCGGACAGAGACACAGATTTGTCCTGAGTAACCTAGATAAAGCAGTGCGAGAGCAATTCTCTATTTGAATGGAAACAAATCAGAAAATGGAAAAAAAAAATTGAATTTTCCCACCTTTAGAAAAGCATCTTTGAAGAAGGCAAATATTGGGGGGGTTAGGGTGGGGGAGAGAAGACACCGTTAGCAGATTGTGAGAAGACTGAGGTCTTTTTTTTTTTTTTTTTTTCTTGCCATCCTGAAAGTAAATAATTTTAGTAACTACTGATTAGGATTGTGGTGGTTTGAGTGAAGAGTGTAGAAATGGCTTATCAGGAGAATAACAAAATAAACGGCTTTGGAGTTTAATGTTGTCAGTTCCTTGAGTTATTCAGCATTTTGTCCCTATAAATAGCAATTATTTGCCTTTTTCAGGGCTGAAAAATTATATTTTGTACTTAAATATTAAAACATACAGTGCCATCATTGGGGGTAGAATCCTAATGTCAGAACAGATTTTTATACGAGGAATAATTTGAAAGTGGTGGATTAGTTTCCACCTTTTGAAACGCAGTGCTTTCTATAATCTTCAAACATTATTTAGGATAATGGAAGCCATCATCCCGTTTCTCAAATGTTAGCACTTCCATTAGAATTTTCAGCTACCTCTTATTTTTTATATTAAAATACAAGGCTTAAAAGGTATTATCTTACTAAAGGGGGGCAATTGTAGAGATGATTTGATTGAATAAAGGAAAAAGCTGTACAGGCCTTTTAAGATCAAGGATGTATTGATGGAAAGCTATCATTAGAGACAATTAATGTTCTCCAAGGGAAGAAATTGATTATGGACAAAGATGGACCCTAAGGAGCAGATATATCTTAATGCTCTAAGGCCTTAAGGATTATGCATTTCATTCACAGCTTCTGTGTTTTAACCCTTTGTAGTGACTAGCACACTAGCTGATGGTTGCAGAATGGCATGAATTAAATTAAAGAAAAAGATTATGTCTTATAAAGAATGCTCATAGTGATTGACATTTGATTCTTTAAATAATCTTAAAATAATTAAATTTGTAGTATCGTTTCTCTATATTGCCCTTTAGAATAGATCTGGACATAATACATAGAAAAATAAAATCAGGTAGTGATGGAAGTGTGGTAATGCCCAGTAATCACATTAAAGATGTGCTTTCATAAGGATCCCCTGAACTACGGCTGCATTTATGTTTCCAAATAACATATCCCTTTAACTTGCTTGTTCTTCCTATAGATCTCGTACAAAGCATTCATCATGTTGTTAGCCAGTGCCTAGCAGCCGTGGATCACAATTGGGTACTTAATAAGGTGGCAACCCCACTGGGAACATTTCACATAATTATTCTTAGCAGAAAGAAGGTTGTTATGGCTTTTTTTCCCTCCCCTTTTTTGAGTTTGGCAGAGTTCCAAGTGATTTAGTTTGGGCTCCTAAAATCCAGTTATATATATCATTGGTGAGTTATGCTTCATGTGTAGTGGGTGTCCTTACTTTTCTGTAGAATATACTGCAGACCAGCTGTGTCAGTTTAATTATGAAGTTGGTCTCCTCAAATCTGGGACCAGCCCCAGGACAAGCAGATGACAGGAACTGCTTTTTGACCACAGTTTCAGAAGGTGTCAATATGAGCATAGGGGTGCTTTTAGAAATCAATCTCTCTCAAGACTTCACTATACTCTTTGACAGTGGATTATGACTATTGCCAAGTAAATAGGAGAAACTTACCCATTGAAGTGGTAAATGGCTTATCCAGAGAGCTAGCTCTGTGGTTTTAAATATCAGTTAAGGGAAGAAAGGTTAGATACTGGGCTCTATACCTTAGGTCTTATAGAGTTTATAAATAACTTTAAGTTAGGTCAAATTATTAAAATAGTTTGTACCTTAAGTCCTCACAATGTAAAGGTACGTCTTTTTTTGTTGTAGTTATTAATCTTCATCTGAGAATAGTTTTTCCATTGAATTTTTTATATATAGAGAGAAAAGCATTGATGTGAGAGAGACACATTGATTGGTTGCCTCCCTGACACACCCCAACTGTAGCCAGGGATGCAATCTGCAACCCAGGTATGTGCCCTTGATCAGGAATTGAACCAGCGACCCTGTGGTCCAAGGGCTGATTCCCTTCCACTGAGCCACACAAGCCAGGGCTGTGAAGGTGCGTCTTTATTTTATTAGACCTAAAGATTATACATTTTCATTATCCTTTGTTTTTGTTTTTTTTCAAAAATTTAAAACAATTTGGAAATAATTTATTTTAAAGAACAGTGGGAGAATATGCTTTATTCATTATATTATGGAGCTACTAGATCATGACTTTAAATCTCCAAGCTGCTGTTGCCAACTTGCAACACTTATACCAATTCAAGTACATATATATAAGTGACTATATCAGTGGCTGTGAGTGGCTTTTTCTGGCAAGGTGAACATCTTCATCTTACTGTCATCTGAGAAGATATTTCCCATACTGTTCCTTTAACAGGAAAAACAGAGCACATGATGTTATATATCCAAAGATCTAAATTAAAGAGAGATCATAGCTAATTTTTATGTAACTGTGAAAGAGAAAAAACATAGGGGTTGTCTATAAGTCTCATTGGCTATCTTACCAATGAGAAGTGGAGTTCTATTAAGGGCTGGTTGGAGAGGAAATGTAGTTTATGAAAAGAGTGAGAATAACTAAGTAGATTTTCCAAACTAATTAAATGTCTCTGAAGTTTTGAATCTGTGAGCTTGGGGAGGTAGTGGTGCCATTAACAAAAAATAAATGAGGGAGAAAAATGAGCTGGGATGAGGCACATTGCATCTGAGTATCTGTCATCAAATGCAGGCATCAAGGCCTAGCGGGTGACTGGAGAGGTCTGGCGTTTAGTAGGAAAGAAGCCAAAGTTTAGAATAATGGTTTAGAGTTATACAAAGAAATTGAAATGGTAAGAGAAAGAACAGAATAATGTTGTGACTTATAAACCCAGAGAAAAGAAACTTTCAGGGAATGAGGAGTTAGTTGGGTGCCATTAACGACCGAGGGAGACCCAGGAGAATGAGAACCTGGATATAAAGGGGTTTGGCCATTCATAGTTCATTTGTAAGCTAGGAAGTCGGGTCTGCTTAAGTTTAAATGCTAATCCCCAATTATTAAGGGAATTGTGTATCCTCTGGAGACTTAATCTCTCTGGGTCTCAGTCATTTACTCCTCAGGACAATCCTGATGACTGCTACAAAGTCATTAGGACACAACTGAGGTGTAACGGAATAAATTCCCCCAAGGTAACATGGCTAGTAATAGCTGAGTAAGAATTAGAGCCATGACTTCAGAGTCTCCTTCCTATTTTTACAGAATAGCTGGAGATGCAGGAAGATTAAATTGATTAAAGTATGGGATGGAACTATGATCTGAGCCCATGCCCACCAGACTTTCAATTTATATCTATTCACCATATATACTTTTCTAATTACTGACTATGATATTTTAGAAGGGAACTATTTATAGGGATCAGGAATACTGGACCTATTTCAAGTAGCTCTACTTAGGGATTTATGAACTCTATAGCTAAACCATGTTGGAAGAACTCAGAGTGCATTCCCTGGGCAAGACACATATGCACCACCTGGGAATTGTTAGGACTGAAGATCCTTTGCCCCAGGCCAGACCCGTTGACTCATAACTCTAGCAATCTGTTCCTCCAGGTGAGATTCTCATGCATGCTAAAGTTTGAGAACCGCTGTCTTAATCTAACCTTGCTTCCAAGTATTTCTATTTCTATTGGTGACTATTGCCAAGTGGCCAGGTGGTTCTGATTGTGGCTAGAACTGCAGTTCCCATTATTGATAGCCATTAGGACCCACTGAGAAAGACTTAGTGGCTGCTGAAATCTAGGTGCCATGCCCAGAAATTCTCATTTAATGTGCCTGGGGGGTAGCATAGGCACTGGGATTTCTACAAGTTTCCCAGGCGATCTAAACGTACATCAAGGGCTGGGACCTTCTGGCCCAGAACCATGGTTCTCAAACTTTAGTATGAATCAGGATTTCCTGTGGAGAGCTGGTTTAAAAAGGTAGATCATTGTCCCCACCCTCAGAGTTTCTAATTCAGTAGGTCTGCGATGGGGCCAGTGACTTTGCATTTCCAACAAGTTTATAGGTGATGCTATTGCTGCCAGTAAGCGGGGGGGGGGGGAGGGGGGAAACCACACTCTGAGAACTGCTAGAGTAGAAGTTCAAGGTTCTTTTTGGGAGGTGTGATGAACTGAGCTGGTCATGTCAGTCCGCAGCTCTCATTCCTGCAGAGGCGGGGGTCCCTCCAGAGTGCCCGGGTGGTGCTTCCATGTCCATCTCACTGGCAAGACAGACTTGGCCTGGAAACACATGTGCCTGAACAGTCCTTCTCAAACTCTAACCAGTGCCAAGGTCACCAAGGGACCTTGCCAATGGCGGTCCTGATTCAATGGGCCTGGGAACCTGAGACTCTTCATTTCTAGCTAGCTTCTTGGTGATGCCAAAGCTGCTTGTCCATGGCCATGCTGCATAGCGAGGCACTGAGGGTATTTTTCAAACTTGCTTGATCATCCAAATTACCTGAGGTGCTTTTGCTACAGGGTTTTGGCTTGAGTCCTACTGAGTCAGAATATCCAGGGGGAAAGTTGTATCCGTATCTTTGTTAAGCAATTTATTCCAAAAAGAATACTTATTGAGCAATAACTCTGTGCCAAGTTCTATGCTGGATGTAAATAAGGAGATGCCTAGTCCTATTTTCATGGGCTTCCACTTCAGTCAAAGAAACGAAGGAATTAGTACGTTTTTAAAAAGGTAGCTTATGATGAGACAGTTGCTCAAAGCACACAAAGCAAGGTCACGAGTCCCAATTGTGCACTGAAGCACCGTTGCCTAGTTTTTTCAAGAAAGGTCTAGGAGCCATCTTGGTCTTACCCTCTTGATGTGAAGACTGAGGGGATCAGGAGCAGAGGTCCTGAGAGTGGACCGAGTTTAGCTGACTGCTTGGAATTAAGGGGGGGAGGGGGGCACAGGTGGACTGATTCCATGTCCTGCTGATTTTGTTACTGCCTCACATTTGGGAAATACTTCTAAACACTTTCTTATACTTGCCAGAGCATAACGTAATACTTGTTTGAAATGTCATCAATCACCCCATCATAGTATTGGTCTCTAGAGGGGGAGTGTGGAAGCTGTTATATAGTAGTGGCCAATAGAAATAAATTATTTCTGAAAATCATAGGGATAAGATTACGAGGATTTCCTGCTAATTATTTGGCAATGTAGAAGTGGTTATGTGCACAGGAAGTAACAAAAGATTCAAAGAGTTGTATGCCACTAAAGAATGTTTCTACAAGTTTTAGGTTCCTATCACATAATACTTCTTGGAGGGTTTTGTGTGACTTCCCAGAAAGAATAATATATGGTTATCAAAAGGAGCAAGGGAAATTGAGTCAAGAAAAAGACAACTGGCAAACAAAAAAGGAATAAGTGGGATTTTCTTGGTGAGTAAGTGAGCTCAGATGTTTTTAGCATTGTTACAAATTTGCTTATATAGATAATATTTTATGTGCTTTTTATTTTTGTCTTTTAATTGGGCACAATGTTTTCTTTGGCTCAATGATTTATTAGCTATTAGACTAAAAAACAGCTTTACCCAGATATGACTCACATACCATATAATCTGCCTATTTAAAATATACAATTCATTGTTCTTTAGTGTATACTTTTTCTATATGCATTGTATTCAAGAAATACCTAACGGTAGAGGAGAAATAAATAAGAAGAAATCTTTGGGCAGAGGCAGATTTCACCTGTATTATTTTTTTTTTCAAGCTGTGAGCACTTCTTAATTACGAGTTAAAAAAAAAAACATTTATGATTGGTAACATATGTTGTTGTCAGCATGTATTTAACACCTGCAGAAATGAACGTGAAAAAAGTGACAGCGCATAGGTGGAACACCCACTGGGTTGACTGTGAACACTGTCAACAAATTTTACTTTGTTAATTTTTTTTATTAAAAAAAAATCCAAGAAAAGAATGTAATAGTGCAGGTGTTCAGAGCATCCAGCAAACTGATATAATGAAAGGGGAGGTTATACACCTTTAACAAGGAAACCAGGGTCTGGATATGTGGATCTTTATCTTTGCTTCACACTTGCTTTCCTCTACCTTTCTTTTTTTTCTTTTTCTTTCTTTTTTTTAGAATCCTCTTTGCTTGTTGATCTTGGCAGCCTTGGTTGTCCTGAGAGCCTCTTGCCCCTTAAGAAAGGGAGAGGGGCAGTCAGGGCAGATCAGCTGAGAGACAAGATCAAACACCTTGAGCAGCCTTTGCTAGAAGGTAGAGATTGAGGTGTTCCTTTTGCACCTGATATGCTAAGGATGAAGTTGTAATAAATGGAGATATGAGGTTAGTATCAGCTCCTTGCATAGGTTCTGTGAGTGTAGGTTCTGTCTTTGGAACTCTGTGGTCACTCTTCCTGGGAGTGGAGGCCATTTCATTTAGCACAAGACAGAGCTAGGCAGAGAGCACGCCCTTGGAAGTACTTCCTGCATGTCGCTGGGGTTGCTATTTAGTTCCGTTGCAGAATGAGAATCTTGCAAGTTGCTTCCCAAGATCTGCCATCATTGATGATTTCATTTCCTTATTCTGTAAACCAGTGTACTCAGTAGGAATGGGTAATATTTCTCATTTGAAAAGACACCCACCCGTGTCCCCCCCTTCAAAGAATTTGCCTAGATTGAAAATAAATATGGGGAGGTGTGTTCATTTCTACTTTCAGAACTCTGAACTGCTGAACTTTTCAGTGTCCACAGGGCCTTCCTCTTCTCTCCCCTTTCTCCTCCCACACTCTTGCACTGGCCTAACTACTGTTAATCCATCATTCTGTTCGCATATAAAAAGCAATTCACAAACTCAAGGTATTCCAGGGGCACAAAACAGAAGGATCTAGGTTCAGTTTAAGTCCAGCCAGATCTGTTTCCCCTCCAGGCCTGGGCAATGGCTCTTGATTAAGTCATGGCTCTGACGGCGGCGTGGTGTGGGAATTGGTGTGGGAAACATTTGTGCCTCTCACAGCTGAGCGGAGCCCCTGGAAATGATACATTTTACACCTCTCACATGAGACCAGAGAGTTAGAAAGCACTTCACCCCCATTCCTCTGGGACGGAGAATCTGTTTGCAGTAATCACGGGCAGTGTTGACAGAACGTTCAAAACCATCTGCTCAAGGGCAAGTGTTAACTCTATCAAATCCTAATATTTTAAGCACACTGATCCCCAGGCCCAGGAGACCTCCTGACAGCTCTCCGTGGGCTGTGTGTCAGCCTGCCAGTCAGTTACTACCCCACCGCACAAAGGCCTGAGGCTCCAGTGAGGAGAGGTCGTTAGAATGAGAAATGCATCCACAGAATCCACGTCATTCGTGTTAGCTGTTATGAATCCGCTTACTGATTCTTTAGTGCAGTATTTCTCTGTAATATACATGCATAGGTTTGTCTTTGAATTTATTGTTTGTAAATGGGCTTTTATTTCTTTTTTAAATCTTAATGCATTCCATCTTCAGTATGGGTGTTATAAATTCGTGTAGGCTTATTGTGCACACATAATTACGTACAAATAAGCATATAAAGACAGATTATATCACCCAATTAAAATCCTTTATCCAAATTACGTAATAAAGCATAAAACTCTGCCGGTAGATTTTGGATGTACTACTCTCACAACCCTCGCCAGAGGCCATCAAGTTGTTTAAACTGGTCGGAATATTTATTTATTTAGTGTCACTACCCTTTGCCATCAAAACTACCCCCTCAGTGTTTCAGAACTAAAAGCATACAAAGCAATTTTTTAAAAAAATCCTGTAGCAGTAAAAACATCACACAGCCCAGCCAGGTGAAAACATTGCCTCCTCAAAGGAAGCAAGTTTAAGGTTTCAGGGACGGATCTGAGCCGCTGCCCGAGTAAGGCCCACTGGAAAGGACGTGACGTGCGCTGGCCCGAACCCTCTGTGGAAATCTCTCCATCCTCGTCAGAGACGTTGCGATGAGGCTGGTAGCATCTGCCATGATGTCTTGGATGGAGTTAAGAGAAATACTGAGTGGAAACCCAACATTAAGAGAAAGTTCTCAGCCACAAACCCCCAAAAGTTCAAATATGACATTTTCATTTTTAATTTTTTTTGTGTGTGTGTGAGAATTTCATCCTATGCCACTTAACTGTGCTAGGTGACCGCAGGAAGTCAGTCAATCATATGTGTTGAATAAATGGGTGTAAGTTCTGCTGTACCGTGGCACTAATATTACCTGCAGAAGGTAAATGAGGGATTTCTCTGGTTATAGTCACCATCACCACCGATGCCATCCCATCGCTGACAGTTGCTGGCTGTGTGCCACCCTGTGCCACACACTTTAGCACATTATCTCATTAGCTGTCTACATCAGACATATCAAGTTGGTTCTATCATTATTTTTATTGTTAGCCTCATTTTGGAGATAAGGAAACAGGCTTAAAGAGCTAAGTGGGTTGGCCAAAGACACATTACAAGTTAATGGTAGAGTCCAGATAAAAGCCCGGGCAGAACGTTTCTAAGTTTATCCTCTCAAACTCCTCTAAAACATAACTATTTAAAGGCTACAAAATTCTTGGAGACCAAAGAGCCTAGATAGGGCTGTATGTGTTCTTCTAGAGTTTCATTTCATTGGTAACTGCTTGGAGACATCAGGAAGATGAATATTAGAGTTCTATCCGTTAAACAATGAGACAAAAACCTACATATAGGCTCCCCTCTCACCTAGCACCTAGAGCTCTACATTTTAATTGTTCTTTCTAAAGATGACCTTCAAGATTTCTCACTGGGCAGTTTGGGAGCCTGATCTTCCCGAGATGATGCTATATTTCTATGATTTGATGTTATTTCTGCCATCCAGAGAACATTGCATGTCACTCTCAACAGCCAATGTCTTATTGTAGTTCTCTTTTTGACTGAATGTGTCTTTTGTCTTTATCTGTGTGTGTGTGTGCAATGTAAGAGACAGAGACAGAGAGGGGAGACTTGGTAAACACATTGAGATGCAAATTTATTCACAATTAGGAGCTCATAGAAGCTCTTAGGTCATCTGGGCCTCTTGAGTTTGTTGCTTAGGGTTTCTGAGTTCAGTTTCCTCATCTAAACAAAAATATTGATACTTATTTCTCCGGGTTATTGTAAAGATGAAGATAATATTTTAAAAAGTATCTGCTTTATCAGGCACATTTTAAATACTCAATGAATATTAATTCCCTAGTCTATTTTCTTCCTCTTATCTTATTTTTTTAAAAACGTGTTTGTGGGTTTTTTTTGTTTGTTTGTTTGTTTTGTTTGTTTTGTTTTTGCTATTTGTAAAAGAAGCAATTTTAATAGCCTTGGTTCACAAGCAAGAAAAGGAAAAGTAATGGCATATTTATATAAAACTCTTTGGAGAAAGGTCCCCTGAAAATTAACTTGCATTCATGTTTGGATATCATGACTTTTGTGTTATTACTTGACATGAGACTACCAAATATAAATTTTTAAAAATATCCTACAATTAAAATAATAGAATGCCATAATGGTTACCACGTAAAGATTTTTACAAATTGGTTTTGCCTTTTCCCTATATCTTGGAAGCTAGCCTTTTGGAGTTCTGAAATACATGGAGTTCTGCTGTGGAGCTCTTTGCCTCAGTATGCTACCACCTATTCCTTCCAACACCTATGTAGTGAGAACAGGCAGCACTGTCCTAGGTGCTGAAAGGCTGTCAGGAATTTGAAGAGCTATAGACTCAAGATAAGACTAGGTAACATGAGCAATAATTTTTAAATGAATATGTTTGTACAGATAACAGTTGTTCAAAAGAATGTCCTGTATCTCTGACAATGAAATTGAGAAATGGTATGCAAATCACTCCCTAAAATTCTAGCTTTAAAAATTGAAGAAGGTAATAAATATAAAACATATTAATTGACAGTAGACTATAAAGTCCTATATTAATGCAGAGGATTGTCATTATCTTAATTTCCAGAATGATCCCCAGGAATAAGATGAGGATCTTTATAGGGTATGTGTTCTGTTTCTTTTCTGATGTACAACACCAATAATAAAGAAGTTTAATATGTTCTATTAACAGTGGATTTAAAAAAAAAAAGTTTGAAGATTTAGCCTTTTCTAGATGGCTGGATTTTTTTTAAAAGGTCTTTTGAGGAGTGTTAATTTTTTATTCACTATTAGTCACAAAATGTGTTTTAATCTCTTTGTTGCCCAGGAATTCTGTCCTTTCAAGGGTCTTGACTCTTGGTCATGTGGATTTTCCTGAATGGCAGGAAGTGAATAGCATTCACCTGTGCTGGGTGGAAAGGGAAGAGTGAGCTCCTGTTATCACTCATATTTTTCATGGTCAAGGCCTAATATAGATGGATGGATTTATCCTTTGGGAAATGATGGTACAATAGACGAATTGCCAGCAGGAATGTGTATCTCAGGTGGGCCTTGAGCACAGAGGCCACAGAAGGGGCAACTGGAAGACTGCAATGTGTGTGAAATTTTTGCAGGCTGCAATGGAACTGAGGACATTTCCTCAGTATCCCTTGGAACATGTGCCTTCATTACTCCTTGTGGATATTTAGGGAATGTTGCAAGCTGTGAGCTTCTCTGAGCACATCTAGTCTCATGCTTTTGCCTTGCTGATCCCCTTCCCTCTGTGGCTCCGTTCTTACAGCTGTTTCTGTAAACTCTCTGCTGTCACCCCTCGTCCCCCATGGCTGCTCATGTGTGCTCCCCCCAGCTTCCCTTCCTCTCCAGCTGCATCTGTTCGCCTCCCCTGCTGATGGATCCACTTCTTTAGCTCAGGGACAGTGAGAGGAAATGATTCCAGCAGCTAAACAGCTTTTATTCAGAGAGAATATTTAAATAGTCTCAGTTTGCATGATTCCTCTTCACCTCATGCTATGATCAGAGGTTAATGGAGACAGTTTGGAGCTCCCTTGGCTGGTATAGAAGCCTTTCACAAATAAAGCCAAGATCTTGTTGACACTGTCCTCTAAAAACATGTATTTGTTTCAGAGAATAGAAATATTATTCATTCAAACTCCTTATTTTTAGAGGATGGTCCCATGCTCCATCTTCACCCTTACTTTGGATAAGACTCCAGCCACATTATAAGTTGGGATTAATATTTATCATTTCTAGTAGATGGAACTTAAAAATGGGTACTGAATTCTAAGTGTTTATGTCACTAAAATTATCTTTGATATATAAAGTATATTTTATAGTGGTATCAGATACTTTAATTTTTTGCTTTTTTTTGAAATAGCTTAAATTTGCAAAAATAAACTTGTGAGACATTGTGCAAAATCATCTGCCAGATAGGCTTGCCTTGAGGATTAAATATAGTGATAGCTTAGCAGAATACCTGACCCATAATGTCCAATAAATGCTAATTTACATATACATCCTGCTTATACATCCTGCCTGCATCTGTCCAATATACATTTTTATTTTCTAATTAATTATATAGTATCTCCCAATGTTGTTATGCCAATTTTCTTATCTATTTCCTTATTCTTAGGCATTTTTAAAATTTTCATTTTTCTTTTTTTTAGCTCCTTCTTCTTCCCTTCCTTGCTTTCTTCCTTTCTTTTTTCATTTAAAAATTTTCTTCCTATTTTCGTTCTTTTTTTCTGTCTTTCTTCCAACCTTTTATCCTTTATTTATTTTTTTATTACTCTGAGAGATATTTTTATTTTATCTTTTTGGAGTATAATCTGTTGTGATAGAATCGTCTTAAGTAAAATTTCTAGATCAAGGATCTCAACAATGTTTGTCTAGATTGCTTTTCTCCAAAGCTGAATGACATTTTCTCAATAATGTGCACTCTTATCTATGCCAGTTTCTCCCATCCCAAAAACACTGTGTTTTCTTGTTTTTGCATGTTTAGTACGTTTTTTGAGGTATTTTAAAAAGATCATTTTCTATTAGCAAGATTATAATATTTCCATTTGCTAATTTTATACTTAAATTCTCATATATGTAAAATATCTATTCTATCTTATACTACTTATGCAGTGAAATCTGTGTAATGATATATTTCTTTCAAGGTATTACATATTTTGAGTAGTAACTCAACCTTTTAATATTACTGAGTGACTGTTTTGTGCTAGACATTGTTCTGGCAACAATAGGAAACTGGGGATACAATGATAAATGACATGGTTCTTGGTTTCTAGGAGGTTTGAGAAAGTTATCTAGTAAATGTCACAAGTATATAAACAAAGTACATCATAGTGTAATAGGTGTGGTGATGGAAACTTGTACAGTGTTCACTAGAGTCAGAAAATAAAATCAGGGATTAAAGAAAGCTTTCCTCATGGAAGATCTTAGAGGACATATTTACCAGTTAGTCTTGTCATTTGCTTTCTTCCCGATTCTCCTAAATCTGTGTCTCTTTTAGTTGTTTGCCAAAGCAACTCCATTGCTTTCATTTGCCTGCTAATACCACTGCCTTCTATGAATCAGTGATATATAACAATATGTGTGTACATCACTGCATCAAGGCCCATCTATAATCTAGATTCTAGAATAATAAAAGCATAATATGCTAATTAGACCGGATAGCCAAATGACCTTCCGGATGTCCTTCCAGACAACTTTCCAGATAAAGCCAGGGTTGCAAGGACTGAGCCCCTTGCACGAATTTCAAGCCTCTATTTTGGGCTTAGGGTGAAAATAGAATATGATTAATGCTTTATTATTTTTTGAGTGACCAATTGGTGATCATTCTCAGCATCAAGTTTGAGGCTCATCATCTCATGCCTGCCCTTATGTACTCCTGCCAGGAAGCTTGTGGGATGGCCTTATGGGGGACGGTGTTTTAGGGAGCATAGTGGACTCTGAAATGTGTCCCCTCTCAACCTTCCACTCCTGAGAATTTATCCAACGCACACACCCTGATCTTCTGATATAAAGATTTTCCACTCTTTCTGAATGATCGAACTTTTTTAGGTCCAGGGTTGTGGATGACAGAGTTTACCTAGTTTTGACTCCTGCTACTTTTAACAATTGTTTTTTAGGTAGATCTATCACAGGTACTCAAGGACTAATTCAATGAGTTAGGGTTGCTTGACTAGTTGGGTTTAGTTTGTGTGTGTTTTTTTAAAGATAATATTTTTTATCTTTCTATTTCTTTCTTATTTTTCTCCATTGTGCTTATGTTACTCCATGAGCTACTTGAGGGCGGGGTCTCTGTTCGGTTCATCTTTGTATCCCACACTCACAGCACCAGTGCTGGCCCTAGTGGGCCCTCAACAATGCTTACTGTGATGAAGCATGGCCTCCTTGTCTTTGGAATTACCTAGGTGCTGTCCTTCTTTTTCTTTGCATCCAATAATAGTAAGATGTCTTCATGCACTTAGATCCCCTACTCCTGACCCCATTCCTTGTGAGAGAATTGAGTCCAGGTGTTTGTGTATCCACTAGAGGGCACTGTTTTGTCAGAGGCTGTTCCAGCCTTTTCTTCAATACCAATTTAGATATCTTAACTTCATGGTCTACTTTCAGTTTTAAGTTCTTCCAATATGTGCTGATGAATGACTCTGAACTTTCCATCATAACTATGCTTGCAGAAATAGAATCACAATAGTAAATCTTGACTAAAAGACAATTATAATAAGGTTACCTGCAAGCTAATATTACTAACCAATGTGACAAAGATGCATTTAATAACAAAAGAGCATATGCTAAAAAGAATGCTCATATACATTAAAGTCATTCTTCTGTTCTCCTTCTCCTTTTTAAAGATTTTCTTCTGACCAAAACTAGAAATGCAAATAAAATTTTCATTTAGCCTTTAATTTCATTTTTCCACTTATAGAATAAAGGAATGGGTATTGTGACTGGAGAAATTTCAAGCTAAACATTATGTCCAAATGTCAAAGATAACTTCAGTGGAAATTTGCTTTTAATGTGAATGGCAGTATTGAGTCTGACTGCTACTTTTTTTGTTGTTGAAGTTATAAAAGCTACATTTTATGAAAAGTTTTTTCTTCCTCCATCACTTTGAATCTCAAAGAGCTATCTTTATAATCAAATGAGTTTCCCAGGACTTAATGGCAAACAGTTCAAGTCTGCAAATATTTTCAACTTCCACATGAATCAACACAGGGGATACGCAAGAAGACAAAGCTGTTCTTACTGTCAGCAAGCTCCCAAACACATCATTAACCCAGTGGTGACTCCAGAGCCCCACTAGAGCTGTCTAAGGAAGCTGCAAAAGAGGGAGAAGCCAACAGGGAATGCATCTTCCCCAACTTTAAAACCTTAACTAAATTCACATCATAGACTTGAATGAGATGGCAGGGCCCAGGACTCTGTCAAATATTCAGAGACAGAACATACATAAGATCTTTTTGAGTCAGTCTCCATAAGAATCTCTGTGACACATATGTAAGTAAACTCTCTTTTAAATTATGCTTAAAGACTATTTTATGAAGTGGGCACTTTTGGTGCCAGGCTGCAAAGTCATTTTGGAAGTGTTTAGTTAAGTTCACTCTGACTTAAAATGCATGTGCAATATCTGTTGATTTTGTGACAAGCTGTAGATGTCAGTTGTCCTGATTGATTTTATTTTGTATTACCAGGACAACATGATCATAGCTGCATAATCGTGGTTAAAAGAAGCAAAAATATAATTTTTAAAAAGAAACATGTATTTCTTAAGTTAGCCAGATGTTACCAAACCACAGATATGAGAGGCATCAAGCCTGAGAGAGAAATGTGAAAGACCTAGAAAATTGAAATTCCCCACCCTAAGAATTTACAGAAACAAATGATAGTGTTTGTGTGTGTGTGTGTGTGTGTGTGTGTGTGTGTGTGTTTTCATGAACTTTATTTGAAATCTAGAGCCTATCTAACTTTCTACTCAATAATCCTGGTATTTGAATATTTGTAAATGACACCATTTCTCTTCAATATTATACTTCTTTTCCAAAGGGCTTTATAACTTTTAACAAGAGGAGAAACTGTTTCTTTTTACGTGTTTGATGTCGCAGATTATTTATGGAGCCAACATGTTGACACACTATAAACTGTAAAAAATGAGGCCTAATAAGGTTAATTGTCATCTGAACCTTCCTCTGTAGGCTGCAATCTGTGGGCTTTGATTGTTTCCCTGGGGGAAACTCTGCCCAGATGGCGAAGTCCTCAAGGCCCTGACCCACAAGAGGCCTGCCGAGATGGAGAACAAGGTGCTTCTCCACAGACTAATTAATTTACGAGGATAGCACCTGTTCCAGAATAGATAGGGCTGGGAGGGAGAGCGGTCCCTGGGCACAGTGGTGAGCTCTCGGGTAAATGGATTTCAGCTGATTATATTAAGCTGATGCTTTGATCATCTAAAGGCGTTAAAATGGAAATATATGGGGGGTTTTTCAATATGTTGGCCTCCGTGAGTGCGGTTTGTACCATTATTATAAATGTTGGGAAGTAGAAAAGGCTGTTTTAGATGTCAGCACATCCTGTTTAAAAAGTGTGCAGTGTATTCGTCTATTTCTTCATGTTGTCATAAAGCTGCACCTTTTAAACAATTCCACTTTCTCGCTTCCATTTTATTCCAGCCAAATTACTAGCTGGAAATCAAACACCCAACACTGATTCCTTTTAGCTAGAACATTTTATTATGTACTCACACCTTTAATTCAATGCGTGTAATTAGGCTTTAATCAGCTGAACACTATTTGTGAAAAAATATCAGACACTAGTTTAAATGAAATTCTGGTAAAGTCATGCTATTAAGCTTTGGTGACTAGTTACTGGCACGAATAAATCCTTGAGTAAACAAGGCTTGGTAGTAAATGGATTTACAATGTGAGTCTCTCTGCACTCGATTTCACTTTATAGCCTCTTTGATTCCCAAAAGGATTAGAGGTAATTTTTTCAGTCCTTAGATGCCGTAAAACTGTTTCCCTTTCCAAATTAACACAATGATCTTCCATGTAATGTGTTTGGCAAACACTAGGAATTTATAAGGCCACTTGTCTTATGTTGCATAGTAATGGAGATATAAACACGGTATCTTAGATGTCATGGCCTTACAGTGGGCAGCTTTCACCAAGGTTTTGAGAGGTTAATGTTGTAAAAATAGAAAAATATTCTTGGCCATATGGAAGATGGTCTGAAGACTACTAATGATTAAGTGGAATGGTTTTAACCATTATGTCATGGGTCCCTAAAGGAAGATATTACCCAGAATATGAAAACACAGCAAGCACACGAATTTAGCATATAATCCAAGGGCTTATTTCTAGATTGTCCTGTCTGGTTATATCCTTATAATCCTTAGAGCTGTCTGTTATGTGGGAGAAATTGGGAATTTCATGGCTGCTTTGCTATGGTTTTCTTTTCTAGAAATCTTAAAGCATCTTTAAAACTTTTGTGTTAGTGGATTTATATTTTAATATACATTCTTTTTAAAAAAAAAATAAGAAGGAACAAATATATACATATACATACATATAGGGAGGGAGGGAGGGAGGGAGAGAGAGAGAGAATAATTAATTCACCAGTCCATTCTTGCCCCTGATACCCCCTCCCACTCCCACCACTGGACAGTTCTTCCTGTGGCCCTCCAGAGGGACTTTAATGGTGCTCAGTACAAACTGAGGGGCATTTGAGTTGTTTCCAGGGATTTGCCTCTATAAATAATCCTGCCGCAATATCTCTGAGCACGTGTTTCTGGGCCAATGGTACAGATGCACTTCGTTGTATATTTTCCTAGAAGAAGTAAAGTTATTATGAATAAGTGGTGCTCCAAATATGATTTATGACTATAACTAGTTCACCAGAACCAATTTTGTTACCCTCCACCCCTGAAGCCTGAAAGTTAAGTATTATATTTTATTATTTTAATTTTCATTTCTTTAATTATGACTGAGGTTGAGTATCTTTTCAAATGATTAACTAACACTTCATTTTCTTTTGATGTGAACAGCCTGTTCAGGTCCTTTGCCAACCTCTCTGTTGGGTCATCAATGTTATTCTTTTGGGGGTGAAGAGCTCTTTATGGAATAAGAAAATCAGCCGTCTGTCTACCAATGTGTAGCATTTGTCATTTCAGTGGCATTTTCCTTTCTGTCATTTTTCATTTACCATGCCTTCTATTCCTCTTCTCTCATCATAAGAAGTCTGGGTTTAAGGTTTCTTAATAACCCCTGGAAACTAGAAATGATAATGTCATGGGAAAGGGGTTAATTTAGGTGGTTTTCTAACTTTGACTTTTGATGAAGTAGGAGGAGAAGGACTGAAAGGGCAAAATTAAAAAGGGGGTGAAGTGACTAGTGATTGGAAGAGAGGCTTTTATACTGACAAGACCTTGAAAAAAATAATGTTTATATAAAAAAAGCAATTTATTTTACCCATAATTTTCTTTCTTTTCCCATTATTACCGGTTTTTGTGTTAGAGTAAGAATTATTTTTTTCTAGATATTTTGGCTATAAAGTCAGTCATATGCCTGTGTTTTGGGCATCACAATTTGTGGTCATAAAATGGAAGTGATTGTAGGACCATGACCTTGATCCTGGATTCAGTGCAGATCGGAAGGAGAGAATAGCAAGAAGTACAGCTTTTAAGCACAAGTAACTTTTTATGTTCTGCTCCACATGATAACAAAGTAAATACAAAGACATGTTTTAGACATTTATGGCTTTATGTAAAAATAAAATATATTTGTGATATCCCAAAGTTTTCAGCATCATTATCTTCAGAACAATGGATAAAAGCATGGGCTTTGGAATCCAACAGCTTAGGTTCAAATGTTAAGTCTTTCACATCTTAACTGCTTGACCTTGGTTAAGTTCCCCTCTTTAAAACTGGGATAATGAGAGAAATGACTTTATAGATTGTTATAAGGATAAAATGATGTACTGCATGTGCCTGGCACAAACTCAACCAATGTGAGCTCTTATTGTTAGCTTTACTAGTTATCAAAGAGTACTTATAAAATATTATCTATTTCCTTTCTATTGCATGTGTTGGGGTGACATTAGTTAATAAAATTATATAGGTTTCAGGAGTACACTTCTATATACAGTACATTATCTGTATATTGTACTGGGTGTTAACCACCCCAAGTCAAGTTTCCTTCCATCACCATTTATCCCCCCCTCACCCTTTACCCTCTCCTACTCTAAAATGTTATCTAAATTGTGCCACACCCAATCTGACTTAAAGTAAGCGAGTGGACATCTGTGAAGCACGTGCTGACATAGGTCGCAGCCTTCATTAAAACACACATTTGAGCCGGGACCGGTTTGGCTCAGTGGATAGAGCGTCGGCCTGCGGACTGAAAGGTCCCGGGTTCGATTCCGGACAAGGGCATGTACCTTGGTTGCGGGCACATCCCCAGTAGGGGGGGTGTGCAAGAGGCAGCTGATCGATGATTCTCTCTCATTGATGTTTCTAACTCTCTATCTCTCTCTTCCTCTCTGTGAAAAATCAATAAAATATATTTTAAAAAAACAAACAAACACATATTTGAATAGTTTCTGAGTAAAGTTACTTTATGGTATTTCTTCTCTCTTTGAAATTCTTACTGAAACCTGGTTTAAAGGTAAAAACCTGATGTCACAGTAGTAGTTATCAGAATGGCATTAGTTATGGCAAAGGGTCACATGTACCCTTCACTAATCTTGCAGTATTGATTGACTGGCTTCCTCCACCTCAGTTCTCATTACATTCATGTGTTTGCTCATGCTGTGCCTTCTGTTTGAAATGCTATTTCTGCCTTTACCATTCATGTAGAAACACACACACACATACACACACACACAAGGTACTTATATATGTATATGACTATATATATATATATATATATATATATATATATATATATATATATATATATTCCTGTATTTGTCAAGGAAATTGGTAGCTAAATTATTTTATTCCAAGTCACTTCTGCTAATGAACAAGAATAATGCAGAGGAACACTGCTAAATTAAGGATGACTCTTCAGTAATATAAGGGAGACGAGTGTGTTTATTTATTAGTTTTAAGTGAATGACTTTCAATCACTCCAGTCAACATTTCTGATATGAATATTTCACGTGAAATGATTGCTATTGTGTTGCTCAGTTTTGCAAATCAGAACCTATTTGCAGAGCACCATTAGGCCAATATGTCTTATCATAATATTTGCCAGTACCGCAGGTTTTACAAATTAGTTATTGTGACTCTGGTTTTCTATTAACATGAATTTACTGATTAACTAATTTGTTTACTTTATAAGAATTCATATAGCATAGCACCAATGTTCCATGACTAGGAGTGAGTACATGGATTCTTGGTATTAAAAACAATTATCACCCATTGCACTTTTTTTTTTTCTGGATCCACATGCCCACAAAGTACCTTGTGGAAAAGATTATAAAATAGTCACTTAGAAATAAATTGGTAACATTTACAGGCAAGACCCTGAGTCAAACCTAGTTCCCTTATGAGGGTTCTTTTAGGAGGGAACTGCAGCTTTATCAGAGAAAGAATGCTGGAATTGTAGTTTCTAACAACTATTTCCCCCCAAAATAAACAAATGAAAACAATAATCCAATAACATTTCCATCTATCAAATAGGTAAATATTCAAAAAATTAGTCAGTTCTGCAGAATATAGTGAGATGGGTAGTCTCATGGGGAGTTAGTAAAGCTGTGTCCTGGTACAACTTTCCTGGAAGGTAATTAGGCAATGCCTATCAGAACCTTAAAATGGGCTTCTTGGCAAAATGGTTAATGGAGCGCATGCACATAGGCTCCTTTCTCTTCAGGTACCATTAAATATTTTATGATAAAATATAAAAATAGGGAAGTATCAATAACTGTGCTATACTACTACAGCTGCCACTCCTAGAAATATTCATCTGAACCCCAAATTCCAGATTGCAAAAGATTTGGGAGTGGATCAGAGAAGAAGTAAAATGTTCTTTTACTCATCTATTTTGGGAGCCATTAGATAATATTTCAATATGGGAAAAATTGTGTGTGTGTGTGTGTGTTTGTGTGTGCACAAAACTTACAGGTAATCACTAATAAAATAAAAACAGGATAAATGTTTTTCAGATTACTAGAGAAACAAATCTAGGACCTCACAGACATGATTCCAGAGGTAAAAAAGATAAAATAAATAATATGTAATAAACAATAATAGAGAAAATAATAAGGCAGATATTTCAAAGTTGAATTCAGGGATGTGGGCTACATAAACAATAAGGTCAGTTAAACTCTATAATTACATTTTAAACAGTAGCTGTTAAAGGGGCTGTAGTCTGGCAGCCAGGATAGTGGAGACCATTCAGGATGCCCACCGGCATTTCATGGCCTTCATGCCTCGCCAGGAGCTCTAGCTATAAGTCAGCTTAGTTACCCATAATTAGTGGGTTCATACCTTTACATCTAAAAAAAAATTAGAATTAAGTAACCTCAGTTAATTGGCATGGAAATTGTTATTCTTTAGTAACCCCAGGAAAATTTAAAATTAAGTTTGAAAAGGTAAAGAGAATCAAACCATTATATACTAGTATATCTATGTGGAGGTTTAAAGGCAAGAAATGTGGGTTGTTTTTGTCACTGCTATAGACTCAGCATCTAGAGTGGTGTCTGGATGTAGTAGGTGCTCAATCAATATTTCTTGAATGACTGAATGGTAATTTGCCACAGTGTACATAGTGATAGTCTCTGAGTGGTAAGATTATGGGTGTTCTTTGCTTTCTTTTGTTGTCATTTGTTGTTAATTTTCACCTGAAGATATTTTTTTTTTTTACAGCTTGTAGTATTTATTATTTTTTCGCATTATTTATTTATTTATTTAATTTATTTTCTTTATTAAGGTATTACGTATGTCCATTTTGCCCCATTGCTACCCCGTACCCCCCCCCCCCCCCATACCCTCATGTGTCTGTGTCTATTGGTTAGGCTTATATGCATGCATACAAGTCCTTTGATTGATCTCTCCCCCTTCCCTTTACCTTCCCCTGCCTTCCCTCTGAGGTTTGAGGGTCTGATCAATGCTTCTCTGTCTCTGGATCTGTTTTTATTCACCAGATTATGTTGTTTATTATATTCCACAAATGAGTGAGATCATGCGCTATTTGAACTGACTTATTTCGCTAGCATATTCTCTCCAGGTCAATCCATGCTGTTGCAAATGGTAGGAGCTCCTTCCCTTTTACAGCAGCATAGTATTCCATTGTGTAGATGCACCACAGTTTTCTAATCCACTCATCTACTATTGGGAACTTAGGCTGTTTCCAAATCTTAGCTATGGTAAATTGTGCTGCTATGAACATAGGGGTGCATATTTCCTTCCTGATTGGTATTTCTAGTTTCTTGGGATATATTCCTAGACATGGGGTCATTGGGTCAAATGGGAGTTCCAAACCACCTAGGGCTGCTTTCTTTAAAAAACAAACAAACAAACAAAAAACTTTATTGTTGAAAGTATTACAGATATCCCACTTTTCCCCCCCATAATCCCTTCTTCCCCACTTCCACCCCCCTCCCCAGGTTATGCATATATGTCTATAAGTTCTTTGGTTAATCTCTCCCCAGACCTCCTCACTCCCTCAACTCCTCACCCCCTGCCTTTCCTCTGAGAATTTTCAGTCTGTTGCATGCTTCCATGTCTCTAGATCTGTTTTGTTTGTTAGTTTATTTTGTTCATTATATTTTATATATAAGTGATATCATATGATACTTATCATTCTCTGACTGGCTCATGCTTTTTTTATATATATATATTGCATTTTCCAAACCTTTTTTATTATATGCATTTATTTTATTTTGTATGACATAAAATATATATTTTAAAAACTGGGTGAGGACTTCCTCTATTCCTCTAATCTTTATTCTAAGGAGAAACCATTTTTTTCTTCCCCTAAAAGTCCTTTTCCTGAGGGGGGCAACTGTGGTACAGTCTTCGCCCTCTGAGGTAAATCATATCACTCAGCTGCTTAGAAGTAGTGAATATTTGTAAGTCAGATTTCACGTTGAAAGTCTAAAATCTGCTCCCATCATACATTTTCTTTTTTTAATATATTTTAATTGTTGATAGTATTACAGAAATCTCCTGTTCCCCCGACTTTACTCCCTTCTTCCCAGCCCCTACCCTCCCCCCTGCCAGATCTTCACTACCCTATTGCCCATGTCCATGGGCTATTCATATCTATATATATAAAAGGCTAAGCAACCATCTGACTATCTGACCAGTAGCTATAATGCACAATGACCACCAGGGAGCAGACGCTCAACACAGGAGCTTCTGAACTGCAGTGAATTGGTGGTGCTGGCTCTCTGTGACACACCCCAGAACCAGGAGGAGAGAGCCAAATTTTGGGGTACATCACCTGAGAACCGCCCTCTTGCAATCTGAGACCCCTTGGGGGATGTTGGAGAACCAGTTTCGGCTCAATCCCTGCAGGTCAGCCTGAGGGTCCCCACCTACCAGAGGGACCCTGCTCACACTACAGACACTCTTGAGGCCTGCCAGGGAGGAACTATGGGAGACTGGCTCTAGGGCATGTCCAGCCTGCCCAGCCAGCTACCTTCTAATTAATTTCCTTTCAATGTGCTCAAATCCATGCACCTGGACAATAGTAAGTGTATAAGTTCTTTGTTACCTTTTCAACTGAATCTCCAACTCTTTGAGGTTAGAAAATGCCATTACTATGTTCATTCTCTGTTCTCAGTCTTTGCTTCCAGGGAGTTGTGAGGACTATCACCACCAGGTAGTCATCTGGCTCTGTTTCTATCCTGGCCTTCAAAATCCTGCTTATCCTCACACTCTCTCATGCTATCTGACTGTCCCTCCCCAGACTTCTCTGATATCCTCAAGCACCTACTACATCTACTGATTCTTTCAATTCTACTCTACATCCTTATTGTTCTTTTGAAATGTTTTATAAGTGTATGTCTTGACTTCCCCAAGCTGCTAGTGAACCTCATGGGGTTGGGGAGAATGATGCTTACTTCTTTGTATTTCTTAGCAAGCCTGGCACAGTGCATTGTATATAGTAAGCAACAAATACGTATTTACTGAAATGGTTGCATGTTCTTCAGTTCTGATACTGATCAGAATATTTTTAAAAGGAGAACTTGGGAATCAAACAAACAAACTAGGGTTCAAGTCCCACCGCTATTGGTTACTATTTAACTTTGTGAGCTTACATTAGATTATTTCTTTGAGCCTTTAATGGCAGTGTTTTGCCAGGATTATAAGCTCTTATTCTGTCTTCTAGTTCTATCACTTAATAACTATTTGATCTTGGGCAAATTCTTCTGCCTCTTTAAGTCTTAGTTTCCTCATTCATTAAACAGGATCAATAATACCAACAAGTTCATAAGGTTATCAAAAGGGTTAAAGGAAATCATTTGGGAGTACCCTTCACATAGTTCAGAGTATGTGAATAAGACTTGCTCAAAGATAGCAATTATTTTGGTATTTGTGACGACAATGAGAGAAAAAAAAAATTCTGAATCTTCTTACTAGACTTCCTATAAATGTTAAATGAGCAAATGCATAGAGAAGTGCTTAACAGGATTTGGATGTTGGTGATTATTATTTTAATTTCAGGTAAAATAGATTGGTAATACCTACTTTGCAGAATTATTGGTTGGATTCCATGTGAAACTAGCATAATACACATGATTAATAGATTATAATTTTCCTCTTTATCCTTCCTTATTTCTCTTCCTTCAGCCCCTATACTTCACTATAATTCTTGGACCCCTTATGGCATAGTGATAGAGCGTCGATCTGCAGACTGAAAGGTCCCAGGTTCGACTCCAGTCAAGGTCATATACGTTGGTTGCGGGCACATCCCCGGTGGGAGGTGTGCAGGAGGCGGCTGGTCGATGTTTCTCTCTCATCGACATTTCTAGCTCTCTATCTCTCTCCCTTCCTCTCTGTAAAAATCATTAAAATATATATTTTTAAAAATTCAATGTGACTTTTAAAAAAAAAAACAGGAAAGAAATGGTTGGTAGAGAAATGCCGGTCTGCACCGAGTTTCCCTCTGTGTTGGTTGTCCTCAGTGGTGTTTACTTTGCAGGCATTATGACTGAAGTGAAGATTATATTCGGACTGTAGCAGCAATGAGACCAAACAGAGTCACAATTCAATATTTTGCAGATCTAGAACGTGAGGCCCCATGAGACTCTGTGCTTTCCCCCCGGCCACACAGCATCTTGTCTGAGTGAGCCCATGCATTGTACAGATGTACATCGCCTTTTCCCCCCTGGGCTTGGCAAATACCTCTTATAACCCGCAGGACCTACATGAGACCTGCACAGCCTTCTGCAGAGAGCTGGGGACCTGCCTCGTTTCCTGTTGGATCTCCCAGAAAACACATGTGAATAAAAGTTTCCAGCTCTTATTTTTCTCCCAAACTCATGCTATTCATTAAATGGCTATTTAATATAAAGAAACACATTAAACCGGGGAGGGGAAGGAGAGCATTTCTTCCATTTTTTTCCTCCGTTGCTTCTTGTGCAGGTGGGTTGCTGCGGGAGTCCCCTCTCCCGAAGCCCATCTGGGGCGTTAGTTTAGCTCTATTGATGTTTAAGGCTCCGTCTTTCATCATAACCACATACCAAGACAATAAGTAATTGAACCACATGTTTTGCCATTTTAAAAAGGTGTAATCTCCTTCTGAAGTGTGGAGATGTTTAGCAGGATTTTTCTAATTTATCTGTCATCGCACCACGCAGGCTAGGCTCCAAGCCCCGACTGCAGTATCTGTTTATCACCGTCTTTTGATGAACACCTGTTTCCAGCATACAAATATATCTGCTGAGATGCAAAATTAAAATAATTTCAACAGGATAAGAATAATTAGGAACCTTTTTTTTTGAAAGGTCCACCTGTTCCAAATATCAAAATATCGTATTTAGTTGCATGTGCATCTTTTTATCACCATATATTCTTCACGGTAGGTATGTATGTATTTGATAATAATTCTCCTCTAATATTCCATTAAATAAAAAAATAAATATTTTTATTTTTAAATATTCAATTGTAAACCATTAAAAAATGAGTTCTCCATGTCTGTTGAGAGAAAGAAGGAATTTACTCCAAAATTTATTTTTATTTTAATTAAAAATTTTAAAAAAAATTAAATTTAGTGGGGTGACACTGATTAATAGGAGCAAATAGATTTCAAGTGTACATTCTGTGATACATGATCTGTATACTGCATTGTGTGCCCACCACTCAAAGTCACATCATCTTCCATCATTATATGTTTGACCCCTTTACTACCCCTAAACCCCTTCCCTCTGGTAAGTATCATACTATTGTCTGTGTCCATGAGTTTCAGTTATATATCCCATATATAAATAAAATCATATGGGTCTTAGCTTTTTTCTGCCTGACTTATTTCATCTAGCATAAATTGGAAACTTTTAAAATATTCTGTTCTTTTTTTTATTAATTGTGCCTTTTATTAAGGATTTGACATCTTAAAAAAATACAATAATGGTTATGTGAGCCTTAAGTTAGTCATAATAGATGTTGTATTTTAAAGGAAAATATATAAAGGCCCTTATCATGGGAGGTTTTTTGTTAAAGTTTGGTACATGAAAACACTTAAATCAATATACTTAATATGAAGAACTATCCTTTTCATAGTTGTTATTATTGTTAATTTTTATTTAAGGCTTTATCCATCATGCTTCCTTTTGGCTTTCCTTCCCATAAACTATTAGCATGGTGGTTGGAGTCTTCAAGGTGAAATTACTTAGTAACTGTAACACCCCACTTCCTGGTATCCCTGTTCTAATGCATGAGAGAAAAATATTCCCATTTGCAAGAATCCATATAAGTGGAAAAAACAAAGATAAGCTCACGCAGATTTTTTAAACATCTGAAGTTAAGAGACCTTGATATACAACAATCTATGTAATGACTTTCATTTAACATTGGCCAAGTTAACTGGATAAGAAGTAGCTCCATAGTTACCCAGACACACAATAAAGCAAAGTCACTGATGAAAACCAGTTCAATGCAAAAATGTATTAGAATTTGCTCGCATTGTGAAATCTGAAGTGCCAGATTTGTTGGATGTTTTCCTGACAACCTTGCAAAAAAAAGTCAACCATCGGTTGCCTGGCCCTTACATGCAAAGTTTGTCCACAAGGCGTTATGTGGCTGGCTGCTTTTGAGCTGTCGGGGACCTTTTGGGCAGTGGTTATATACACACAAGACTAATTACACTAATTAATCCACACCAACGTGTGAGCAATAAGCATGTTTTTACAATTAGGATGTAATTTTTTTTTTTAATCCTTTACTGGGAACATTTAGAGACACAGCAGTTTCAGATTTGCCATACAATAGGAATGGGAGTTGGCCAAATTGAATAAATGTATATTTGAGCTTGGGCAAATACTTATTGATAATATGGCAAATGAAGCCCACCCTTGTGTCACAAATACACACCTCCACAAAAAATGATTTTTATAGGCAGGTACATGGATTCTAGTGTTTGCAGTCATTACATTAGAGGGATTTCAAACCACTTTGCTTAATTTGATGTAGCCATTTCACATGACTTCTATAGCTTTTACTTCTCATGTGAATGGACAGAATATTGTGCTCTCAAAGATGTCTGCATTCTAATCCCAAAAACTCGTGAATATGTAACCTCACACAGTAAAAAGAAACACACACACACACACACACACACACACACACACACACACACACACACGACAACCCTTGCAAATGTAATTAAGAAATGTGAGATGAGGAATTTATCTTGGGTTATCTTGGCAAGCCCAAGGTATTCACGAGGGTCCTTCTAAGTCGGAGGGGAGGCAGGAGAGTCAGTGTGAATGTGATGTGATGTGATAAAGACTCAGTCTGATATTTCTAGTTTTGAAGGTTGAGGAAGAGGCCATGAGCCAAAGAATGTAGGTAGTTTCTAGAAGTTGGAAAAGGCAAGGAAACGGGACACCCCCCCTTCTCTCCCCCCCTCCCCACCCAAAATTTGTAATATAATAAATCTGTGTTATTGTTTAGTCACTAGGTTTCTTATAACTTGTTAAAACAGCGATAGGAAATGAATACAACATTTTCCTGACTTCAGATTCCTCATCTAGAAGGTGACAATATCATTTGCTTGTTGTTGTTTTTTTTGTAAGAATTAATAAGATAATGCATATGAAATTGCTTTAAAATGTTTAAAACTAAAGATCTTTTATAAAAGCAGTGAAACTATTTCTAAATTTTATAGCAACCAGAAGACTACTAATTTAAGACTTAACCTTTTAAAAATCTTCCCCAAATCCCTATCAATTAAGGATGAGTGGCTAGAAAACATGGAATCTGTCTAGCTTCATTAGAAAGTATCTGTCAGAATGTATCCAGGCAGCCAGAGAAAGGGACTGAGGAAGAGATCTGGACAGTGTGAAAAGCCAAGACCGAAACTGATGGCAACAGTGCACTAGAGATTCAATGGACAGAAATGATCTCTGCAGGACTGAAGAAAACAAAAATACTGGGACTCATTAAAAGACTAACTAGATTACTTACAGAAAAAAAAAAAAGCTTATATACCTCTTAAACACTATTTTCTGAAAACATGCATAAAAAACCTCACCTCTTTTTTGCTCAGATGTATTCAAAATAGAAAAAAATTCAAAACCATCTTAAGTGTCCAACAATTAGGGAATGATTAAATAAAATATGGTTTAACAATATGATTAGGTACTGTAATTAAAAGTACTTAGAAAAGCTTTTAATAATCTTTGGAGAAAACAGATTCATCTATGGAGTAGCTATAATAATAACTATGTCAAAATCCTTTCTAAAAAAAAAAAACTAGGAGGAAATTTATAAAGTAAAATGTTATCAGTGGTTGTCTCTGATTGATGGAGTAATGTTTTTCTTTCAATTTTTCCTTATCTAATTTTATAAAATCCACATGTATTATTTTATATAATTCTCCCCAAATAACTGAGCAAATTTATTCACCCTTACCATTTCCTAATTAATGACTGTCTCAATTCCTAATTTAATCCAGAGACATTTATTGGATGGCTACTTTGTTTCAGACACTTTGGTAGGCCGTGTAAAAAATATAAGTGAATAAAATATATTAATTGACCTCTGAGAATTTATAAGCTACTGGGCAAGAAATAAAATAAACATTACAGGCTCAAGGTATAAAGACAAGACTACAGAAGGGCAGGGGAAGGTGAGAGTAGGTGACTCGTGGAAGAGGTAGAGTCTCAGCAGGGCCTTTATAGATGACAGGCTAGGAAGGAAGGGAGTGGGGAGCATTTGTGGGTAGAGATGCCTTTGGCACCAGCACAGAAAGAGGAAAGAACAAGCCCATGTTTGGAGAACAGAAAATATTCCCAGTTCCAGTTCAGGGGAATCATAAGGGACTGGAACAGAGGGAGGACAGAGTTGGAAAGGAAGCCGAAGGCCTGGCTGTGAAGGACTTCAGAGGCTGGCTGGTAAGTCTGGATAGCAACTCTGTCCACCCTAGCTTTTTGACACTAAGCCACCTAGACAGAAACACTAGGAGGAAAAGGCAGAATCATCTGAATGCTTGACAGCCAAGGGGTTGACTAGCTGCTTACCTTTTCTTTAAATGTTTTCCATTGTTGAAGACACACCAATAGGACAAATGGATTTTCCCACTGATCCTATCTCCTGGGGCAGGATTTTATCTTTTAAAATATGTTTTTATTGATTTCAGAGAAGAAGAAGAAGGTGTGTGTGTGTGTGTGTGTGTGTGTGTGTGTGTGTGAGAGAGAGAGAGAGAGAGAGAGAGAGAGAGAGAGAGAGAGAGAGAGAGAGGGAAACATCAATGATGAGAGAGAATCCTTGATAGGCTGCCTCTTGCAAGTCCCACACTGGGGATCAAGCCTGCAATCTGGGCATGTGCTCTGACCTGGAATCAAACTCATGACCTTCTGGTTCACAGATCAACACTCAACCACTGAACCACACCAGCTGGGCATGGGGCAGGATTTTAAAGAGGCAATTCCAACTGGCCTGCTCACTTGCCCCAGTCTGACCCCTGAAATTAACTTTAAAGCAGCATTGTCACTAGAATTCCAATTCAGAACCTTGAGACTGACTTCTTCCATATTCAGCAAGTTTTCTCTTCTCCCAACTTCTCTTCTATTTGGTATTTTTGTATATATGCTGTCTCCTCCCCAAAACAGCAATTCTTCAGTGGGTAAAAGTGGTGTCTTTGTTCATTTGTTCTCCTTTCTCCCATATTTGGGCATAGAAGGATAAAGATCAAGTTTAAAAAAAAAATAGACTGACATTCTATCCATTTGTGCCAGAACACTATCTCAGCAGCTAGATTTAACAGATTCCTGTTAGATTCAGAAGCCATTGCATGAGATATTTAGAAGGACCATGGTGGCATGAGCCCTTTACCATTTTCCCTATTTCTGATACATTTTCTAATTCACCATATTATTATGTATAATGTGTTTTGCATGGCTTATAATTTAATTCTCCTCCTTTAAACACTAGTAGTATAAGTATCTGGACTGAGAAAAAATATTAAAAAAAAAGAGAGAGAGAGAGATTTCTTTACTACATTGGCTTTTAAAAAAATTTTTTTTGGTATTGTCTAAAGTTTTACATATGTCTCCTTTTCCCATTCACACATTGGCTTTTTAAATCTTTTCTGCCCCCATCAGTTATCTGATCTTTTGGCAGTTCCTGCTCTATTCTTTTACACCCTTTTTAATGGCATGTTTTCCTAGCCTTTCTTTTGTCATTATTACTACCCTTTGGATTCTTTCCAAATTAGCAATCTTTTTTATATTTATAGAAAGAGCCAAAAATTGCATGCAGTTTTCCAGACAGAGATTTAGGAGTGTGGTGAATAATGGGATAATTACTTCCTACATGAGCTTCGGTAACACCCAAATGGATCCGTAGGCGTTCTCTTTCCCCTTTCTTATACCAAAAGATGATGTTCACTAAGAAATGATCAGATCTTTCATTGAGGAAAATCTAATGAGGAAAAGTTTTGCTAAGTAACAAATTAGGTGATGCCAAAATAATGATAACTAAACTACGGCCAGTTCTACAAGGAAGTATTAGATTTGGTGGAAATTTTAAGCCCCAACTAAGTAGTGTATGTTGTGTGTGGTGCAGTTGTAGAGAGAGAGTAGAGAACTCTCGGGGAGTGTTTTGGGGTGTGTGGGGAAGAGACACCTCATTAACACCACATTTGACAGCATTGGAACTTATGTGAAAAGTGGCCAAAAACATAAGCAGAAGTAAACTGACATAATTTAAGAGTGCATAGGCTTACAGATTTTTTTATATGCTTATTAAGTAACAATTCTGTGTTGGGCACTGTTCTATAAGCTTTGGCTATAAATGTGGGCAGAACTGTTTCTGACTATAAATTAGATTGTTTCACTTCTCTGCTCGAAATTCTCTCCTGGCTTTTCCCACTTAGAGTAGAATCTATAATACATTCCTGCCTCTGGCTTACAAAGCACCATGTAATCTGGGCCCTGCTCCCTTTTGACCATATTACCTGCCCTGTCCTCAGCTCACTCTGTCTTGGTCATATGAGACCTGGCACCTCTGAGAGAAGATCCAGGGCTTTGGGCAGAGCACTGAGAAGCATTATCTATTACCCCTAGCTCTATGCCAGGCACTATGCTAAATGCTTTACAGATGTTGCATCGAAGATTTACATCCCAAACAGAAAGGGTTAATATCCAAAATAGAGAAGAAACTCAAATAACCCAATTGCAAAAAACAAATAAAACCAACTTATAAAATGGGCAAGGGGCTTAAATTGACATTTCGCGAAAGTTGACATTCAAATGGCCAGCAGGTACATGAAAAGATGCTCAGCATAACCAATCACATATATACAAAGTATACAACATGGTGATTTGATAGATAATACTGCGTCACTTAACAACAGGGATATGTTCTAAGAAATGCATGCTTAGGCGATTTGGTTATTGTGCAAACATCAAAGAGTGTACTTACACAAACTTAGATGGTATAGCCTTCTACATTCCTAGGCTATATGGTATAGCCTATTGTATATAGGCTACAAACATATATAGCATGTTACAATACTGAATACTGTAGGCAACTGGGGACTTTATAAAACTACAACGTTATTAGTGATAGGAATTTTCAGTTCCATTACAACCTTAGGAAACCACCATTGTATATGCTGTCCATCATTGACCCAAAGGTCCTTATGAAGTCCATGACTATACATATCCATAGTGAAGTTACTACTACAGATAAGCTAATTAACATATCATCTCCTCACATAGTTACTATGCTTTTTGTGTGATGAGTGCATCTGAAGTCCACTCTCTTAGCAATACTATTCAATACAGTATTTTTAAATAAAGCCATCATGCCTTGCTAGGTCTTTAGACTTAGTCATCCTACATAACTGCAAATTTGTACATTTTTTAAAATTTATTTAAGACTAGAGGCCCGGTGCATGGATTCATGTACTGGTGGGGTCCCTCTGCCTGGCCTGCAGAGATCAGGCTGAAAGTGGCTCGCCAACATCCCCTGAGGGGTCCCTGATTGCAAAAGGGTTCAGGTCAGGCCAAGGGATCCAACTGGTGCACGATTGGGCCAGGGAGGGACCACAGGAGGACTCCAGGGTGTATCCAGCCCATCTCACCCAGTCCTGATCAACCAAACCCCAGCAGCAAGCTAACCTACCAGTCAGAGTGTCTGCCCCCTGGTAGTCAGTGTGCGTCAGAACGATTGGTTGAACAGTCAGACACTTAGCATTTAGGATTTATTATATAGGATTCCACATGTACAATACATTATATCACATAGTGTTTGCCTTTCTCTGTTTGGCTTACTCGCTTAGCTTAGTGTCCTTCAGTTTCATCCATGTTGTCACAAATGGCAGGGTTTCCTTCTTTCTCATTGCTGAATAATATTCCTGTGTGTGTGTGTGTGTGTGTGTGTGTGTGTGTGTGTATCTATGACTAAAGAAGTTTACACACACACACACACACACACACACACACACACACAGAATCAAAGTCATAATGGCAAAGAGCAAAGAGTAGAACAGTAGTGACCAGGAACAGGGAGTGGGGGCAGGAGGTGGAGGAAATAGGGAGATGTTAGTTAAATGGTACAAATTTGCTGTTATGTAGGATGATTAAGTCCAGAGACCTAATGTGCAAGGCATGATAACTTTATTTAATAATAAAAAAAGAATGCCCAATGAAAAGAGAAATTATTTAAATTGTCTAAAGAAGAGTGAATATGAAATTTTTATTTACCATTTTTGAATTTATATTCATATGTAGGCATTTTAGTATTAGGATTAGTTCATTGATAACTTTTTTATTTTTCTCTATATTTTTTCTGTTTCTATTGATTATTAATATGATAGAAGTTTTAAAAATCTATGTATTGGTCTTTTATGTTCTTCTATGAATTTTTTTTTTCGCTTTTAAAAATATTTTATGGAGAGACAAATTTTTCTTCTAACATTTAAAAACATTTATAGGTTAAACTTTAGCACTGATCAACTTAATAGATTCGAATCATATGACTCTTGGAGGGAATCAACAGGAAAGAATAATTTAGTATATACATTGAAGGGTATAAACAGAAAGGTGAGATAATCAGAACATAAGATTTTCTGGAGAAAAAAATTTATGTAAAGTATAGAACTTAGAGTACTTTGAAAATTAAATGAAAATAACATATCTCTAACTTTCCCCTCTACTAGTAAGTCTCTCAGGGTTGGGGTAAATGTTGCAGAAACTGATTGTCTGTTCCTCTGTGAACAACCTGTGAGAGTAGAGCTTTGGGCATAAATGATCTCTGCTTATGAATCAGTGGCTATGCCTCCACAAGAATTTTATTAAATGAAAGATGAAGGTCCTGATCATGTTCTTCCTGAACAAAGTTTCTCTCTACATTAGCAGTGAACCAACACAGTAGTTAGATTAGATCCATTTTTAAAATTATTTTATTTTATTTTTTGTGCTTTTTAAATATTTATTTATTAAATTGATTGAGGTGACATTGGTCATCATGAACATACAGGTTTCAGATGTGGGTTCCTATGTTACAAGATCTATATATTGCCCCATGTGCCCACCCACCACCCAAAGTCAAATCTTCTCCTGTTACATGTTTTGAAGTCTGTATATACAGAAGCCCTTCTCTTGACATCATTTCATTGATACTTCCTCTGCCCTCTCTGAGTGCTTACTCTATGCTAAGCACTTTGTGTTGTTTGTTTGTTTGTTTGTTTGTTTTTTGCTAAGCACCTTGTAATCATAATCTCAGCAAATTCCCACAAAGACTGGTCAGTATTATTATCAATCTCATATTTTAGATGAGGTACTGATCCTAGTGGCATAGCTAATCAATAGTGGAACTAGGATTTATATTTATATTTGCATGAGAGGCCCGGTGTAAGAAATACATTCAGGGAGGTCCCTCAGCTCAGCCTGCATCCTCTCACAGTCCGGGAAGCCCTCGGGGGATGTCCAGCTAACAGCTTAGGCCATGGGGAATGGGCCTAAGCTGGCAATTAGATATTCTTAGCACTTCGTGGCAGTGGGAGAGGCTCCTGCCACCACTACTGTGCTTGCCAGCCATGAGTCTGGCTTCTGGCTGAGTGGCACTCCCCCTGTGAGAGTGCACCGACCACCAGGGAGCAGCTCCTTCCTTTAGTGGGATTGGGCTGAAAATGGCTCTCTGACATCCCCTGAGGGGTCCCGGATTGTGAGAGGGTGCAGGCCAGGCTGAGGGACCCCACTGGTACACACTCAGTGCTGGGGAGAAATGAGGGAGGTTGGCCACTGGAAAGGGACTGTGGGAGGGCTCCAGGGCTTGTCCAACCCATCTTGCTCAGTCCTGATTGGCCAGACCTCTCCAGCAAGCTAACCTATTGGCAGAGCATCTGCCCCCTGGTGGCCAGTGCATGTCATAGTGAGCAGTTGAGTGGCCTTAGCATATCATTAGCATATTACACTTTGGTTGGTTGAATGGATGACCAGACGACTGGACACTTAGCATATTAGACTTTTATTATATAGGATGACAGCCAAGCTTGTAATCCCAATCACCACCCCACAATACCTAAATGGATCAATATTTTTACAATCCAGGATTAGTGTCAACAGTGTTCATCCTTATATAAAGAAGACATTAAAATGAGACAGAAGGCTTTGTCTAAGTTCTGACACATGATTTTTTTTCATTTTACAGTTAAATAAAAATTATTTGGCTTGTTTTTAATTCTTCCGGGGATTCAAGAATTTTGGCTAGAATAACGTCTCTTAAGCTTTACAGTGCATATACCTGAATATATTTTTAAATTGTAGATTTTATTTCAGTAAATCTGGTATGGGGCCGAGAGTCTGAATTTCTAACAACTTCTCAGATGATACTGATGCTGTGGTTCCACAAACCACACTTTGAGTATCTGATGCTAATAAACAATTACCACCAATTTGTAATTTCCTGCATTCTAGGCAGTTATGAGGTTTTAGATAGGAGGATGAGTGAGAGAAGCCTCCAGCATGATGCACTGCTTTCTGGCAGAAGAAACTAGGTGTATGGACTAGTTTTAAAGGTCTTTATCTTATGTTTCCCCAGAGGATCTTGGCCAAAATTAGCTCACAATTGAAGGAGAACAAGAACAAATATTTACTGAGTGACCAGAGCCAACCCCCATGCTAGATACTTACGTTATCTTTTTAAGCCTCAGCAGATCCTTATGGAGAATGTCTGTCTACCCACTCTGCTTCACTACACATGATAGAAATAGCACAATGTGCAGGATGCTAGAAGATAAGTGTAAAGAGGGAAAGAAAAACAGCTTGTAAGCACTACCATGTTCCTTGTACTGTACCAGACACTTTCATTTATGCCACCTAATTTCACCATCATGACTACATAAGATGTGTTCATACCTCCAATTTTTCTAAATAAGGAAACTGAAGCTCAGAGTTGTTAATTAACTTGTCTGAGGTTATTAAGCTCTTAGGTGGCAAGGGTAAGGTTGAAATCTAGAATGGCTTGACTTCCCAGTTCCTCTTTTCTATCACACCCTACTGTATAATGACCCCCTCCCCCGCTTTTTGGAGATGTGGATGATAACACATTCGATTATAATCAGGGGCCATGATTATGGTTTGCTGCACACCTATTCTAACTCTTAAACACAGATTTAAAACAAGTCAACATGAGTGCAGACAGCCTTGTTTAACTCATTTTGCAAAAATCTGGGCTCAAAGCCTTTCTTCATCCAGATGTTAGAAAAAGGAGGCTGTAATTGCAGAGTTAAAGAGTGATTCATTATCTAAGTTGGGTCATATCCAGTAACGCAGTGTTTCCCAAAGTGTGGTACACGTACCCCCAGGGATACGGGAAGAGTTTGGTGGGGATATGCACTGCACCGTGCTTAGCTGCGCCTAATTCTATGTTCTCATGAGTATGAGGGGTACTCAGTGTTACGAAAATTATAGAAGGGGTACACATATGTCAAAAGTTTGGGAAACACTGCAGTAATGGATTCAATAAACACTGCAGTACTTTCCTCCTTACATTGTCCCCATTGGATTTTATTCTCTTTATCCTGAGGGTGTTTATGGCATCTTCATTTTGTTGAGCTCTAGGGAGGAAAAGGCTCATCTCAGCACCTCCTTGGACAGGTCCAAAGGATATCACCAAAGGAATGACAAATTGAGGTGACATTATCACCCCATTCTCTTTTTTGGAGACATTACTATAGTGACTTCTTTTTCACTTCCTGGACCTTTGGCCCTTCTCCCATACACTCTGATTTTCTCCCAAGACACAGCAATGAAATCAAGATAACTTCCCCTGGCAGCCCTGTTCAGAGTGGTCTTATGGGTCATGAATTAGCTAATCTAGGGAGAGCGCATCGAGAATAAAAAATCTAAATCTAGAATTAGCTAGTAACTTAAAAGTTCTAAACATTGAGTGTGCCCATATGTGTATTGTGTTATAGGGTGCCTCTGATATCTAATCTGAGTCTTATGTTGATGTATTTGTTTAGAAATGGGCCCGAGGAAAACAAGATAGGGAAGCAACATTGAAAGTTGTTGCTACAGATGGCTGCTGATGTGTGATCATGATTTCTGTATCGATTCAAATGATGAATGGGATTGGAGATGAGGGAGGCAGAGGAAAAGGGGGGGGGGGCGAGAAAATGTTTCCCACAAAGTGGGGGGACAGAAACAACAGCCTTCTACTAGCCCTTCAGACAGAGAAAGGTTGATTATTTTCTGGGAATAGTAGAGAAATGCTGAGCTGGAGATAAATGTATGAAGGAATTTGAAAATGAAGAAGGGAAAATTATTTCTCTGGAAAAACAAATAGAGTGCAGAGATATGAGTGCCATGGAGAAAAAAACTTTGTCAAGATCAGGTTTGAGGTTTTGCCAACATTCTGAACATAAGTGAACCAAGTGAGATATATTTTTGAGTGCTACAGGTAATTTTCTTTCAGGAGACCCTCACATATGGTTTGCATTTTGTTTAATTTTGAATTTTGAGTGTCATCTTGTTAAACATTCCTGTAAAAGCTTAAGCAGGGTATGGAAGGTGAGCATGCTCAGTAGTGGGAGATAGCAGGAACACAGTTGGAAGGACAGAAAAGGGAATTAAAATTGTGAAGAAAACAGGGAGGAGTTTTGTTTCACTAGAGTATAGGATTCGTGTGTGTGTGTGTGTGTGTGTGTGTGGCTTCTTTATTTAAGATCAAAGTGATGGGTATAGGATTCTTGTGTGGAATAGAACAGGAATTGGTTGGTAATTAGATTACAATAGGATCAATCACAGAGGTCTTAAACTTTAGGATGAGGAGTGAAGTTTGGAAATTGTTCGACAGATAGTTTTGTCCTGAGAACTTGCTATGTGAATGTCACATCCATTTGCAGCTAGGGTCCAGGATTTGGAAAAAGGGCTGTACAAATGAATACACTAGACAAGAAATATGAATTTAGAAGGCATGGAGGGACCAGGCGGAAAGCCCTTCTCTAGTGGAAAGGCTTCAAGGGGGCCCAGGCCCTGTTTGCTTTTATTCAATTTTAGAATACACATCTTGCCTTTAGTTAGGCAGGCAATCTGGTAGCATACAGACTATCTTAAAGGTCAAAAAATATATTAGTAAAGATTTACTTTGAGACTATTACATCAGGAAATTGCTTGAGCTACCATTGTCTCGAAAGAACAATCGGTGCATAGCTTTTAGCCCTTGCTAAAGCTCGAGGTCCATCAGCCTTCCAAGTCCTCTGTTGCACTTTCATGATAGTGTAGATCAGGGGTGTCGAACTCAATCAGAGAAGGGGCCAAAATCTAAAATCCAGCCTAAATCGTGGGCCGAATGGTTTACTGAACAGTCATAAACTGACAATGTTAACCAGAAATGTGAATTTAAAATGAGTGGAACAATCTTTTCCTTAACAGTGCTGTTAACCAACTCACATGCTATCAAGCAAAACAGTAATATTGGTATCAAGCAAAACAGTAATATTGGAATGTACCTAAAATGCTCATTGTTTTGTTTTCTGGCTAGATGTCTGACACTGTTTTCCCCAGATCAATGAGTCAATGTTCGGTTTTATTTCTTGGGCTGTAGCAACCCGCAAAACAGCATGGAGGTTGTCATCGGTAATGCGTGATCTGTGCTTGTTTTTGTTCAGATTCATTATTGAAAACATCTGTTCACAAAGATAGGTGCTCCCGAACATGGATAGAATATGGGCAGCATGAAGTCGGAGCTCTGGCATTGAGTCAGGGGGCAGTAGAGGGTAGAAGTCCTCAATTTCAACATCCTGAAACCTTGATTTCAGGCCACTGTCAGACTGAAGCTCGATTATCTCCATCTGAAGGTGATGGGGCACATTGTTGACATCAACTGTAAAAGGATTGGCAAAGATGTCAAAGCCTGAGTGCTGTGTTCTAAAGTCAGAGAAGCGCCGCTCAAATTCACTTAGTAAACGGCTAACTTTGGTAGCCAGCCGACTGCAAGGAAAAGTACCAGAAATAGTGGTTGAGATACTCAAACAAACGGGAAAGTGGGCAAGATTGTCCTGTTCCAGTTGGGACTTCCATAGTTGAAGTTTACGCTGGAATGCTGTGATCATGTCAGACATCTTCGTGATGACTTGTTTGCATCCCTGCAGCTTCAGATTTAGTTGGGCGAGATGCTCGCATATGTCACACATCATAGCAAAATCACATAGCCAGGCGGGATCCGACAGTTCAGGCAAAGGCTTTCCTTTACTTTCCATGAAAAGAGCAATTTGTTCTCTGAGCTCAAAAAATCTTTTGAGGACTGAGCTCTTGCTCAGCCATCTTACTTCTGTGTGGTATGGCACGTCTCCATGCTCTGCACCCACCTCCTGTAAAAATTGCTGGAACTGACGATGATTCAGACCACGTGCCCGTATAAAGTTAATAGTTTTAATGACTGTGGTCATTATGTCATTCATGTCCAGAACTTTTCCACACATAGCCTCTTGGTGGATAATGCAATGATAAGTAATCAAGGGTGTGTGGCAGTGACTTTTTTGCATTCTTTCCTTCATTAGTCCAACCAAGCCTTTCTTTTCTCTGCACATTGAAGGTGCGCCATCGGTAGTTAGCCCCACCAACTTTTCCCAGGGTAATTTAAAATTATTTATAGATTTCTCCACAGCCTCAAATATATCTCTACCAGTCGTCGTCCCATGCATGGCAGCTACATCCAAAAGTTCCTCAGTGACAGAGAGGTCGGTCTTCGCAGCACGTATAAAGATGGACAGCTGCGCTGTATCAGTGTTGTCTGTGCTTTCATCGATAGCAAGTGAAAAAGCGAGATAACTGCATGCCTGTTCGGCCAGCTGTGATGATAGATTTCCTGAGAGTTCTTGAACTCTATCTGCAATGGTGTTTCTTGACAAATTGACATTTTGAAAACTCTGTATCTGGTCTGGGCATACTTGCTCACATACTTTTAGCATGCATTGCTTCAAAAAGGCACCCTCTGAAAAACACCTTGAAGTACGGGCAATTTCTTCAGCCACTATAAAGCTTGCTTTCACTACAGCATCATTTTTCGCTGCAGCCTTTATAAACATTTGCTGCTGTGATTGTAGTTTGCCTTTTAGTTCTTTAACAATTTTATGCTTTTCTTCCAAAGTATATTTGCCATACTTAACATTATGTTTGGTGTCAAAATGACGACGTATGTTGTACTCTTTCATCACCGACACTGTCTCATAACACAATATACACACTGGTTTGCCCTCTCTAAGCACAAACATGTATTTATTTTCCCATTTGTCATTAAATTGTCTGCCTTCACCGTCAACTTTTCTTTTCCTGGACATTTTGGGATCAATATTGGCAGTAAAAGATGTAGTTTATTGGAAATCTGCATTAGAAGGAAAAAGTTGAAAACTGCACAGGGATAGCTTGATTTGGCAGATGGAGTGGAGAAAAAAAAAGTCAGTCAATAAATGCCTGGCTGGGTACAGATAGCAGATTCTGTTGCGATTTTTATGCCTGCACTTTATGCCAGGAACTGGCAGCTTCTGCTGTGTATTTTTTATGCCTGCACACTCACTCTCTCCTCTGCTCTGCCACCCGCACAACCACATCGGATGCCGGACTATAGGTCACACCGCCTGAATCTCGCGTGACTTGTTATCTATGCGCATGCGTAATAGATAGCAAGTAAGGCGGCTGGCGAGCCTCCTATGTCACCGCGCATCATTGTGATGGAACGCAGCGGAGTGCAGTGATGACAGCATGGTGCGGGCCATATTGCAAGGCCTGGCGGGCCGGATTTGGCCCGCGGGTCTTGTGTTTGACATGTGTGGTGTAGACAATGGGTAGCTTCTAGAGTTGCTACTTTTTTTTTTTCCCCAAGGGTGGGTGGAAGTGTCTCGTACTCTGGAGAGAGGTCAAGATTAATGACACCAATTACAATGGCTTTTATGTAGAGGTCAAATTTATAGCCTTGGGAGAGATGATATGGTCCAGAAGGAAAATATAGGGAAAGAAGAGATCACTTAGAATGGAACCTCTGAGAATGCTCATTGCCTTTCAGGTAATTAGGATAAGAAAACAAGCCGTTGATGAAAACAGAAGTAGGAAAAGAATCTGAAGATTCATTGCCATAGGAGCCAAGTAACAGAAAGTTTTAAGGAACAGGATGTGCTTAACCATTCTAACAGATACAGTGGGAATTAAGATGAATTTTAAGAATTGGTGGGGCATAACAACTATAGGTCCAAAGGGTGTGAGGAGTATAAGGATCACAGAGAGCCATAGACTTTGATGAGCCCAGGTCTTGTGCTACTTTTGTAAGGACTGAGAAAGGGTCAATGTGTCAATATTTTAAGCAGGAAAGGCCCTGCTTGATCTACTTGTGGAGAAAATTTTTTAATATACTTATAATTTAGATTTTTTTGTGTGGAAAAGGGTACTTAAACTACTCAAAATCAGTAAGAGGCAGTAGGTAAGATGACACTGGTTCAGAAGAAAACATTTGTGAGGCAGTGGGTTTGTTCTTTTGCAGCCTCCATTCTGTTTTGTTTGAATTGTGAATATGTAAGTGTGCAGATTAAATATATATATTTATATAAGTTTGTAGATTAAAAGGAAAAGAAATATTCTAATTTTGATATTTTTGCCTCTCCCAGCCTAAGTATGAGCCTAAGGCTTAATTCCCTTGACTTCTCTGCACCTACCTATTTGAAGGTGCTGAACAGTGGGAGAATCAGAAGGAAAAAAAAACCTTTTAGAACTATCCCTTTCAAGGTGGTCACTTGGTTTGTGTTTAACTGCTAATTTTATCTTTCCCACCATTTCCACCAGCTAAGCTCTTCAAGCTATCTCTCAATTCCCTTCCCTTCAAGGAACATAGCAGTTCCTTCTGGATATGTTGACTTATAGTTGACAAATTCTAGGATGATATTTTGGGTTGGGTCTGGTACTTTCTGAATATAAACCTATGAAGGATATAGTCTTTAAAAGGCAAGGAGCCCATGTTAAAAGATACTGCTGAGAAATGTATCTTTCTCATTTTCCAAATCTTTTTAAAAATGTATTTTAGAACATCATTCAGTTTAGATCACATTTGGAACCTATCTCAAAGTTATGTTTTTGTTTATTAAAACTGACATTAGTTGTATATGTATGGGCATTTATTTACCTGTTGCTTTTCTAGGAGTGAGACTTGCATGGTAGTCCTCCATATTTCCATGAACATCTTGTAAAGAGATATGTTTTCTCAGTCCCTTTGAAGTTAGATTTTGTCATATGATTCACATTGGCCAATTGAATATGGGCAAAAGTATCGATAGTATAAGTCACTTGCAGACTGAAGGCTTAAGGCCTCATGTGAAAATCATCCCACTTCTCTCCACCACCACCACCACCAACTCCATCATGACATCTGGCAATTCCTCCAGTTTTCAAAAAAAATTGGACCAATTTTGATGAAATTTACTAAAAGACAGTCTTTCTTAAGTTTAATTTGTAGTTTAATTTGAAATGGAAGCTAATCTTTCTCAAATTTGAATAAACTTGAATACATTTTAATAAAATTTGCTACAAGTGTGCATTTATTCATTTAATGTGTATAGAAGCCTGTTCTAAGATATGAGGTATTTCAGTGCTGAATCTGACATCATTCTATCCTCAATTAGAGTCATTTTGATTCATCACATCATGAAACCTAGGTGGACATGACTGATTCCATAGAAACTGGTGAAAGGAGAACCCTGGAGAAGGCCAGATGCTGAGAGGATGGAATCAGCTGTAGGGTTTGGGGAGTCCAGGCTCCCAAAGGGAAGAGGACCTCTGGATTCAACAGTAGCAAGTAACAGATGATGGGGCAAGCCAGATGAGTACAATACAAACAACAGGGATGACATAAGGAGTTAGAAGCTGTGCAACAAATTATGCAGAATAACATGCTGAAAAGGCAGCCAGTAGTTAAATATCAGCAGGTAGCAGGTCTGGAGGCTGGGCTGGTTATCAAGAGTATGACTCAGGCATGGGGATCAAGAACACTTTTAAAGCCATAAGAACATTTCAAGTTGTTGGAAGCTGTTTTACAGGAATAGAAATCTCTGTATTTCTCTCAAGCTACATGTCCATGACAGATGGGTTGGGATCTCCACTGCCTGTGGTCCTCACTGCAGGGTCAGGCTAATAAAGCAGCCACCACCTGTTGGATATTTAGTAAAATAGTAGGATATGTATAAATTCAACTTTAGTAGATAACAAAAACTGTTTTTAAAACTCTACCAATTTCTATTACCAGCACAATATGATTGCTCCACATTCTCATCAATACTTGTCAGTCTTTTAAAATTTTAGCCATTCTGGAGTGTCCGTGTAGTATTATCTCATTATAGCTTCAATGTGCATATTCCTGATTTTTAATGCAAATAAATACCTTTTCATATATGTATTGACCATTCTATTTTATAAAGTATCTGTTTAAATCTCTTGCCTATTTTTACATTTGGCCATTTTTCTTTTTCATATTAATTTCTTTACATGATCTGGACACTACTCTTCTCTTGGAAAGATACAGCTGACTTTCAAAGAGAAGAAGTTCTTAGTTTTAATATAACCAATTTCTCAACTGCTTAAGAAAAGTGCTTTTTATCTTCTAAGTAATATTTCCTGACATAGGGTCATGAAAATACACTTCTGAATTATTTTCCAGTAACTTTGTTGTTTAGTTTGACATATTTAAATCTATAATCCACCTGGAACTTAACTTTGAATAAACTGTTAGATAGAGCACAAATTTCCACTATTTTCCATCACGATGTATGGAAAACAATATTCTTTACCTGTCTGCAGTGCCATCTTTTAATAAATCATTCCTTACTATGCAGGAGTCCGTGCCTGAGACCTATTCTATCCCACTGCTTTGTCTATTCCTTATCACTGATATACTGTTTTAATTCATGTTGCTTTTTATTTTTTAAATATATTTTATTTACTTTAGAGAAGAAGGGAGAGAGAGAGACAGAAACATCAATGATGAGAGGGAATCATTGATTAGCTGCCTCCTGCATGCCCCACACCGGAGTTTGAGCCCACAAACTGGGCATGTGCCCTGCCCTGGAATCGTACCATGACCTCTTGGTTCATAGGTCAATGCTCAATTACTGAGCCATGCTGGCTGGGCTCATGTTGCTTTTTATGTGAGTTATGACACCTGGTAAAACATGCCTTTCCATTTTGTTTTTAGTCTTCAGGTTTATCTTAATTACTTTTGCTTTTTTTGTGTGTGTACTTTCTATATCAATTTTAAAATAAACTCAGTGGTGTGCTGGCCAAATGGCTCTTTTGGGAGGGAGGGGGAAGGGATCTCTAATTTATCATGTTTGCTGATTAGCATAGAGTAAATACTTCCACAATAAGTGGTTTCAAGCCATCACAAATGCCACTATAACTATTTTGATATGATTATATTGAATCTAGAGATTTGAGGGGGGAAATGACACATTTATAATAGGGAGTTGTCTATTGTGTGAATATAATATATTCTTCCATTTATTTACTAGTAGGTCTTTTTTAGTTTCTTCCTATAATTCTTTATAATTTTTTTCATTTTTTATTTTTTTCATAGAGGTTCTACTCATCTTCAGTTAAATGCATTAATTATTAGACACTTCGTACTTTTATGATTTAAATATAATATATTTACATATAGAATATAAAACTTAAATATGAGTAAAAATTTAACTTTTGTGGCTCGGTTGGTTAGAGCGCCATCCTGTACACCAAAATGTTGCAGGTTCAATCCTTGGTCAGGACAAGTTCTATAGGCTACCAATTGATGTCTCTCTCTCTCTCTCTCTCTCTCTCTCGCTAAAAATCAATGAAAACACATCTTCAGGTGAAGATGAAAAAAAAAGTTTATCTTTTGTGTTTTAAATGTTTGTTGCTGATATAAAGAAATGGAATTTTTAAAATGGTTATATTAATCTTGTACCCAGCAACATTCCCTAACCTATATATACACTTTAAAATTTATCTGTAATTTTTTTCCAGTTTCTGTGTGTCTAGACATTTGTTTTGTGTGAAGGACAATTTATTTCATTAGTTTTAATCCTTATGCCTTATATTTCTTCTTCTTGCCTTGAAAAATTGTATTCCAGTACAATGTTGAAAAAATTAGTGGCTGTTGGCATTCTTATTTTATTTCAGATTTCAGAGTAAAAGCTTTACTATTAAAATGTGATGTTTTGATATAGGTTTTATTGTTGTTGTTGTTCTATTAGTTTTTGTTTATTTTTGGAGATGCACTTGTTAAATTATAAAAGTTTCCTCCTGGTCTTAGTTTGCTAAAGGCTTTTAATTATGAATGGTTGCTAAATTTTATCAAAGGTCTTTCTCAATCTACTTAGGACATATTATTTTTTATGCAAATGTAATGAATTACGTTAATTACCCTTTTAATATTATAACAATCTCAAATCCTAGATAAGCTAGTCGATACATTTCAGAGAGGAAAGGAGAGGGAGAGACAGAAACATCAGTGATGAAAGAGAATCATTGATCGGCTGCCTCCTGCATGCCCCACACTGGGGACCAACCCTGCAATCCAGGCATGTCCCCTGCCTGGGAACTGAACCCTGACCTCCCAGCTAAGAGGTTGAAGCCCAAACACTGAGCCATGCCAATTGGGCAACTTTTCTTCTCTTTGAATATGTGCTTTAAAACTTAAATATTCCGATAAGTATGACTCTACCTGTATTCCAGATACTTTGATATTTAGTAATTTTAGTATCCTTCAGTTAAAAAATATTTCATAATCTTCAAAATATTCTCTTTACTGAGTCATTATTTACTTAAACATATATTTTTAAATTTTTAAATCCATAGGAATATTCTAGTAAAATATTTGTTATTGATTCCTAATTAACAGTATTGTGACCCCAGAATATACTTTGTATAATTTTAATTCTTTGAAATTTGAAGAACCTTAGTTTGTGGCCCATAATAGGGTAACTTTTTGAAATGTTCCAGGTGTGCTTAGAAAAATTGCGTATTATTCAGGTTTTAGATGTATTATTCTGTGCATGTTAATTACATCAAGTTTGCTGTTTGTGCTATTTCACTGTATGCTGATTGCTTACTTTTATTATAAAGAGAAGTGTGTTATAATCTTGCACTATGATATTGGGTTTGTTGGTCTCTTTTAACTGTTAATTGCTACTTTATCTTAAAGCTGTATTATTAGATATATACAAATTTGTTACAAAATATCCTTACTTTTTAGCTTAAATTCTACTTTATATGATATTATGGTTATATAAACTTTCATTCGGTAAATATTTTTTCATCTTTTTACTTTTTATCTTCTTTTTATAGATTTTAGACATGTCTCTTATAAAAAGGATATAGTTTTTCTACAGTCTGATAACATTTGTCTTTATCTTTAAATTGAAATATTTAGTCCACTTATATTTAATGTAATTACTGATCTATATGAATTTAAATCTACCATTCTATTACACATACACAATATAGTCTATTCCAACAAAACACTATTATGTCACTAATAATTATTTTAATTTGCTCATTTATTTAGCTATAATAGCTACTCTTCAGAAATAGGATAACTCCTCACCCCAAATTTGGTTCAGTTGTCAAGACTGATGATAGAAAAAAGTCTTTCTGCAACATTGAGTTAATCATTTGTGGATATTGTGGTGAAAATTAAGTACCTGTTCATTTGAATCTATGCTAAAACTATACAATAAAAATAATCTTATTTTCATCCATTGGCTTTTCACCTTAGGTAACTGATGCTGTAATCAGCCATAAAATGCCACTGGAGCCCCCATGGAATCCTATTTTTGTCATGGGTTTATAAAAGTTGTATAACTGTAGTCTAACTTTACTTCCACTGACTTTTCTCCAGGTATATACCTATTGCTTTACTATGTTATACATACAATTCAACAATCTTTTGCATTTTACTTTTGACTACACAATTTTTCTTGAATACAAGAAAACAGTATATAACTTAGAATCTTAAGCCATTTGTTTATTTTGCCACCTTCACTAAAAATCTTGATGTTGGAAAATTTAGATGGAGGTTTCTGGTCAAAGCAGTGACTATAATGCAGTATTCACATCCTCCAACAACCACATCAGATTTACAACTAAATTACAGAACAACCACCATTCAACACTGCCTGAAATCTAGCTGAATGGCAGTCTTACAACTGAGGATACACATTGAGACTGGTAAGAGTGGCAAAAATGAGGAATGGGCTGGTCCCACACTCTTGCATGGCAGATGAAAATCAGGAGGGATATCTTAGGTGCAGAGGTCCCTCCTACGAAGTAAGGGGTCCCAGGCCATCCAGTGCTAGGAAGAGAAGTCCCCATAACTTCTGGTTGTAAAATAGTGGGCATTGTGGCTGAGTGAGATGGTGAGCTGTTGGAGTTCCAGGCAGTACCTCATAAAAGACCTGTGCATAGACTTATACAGACTCACTCTCTCTGAGTTCCAATACTCGAGCAGCAGTTTGAAAGGACTTGAATTGTCTGGCATCAGGATGAGAGCTGAAGGGACAACTTTCTGCCAAACAGATGCAATATAAGCAAGGATCTACAATGAAGAATACACTATCCAATAAAGCTATCATTTAGAATTAAAGGAAAGATGAAGAGCTTCCCAGACAAGAAAATGCTAAAGGAGTTCATCACCACCAAACCAGTATTTCATGGAAAGTTAAAAGGATCTTCTTTAAGAAGAAGTAGGAAAAACAGATAAAAATATGAATAATAAACTGGCAATAAATACATATCTATCAACAGTTGATCTAAAAAACAAAATAAATGAACAATCAAAATAGAAACAGACTCATAGATGCAGAGAACATTTTTAGAGTTTCCAGATTGGGGGAGGGGATCAGTGATGGGTGAAAAAAGTGAAGGAATTAAGAAATCAATTTTGTAGTTGTAGAATAGTCATGGGGCTTATAGTACAGCATAGGGAATATAGTCAATAATCTATACTAATAAAAGGATAATATGCAAATTGGTTACAACACCCTCACAGTAACAACCGAACAGCAGGTTGTGTGGGGCAATCTGGTTGGCAGGGGGGTTAGTGAGGGATGACTAAATGACTGAGAAGCAGGCTGCATGGGGTGACCAGGCCAGCAGGGGGGACAGTGAGGGGCAACCAGGCTGGCAGAGGGGGCAGTTGGGGATGACCAGGCCAGCAGGGTGGGCACTTAGGGGCAATCAGGTTGGCAGGCAGAGGCAGGGGTGGTCAGGCTGGCAGGGGGCAGGCAGTTAGGGATAATCAGGCAGGTAGGCAGGTGAGCATTTAGGAGCCAGCAGTCCCTGACATCCCCCAAAGGGTCCTGGATTGGAGAAGGTTCAGGCTGGGCTGAGGGGACCCCACCTTCCCACCCCATGCATAAATTTTGTGCACCAGGCCTCTAGTGTTCTAATAACTATGCATGGTGTCAGATGGGTACAAGATTTATTTGTTGATCACTTAGTGAGTTATGTCTAATAACTGCAGTATATTCCTGAAACTGACATAATACTGTATGCCAAATGTAATTTAAAAAATTTTTATATTTCAAATAAAAAGGAGAAGAAAATTTAGGTGAAAGGGAACTATTTTTTAATCTTGAATTAGAGAGCTCTATAGGGTTCATACTCAAATTCTATATTAAACTCAGCATTAAAAAGAGGAATCAGTAAGAAAAGTACCAAAGGGATCCAAGCCATTTGAAAAATAAGGATAAGAATTTTCTTGTCCTAAGTTAAATTGTTTGTTTTGATGCAGCCAAATTGTTTTTCTTGTGACTTTGGAAACAGTTGCATCAAAGCTTTGACCATCCCAGAAGCCTATGAATAATTTTAATGTTTAAAAGAATCATAGAAGTTATATCATAGGAAATAACAAAACAATGACAGATGACCAAAAAAGCACAGAGTTGATGATTTTAAAAGATGAACAAAATAGAGCTGCCTCTAGGAGTATTGGCCAAGAAAAAAGAAAATGGGAAGGTAATAAATAAAACATTAGAATTGAAAAGAAGACTAACTATATGAAGAAGAGCTGTATCTGGACCTGATGTCAAGGTGATTAAAAACACACACAAAACCACACCCTGAAATTAGAATCTGATGCTGTGATGGTACATCATTTAAACTGTTTTTCTTGAGGATTGGGAGTATATTATTATTATTATGAAGAGTGAGAAATGTCCAAGAGAGCAAACGGTGGCCAATTTTATTATTGTTTCTCACTATTCACTATCGTTTCCTGTAGGGGTCTATTCATCCCTATTGTTTGCCATGTATCTTGTAATGTCCCTCCCTGCAATATAGTCTCCTCGCTTGTAACAGATTTATCCAATAAAGTCTGATCTGTGCCACTTTCTAGTAGAAATTTTAAGAGCCATCACATGGTTTTACTACTGCTCCTTTTCCTTTGCCTTGAGACTGAAATAGGAGCTACTTACTCCTTTTAGCCTGAGTGTGGAATGAGGAGAACATTTTTTTTTATTGATTTCAGAGAAGAAGGGAGAGGGAGAGAGAAAGAAACATCTATGATGAGAGAGAATCATTCATCAGGTTCTCTCCCACACACCCCCTATTGGGGACCAGCCCTCAACCTGGGTAACTATCCAACTGTGACCTCCTGGTTCATAGGTCGACTCTCAACCACCAAACCATGATGCTCAACCACCAAACCATGCTTGTGGGCTTAACTTTTCTTTGTATAAGTTACTACTCAGTAGTAGTATAACTTAGAAAAGCAGACAAATATAGAATTTACATCAGTGAGAAAAACTAAAAGGAAAAACAAGAGAACTTTAAACACAAATGTTGAAATAATATTCTTAGTGGGGAGGCAGGAGAATACAGGGAGAACCACATGGGTATTTAGGTGGTGAGAGTGTGGGTGTTTATTTTACCATTCTTTTACTTTTCAATTATGAGTGATAAATTAATAGATAGAACAAGCATATTACATAGTACATAGATAGATATGTGTGTGCATATGTGCATATATATAGTCTATAAAATATTACTTTTATATGTATATGTAAATTCATATATATATATTTACATATTCTAGTGTTCATATTAAACATTTCCTAATTATAAAATGGGGAAAATATATTAAACCTATGAAACAGTAAACTGAATATATGCTTTGACTTGGGCTTCTTTTCCAAACCACACTGAAATGACAGTATAAGGACTAAAAGATCATAAAGACAAGGAAAATCAAACTGGGAGAGGAGAAATAGTGACAGAATGTTGACTTAGCAGACTAGGGAAAGCTGGAAACTAGACTTGCAGTTTGAGAAGCCCAGACTCAACATGATTTAAGTCAAATTACTCCAGAAAAGTCCAAAAGCTTTCGGCACAATGTCCGTCTGAAGATGAGTATTCAGTGAATGCTGAAAACATCTAAGAGTCACCTTAAAATCCTGTTATCTGCAGTTGGCCCAGAATCATATTTCCACCACAAGCAGCTGAGTCACTGCTTATTGTCTACCCTGCAGAAGACTGGAGATTTAATTCTGAAGATGCCAGACTTCAGGACACCAGGCAAAGCTGAGGACAAAATTATTCCTAAAAAACAAGGAGTTGAAATAGCAATCCATAGTGGGAAATGTTTCTCCAGTTATTCCTGTATTTAATGCAGAATTACTCTGAGATAATAAGCAGTTAATGCCACCAAGAGATTAAAGTGATCATTCTTTAGGGTGGCTACAACTCCTAAAATGTGGATATGTGGGGAATCTTCAGTCATTCAAAAATACATTCTTGAGTAACTACTATGTGGCAAGAATTTCCCTAAGCAGAATAAATGCAAGAAAGGAATTACCTATGGAGTTTTCTCAAAAAGCTAAAAAAAAAAAAAAAATGGAACTCCCATTTGACCCAGTGATTCCACTTTTAGGAATATATCTCATGAAATTAGAAACACCAATCAGAAAGGATATATGCACCTCTATGTTCATAGCAACACAATTCGCCATAACTAAGATTTGGAATCAGCCTAAGTGTCCATCAGCAGATGAGTGGATTAAAAAATTGTAGTACATCTACACAATGGAATACTACACTGCTGTAAAAAGGAAGGAACTTCTACCATTTGCAACAGCATTGATGGACCTGGAGAACATTATGCTAAGTGAAATAAGTCAGTTGGAGAAAGGTAAATGTCATGTGATCTCACTCATTTGTGGAATATAATAAACAATATAAACTGGTGAACAAAAACAGATCTAGAGACAGAGACGCATTGATCAGGCCATAAACATCAGAAGGAAGGCAGGGAAGGGTGGGGGTATGGAGGAGAGATCAACCAAAGGAGTTATATGCTTGCATATAAGCCTAACCAATGGACACAGACAACAGGAGGGTGAGGGCATGAGTTGGGGAGGGGGAGTAATGGGAGGATAAGGACACTTGTAATACTTAATCAATAAAGGACACTTGTAATACTTAATCAATAAAGACATTAAAAAAATCATAAAAAAGAAAAATAAATAAATACTTTTAAAAAGAAAAATATTATCCCTTGCTCTACCAGTAGATGAGTATTGGAGGGGATAAGGAGATACTAAACAAATACTTAAACACAAATAATTAACCATTGTTACAGTAAAGGAGTCATTGGTGACCAACAATTCTGGTAAATATTTTATAGATTTTAAAAAATTAACTGCTATGGCATTAATACCAGTTTCTCAGAATGGACACCAATGGTGAACAGTTCCAGTGCCTCTCAGTTAAATAGCATCACTAAATATAGTATATATTCATCGTACGTATATTTATATTCATAATATATATGTGAATAAATATAGCCTCTCACTCAAAGTTTGGATATTTCTCATTTATTATTTAAATTGGCAACATAAAAGCAAAACTCTTAGGATGCACACTTGTCTAAAGGCCCTACCCATGATATTAAAAACAATTGAACTATAATCCATTTTTGAGAGTCAGGTGACATGCCATTCTATGTAAACAAACCTGGTTTTCCACACCTGTAGGACAAATGGGGAGCAGGAGAAACAATCATCAGATCCTGGGTTATTAGATGACTGAACAGCCCTCCGATGCTCACTGTGTTTTCACCTGGTGTTAAAATTGTGAGAGCAGTAGTCCATGAAATGTTGAATGCAGCTTTTTTCAGATGGCAACTTGGAGTTATCATAGAAGTTCGTTCCCCTCCCCCTCCCCCCTTAACTGTAGGATCTGGGGTCTTAAATTTGGATTATGGAAGTCAGAAAGGGTAGGAGTCTAAAGGGTTTAAAGAAATCACCTACAGAGAGGAAGTTAAAAAGGAGTCCTCTTGATGTGTTTTGAATTCTTCGAGAGTATCTATCTTGTACAAAGCAGCCTTTTTTCTCTCCTTACTCAGCTCTTTCTGCCTCCCTCATGCGCTTTCTCTCTCCTGTCCCCCGTTTCAAACTTCAAGGTGACCTCCTCCTCGGGGTGGGTGAAGGATGTGTGGGGGAGACCACCCGGCTGGGCCCACCACACTGCATGTGCCACCCTGGCTCCAGGAAGGTTCAGGAAGCCCCCCCATTCGGAGCGCTTTGTATTTTTTTGTTACATTGTTCTCCCGGCCCTGGATAAAAAACATGGCATGAACAATAGAGCTGTGTGAGATTTAAAATATCTGAATGCATAATAATTTCACCCAGCTTTCAGAGAAAACTAAAAAGTAAATAACAAAAGCCACTCCTCAGAATGTGTGAACCTAAAATTTCAGTCACTTTGGAGGCATTCTCTTCTTTTTCTCATTTTTTTCATTATCTAGGCCAGTTGGCAATAAAACAGCATTTAATTATACATAAACGTGAGAACTCTGGTGAGAGAATATGGGTTGTGATCTGGTCGTAACGAGTGTGGGGCCAGAGATTGTTCATTCTCGATGCCTTCATTTTTATCTGTTTTCCCCCTATTTATATTGTACCTTTATTTTCCCCTGCAGCTTTCCTTTCTTGACATTTTTTTTTTTTTTGCTTTTTCTTCTTTTTTTTTTACTTTTGGTATATTGCCTTCAGTTTCTGTTCCCTTGCATCATTTTCTCTTTTAAAAGTCCCATCTTTGCTAAGCAGTTTCCTTGCAGGAAAAACACAACACTCCTCTGCCCGCCCCCCCTCCCCCCCCCAAAAAAAGGGAAAGAAAACTATTTTGTTCAAAAAATAATTATCCTAAATTGGCAATTTTTTTTTCCAGCAATGTAAATCACAGTCACATTGAGATCACATCTTACAGTGAAAGGTACTTTCAGGGAATGAATGATTAAAAAAAAAAAAATACACACACAAAAAAAACCATGCTCCATTTAAACCTGAAGCTTCTCCTGCAGATGCATTGTGAGCTTTATTTGAATAAAATTCATCCTGTGAATCTGTTGCTTCTCCCGGATTTTGAGAAAGTACCCTGTTCTTCCTGTCAGTGCAGGCAGCATTTCTTTAATCTCCCCCCCCCCAAATAATATTGCGGTACTCCAGTACTCATTTTAAAGATAGATGGATTTCCCCCCCCTCTCATAAAGAAGAACATTGTGGGGGGAAGAATGCTGGATGTGATTTCAGAAAATGTCAAAATATGTCAAACGCAGATACCACTCAAGGGTTTCATTAACTGGAGCTTTGGTGATAAGTGTCATCTTGTCAAAGACCCACCCATCTCTTCCAATACATTACCAAATGTACTAATTTCCTTGCCGAGCTTGATGTTTATTGTATAGCTGAAATTGAAAATGGTCGGTAATGGAGTGAGCTTCAATCCAAGACCAATTCTGAATCTAAATTACTTGCTTCTTTCAATAGCATCGACAGAGGAGAGCTTTATGCACCTTGTACCTAATCAACCCTTACTGTGACCCTAAATTCAGCAGTCTTCAGAGATTAATAATAAAATCCTCAGTTCAAACAATTATTTGCCCTGAACAAGTTGCCCATTTCTTATGCTGAGAATGAAAGAATGTGACATTATTTTTTAAAAGCTCTGCATGTTGTGGCTCACCATTTATTTTTGATCTCTGACACCCCCCCCCCCTCCTCATTGCAGCCTGATTACAAATCGCACATGCTTACTTGAATATTTTTTTGGGGGGGTGTGGGAGATAGGAGTTGTAAGGTTTCTTTGTTAGCATCTTAACATGCCTGTTCTTGTTCTGTATTCCTTCCCTATTCCAATATGGTTGTAGTTTTCACAGCATAAATGAGATACATTCTATCAATATATGTTTCTAAAGCTTTTAATATAGAGCTCTACTGGTCATGGAAAACATGGCTTAATTCTGGCTTTGTACAAAGCTCCTCGGAGCCTCCAGAAAAGAAACACAAAAATCTCTGGGAAAATCAACTATGTCTCTACTTTCTCAAATAAAAATAAAATAAAATTCAAAGAATGTCTCTTGAAATTTGAAGCATAAATAATCTTTTAACAAACTGTCTTTCTTACTGCATTCCATTTGGCAGTATAGCTTATAGCCTTAAGTGAGATAAGCCAAGCAATATAAAATTCTCTTGTGCATACTTACAATAGAAAATATTCCTTCATATTCAATGCCAGAATACTGTATTTTTTTATTTGGTGTTTTTTACTTCCTATGTCCAGTTTATTCATTAGTGTGGTTATGGTGATAAGAAAACTCACTATCTGTTCTTCATTGCATTAAGGGGTTGGGGGAAGTTCTGAAACAAAACAATAAAGGAAATATTTGGGCACCCTAAATGGCTCCTTTGATCCATTCGTGAGAGTCAGTCTTGTGTCCACTGGAGTGAGAGTCAGTCCTGCTGCCTGACATTTGACATTGTCAAAAATTTCCTCTGGCTGTCTGCGTCTGGAGGAAAACTCTCCCTAAGGACTTCCCCGGCTGACAGAATGAGTGTTTCCAGAAGATTCTCCTGCCCTTTGAATGCATTTTTTTATGCCCAACAGCAATAATGGCCATCAAGTATTGATTATATAATATGTCTGCTGAGGTGGCAAGTACATTATTGTTGCAAGAGGCCAAGAGGATGAGAAACTAGGTTATTTATGAACTCTCTCAGCCATTGAGCATTTCTTCCAGCAAGTGTCAATATGTAAAGCTGTCTTTGAACCTTACTTTACCTTATTCCGTGATTCCAATGGATGGATAATGCAATGAGATGGCCAGTGTGTACCAGGTCCTTTGAAAACGACCTCATGTTTACCATGGAATGGACGTACGTTGTTCATCACCACAAGGGGACAGTAGTCTTATGGAGGAAGGCTAGGGATAGCCCTGTTAGGGCACCCAGATGCTAATTAGCAGCAGCGAATTGGTTAAGTAGCTTTGCAAGGCAGTCAGGGCATAATTTAATACTTTTTTCTTTCATCCCAAAATATATAATAGATGGTATAGAGTAAGTTGGCTGTGTATAGTAACAGCAATAAGGGCACTGAGCTTTTATTACAAATTGAATCACATCCCCGGTGTGGGGACACTAGACAGCGTATCGTGTATTAAGAATTCAGCTGAGATCACAAGCTTGCCTCACCTAAACCTTCTGTGATGTGATGAGAATGACTTTTGGTTACCGTACATCAAAGAGGGTCTAGCCGGCTAAACAGTGATTGATCCATTCTCCTCTTTCAAGTCCTCTCTTCAAAAATAGCTTTAAAGCAATCATCTAATAAGTGTCAGAATAGAAGATAGAAAAATGTTAGTACAAGCCCGAGGCATATGCCTACACTAGCTAAATTTTCTGCAAGATGGTCAATGGCTGAACAATATTTTCAGAGTAAATGCTCTCATTTCATAAGAGGCAAGAAGTACCAAATGGACTACCAATGGCATGGAAATAATGCTGAAATTTTAAGTCATTTAAGGTAAATACTGTGATTTGCTAAAATGGTAGATAGTTCTGTTAAGAAAATTTTTGAATAATTTTATTTATACCCAATATCTGGTATAGGAGTTGGATGCTTGCTTCTACACACATAAGCAATATTAATACTTTTACAGTATTCATTCACAAAACTGCAATTGTTTTGTTTCCTTCTAAGGTGAACGCTAAGTAAAAGGGACCAACCATGTGAGCTACCCAGTGTGGTGGTCATTGTGAACCTTTTCCTTTCCTCTATTTCCTTGAAGTCAGATCCCACCATATGATTTGCTTTGGACAATACAATGTGAGACAACGTGGCCCCTGTCACATCTGGATGGAAGCTTTAAAAGCTAGTGGAGGATTTGCCACATCCTTGTTTTCCTGTCTTGATAACTATGGAAGCATGAGTCAAGAGGGAACCTCCTTCAACCTGGACCCTCAAGTCCTTATTATGAGCAGGCCTTCTTCCTGACCCACACTGGACATGCATCCTGAACAAGAAATAATCCTGCATTACGTTACACCACAGAGATTTTAGACCTGTTTGTTACCGCACCATAGCCAAGCCTATCCAGACAGATGGATCCAGTGACACTAAGTAACTTAATAGTTCCCTTAGGCCTCTGAGTAATGTAAAATGGTGTGGAGTAAGACATCATCATGGCTCATATGCCATCTGTGCAACAATGACTTATTAAGTATATATTATGTGCCAGGCATAATTCATGTGGGTGACAAATAATTCTGAATGTAGTTTGACCATTACCCTTTGTTACATCTTTGCTAAATCCCTGAGGGGTAGATGAGTACTAAGGCTTGAAGTGTTCACTGCTTTAATATAACTAATCAAGATTTAAAAAAATAGCCTAAGATTTGTCAGATTTTGACATTTTTTAGTGAATGACTATTTCAGAGGACAATCTATTAGAGAAAAAAATATGGGCTCACTTAAGAAAATCCTGAGATTTCTTACATTGGCCAAAAATGTGTATTCTTAACTCCTACAATCCAGCCATTCTTCAGCCACATCAGTTACTTGACAGGGTTGCACTCTTACTCGTTTGTACTCCTTGAACTCTCTTCTTAGTCCCTTCTCTTCATCTTTTAAAGATCAGCTCACATGTCTTCCCTTCCTTTCTCTGTCTCCTCACAGTGTCAGGTGCATATTTTTACTTAGTAGTTATTTTAGTCTGCTTTACATTAAGATTATTGTTTATATGGTATAATTTCTGACTCTAAGATTCACCTCCTCCTTCCTCCCCAAAGGCTATGCATTCTTTATAAAGGCTTTGTTTTATTTACCTATGTGTCTCTAATCTGACTTCCCTCTTTATAGCTCAATACACGTTAATTTATATTTGAATTGATTTGAAAGATTTGTTTGGGTGTGACAGTGTATTTCTTGAAACCAATTGCAACTGCCCTGGTTTGGAATATTGAAAAAAACAACAACAAAGAAAGCCTTTCAGCTCTAAAAGGGGCAGTTGTGAAGCTGATACTTTTGGCTACTCTCGGGAGAATTAGTTCTCTCTTGGCCAAGGACCAAAGCCTGCCTCCTGAACACCCATCACATTTAGCTAATTTCCATTCTCCCTGGGGACCAAGACAGAAAGACAAAAGCGGAAGGAAGTAGGCATTTCAGAAGGGTAACCCACCCACAAGGAGCCAGTTGAAAGGAAGAAATGAGGAGGGTAGGAGGGAGTTGGTGTTTAAAAAAAAAAATTACCAAACGAATGAAGAATTTAAATTGCCCTTCTTCGCTGAATCATACCAATAACTCTCTTGACTTGCTACCTTCCCAGGGTAAGTCCTGACCGCTCAGAGCTTGCTTCTACTGGAGCACTGATCAGAAACCCTCAGTGTTATTGCCAAAAATGCCAAGCCATTCAGTCCTTCTCTCCCTTTCCTTACTTGTCCTCACTACCCACCAACCAGAAACCTGCTCTTCCCTCAAAGTGTAGTCCCACGAGTACTAAATATGAGAGGAGAGCATGCCACTTTTTCTCTCCTGGTTTATCAGCCACATTTATCTCTTCACCACTCATGCTATTTCTAGCCTTTCATTCTTCAGCAAGATTGAGAAAATCCATTTCTTCAAACAGATGGAGGACTGAACCCTCATTTCTCCCCAAACTTGCCTTAAATACCTAAGACTGTTAGCCATTTAACCTGTTTCCTCATCTTATAAAATAAAGTTAAGTGTGCCTGTGTAAGGATGGGTGAGATAGGGTTGTAAAGGCATATAACTGGTGCTAAATAAATCTTATAATTGTTATTACTAAGAAATATTTCTCAATTATTTTTCCATCTCTCCATGGTCTTTCCACCATGATGGTCTCGGTTGTGTCCCAATGATCTTATGTCTGAGTCCATGCAGTTCCTCCTTAGTCAGCTTTCTAAAACTAGAGAGCAGAGCATGGAACCTTTACCTACACCCCTTCCATACCTTCAAAACTATTAAAAACTTCCCTGTCATTCTTGAGACTACGTAAGAAAAGAATCTTAAACTAAGTTAGCACATGAAGGCTGCAGCAATCTGGCATCTGTATTCAGTCTCGGTGCTCATTGTTCTAATTGTCACTGTGATAGATTATTTCTCTAAGGAATCCCAACTAACCACACTTCCCAGAGCTCATATAATAGTTCCCTTCCCTGCTGACTCTGGGCTTGGCCATGTGACTTGCTTTGACCACTAGGACATCAGCACATGTGACCCAAGCAGAAGTGTGTTAAGTGTTTACACATTGGGGCATCTCCTCTTAAGTCTTTGCTGGTGCCTTGAAGAAGTGTAGCCTGGTCCAGTCTCTAGAGAAAGAATGACTTCTTAGAGAGAGAGGCCCAGCCGTCCTAGATATCCCAGCTGATCCTAGCCCAAACCAACCTTTCAGATAAAGGTAGCTCCAGGGACCTGGCCAAAGCTAGAAGAAAACCTGTCTGGCCAACCCACACCATCATGGGAAATATCACAGCAGTGTTGTTTGGAGCCGTGTTTCGGAATAGGTTCTTACACAGCAAGAGATAAGTGATACAGTGCCTTTTGTCTCCAACTATAGTTCTATGAAAACATCATATTGATCACACACTACATTCCTTTGCAAATACTGTCCTTGTGCTTGTAATGCCCTTCCCCCTGGTCTACTCTGCTTTGCATCTGGGTGTATGCCATGGAAGCTGCCCTATACGAGTGTTCAGTCAGGGCTTAGTGAATGCATGTAAAATTTGCCACAAACCCTCCAAAGATGTCCATTATTCTGATTGGGATTTTATTTTAAAATATATTTTTATTGATTTCAGAGAGGAGAGGAGAGGAGAAAGAGAGAGATAGGAACATCAATGATGAGAATAATTGATCTGCTGCCTCCTGCATACTCTACACTGGGGACTGAACCCATAACCCTGGCATATGCTAAGAATTAAACCGTGACCTCCTGTTTCATAGGTCAGTGCTCAACCATTGAGCCACACCTACTGGGCCTGATTGGACTTTTAGATAGAAATGTATCCATATTGCTGCTTTTATGAAAGGAAATAATGGCTTATATGGAACTTTTTACTCAAATTCAAAGCTACTAGAGAAAATGTCAGCTTAAAAAAAGATTTAACTTTTAATGAAACAAGTTCTTTCACTTTTTAGCAACTTAAAAATTATGCTATCTTGAGTGAGTAAATGTGCTGTAGAGTAACATTCATTTATTGCTGGTGCCTGGGAAAATTGGGGTAAAATTTGTGAGATGAACTCTGATACATTTTTTAAGAAATACAAAATAAGGCAGGGTTTCTTTGATCCAGTAATTTAATTTCTGGCAGCCTAGCTCATAGGAATATCCTAAAGTATGGAAAAATAGGCATGAGAACATTAGTGTGGCATTATTTGCTTTGAAAAGTGCAAATAAGTTAGATTCCCATCACCAGGAACTTGGCTCACTTAGTTTTGGTGCATCCATTCACTGAAGTGTCATATGACCATTTCATAGTTATGAAGTTCATCATAGAAAATATGGAAAAGCAAATATTGAGAAATTTAGGGATACATAATCATATGTACCCAATGGTGACAGCAATAAAAAAATGTAAATGTGAAAATAATTACAGAGAATTATGGGTCATTTTCTTCCTCGGATTTTATATAATCTTGTTATATTATTTTTATAATTTAAGTAGAATTTTTAGAAGACCAACAAAATAATATGTACCCTATAATACCATTTAAAAACATAGCATCATAAAAGTAATTTTGAGGCTGGCTTTCAATTGAAATCTCTACCTGAGGCTGACCTCTTACAGTAATTGCTCTTACATTACAGAATGTGGGAATCATGGTGTTCTACCATCTGGTCTATGCCATCTCTTTAATCAATATTTATGAATATGCTTTGCAGGGGTTTATGTCATTTTATCGTATAGGAGAATTTTTGTTTTTAAATTAAGTTATCATGTGAACATTATTGGTACTTATTTCCTTTTGCAGGGATAATTTATGTTGATGGTGGTGAAGCCAGAATGGATTCACATATTCCATTTAAGGAGCTGCAATATGGACAGGGATTTCATCCCAGGCCCAGACACATGCCCAAAGAAAATCATTGGAGCAAGACTCATGATAAGTTCCCACTGATTTCAACTCTTCCCGGGGGTTGAAAGACTCCAAAATCTTGCTCTCAGCAATTAGGACTTGCAAAAGGTCCAATCACACACCTCCAGTTATATTTCTGCTGGCATTATTTGCTTTCATCAAAACTCAACGTGATATACAGATGATGTATCACAGAATTGGATATTTGAAACCTACATAATTTTATTAACCAATGTCACCCTAATACATTTCATGAAAATGAAAAACCTAAATTGGCCGCAACGGATTCTTCTCCTGATTTCCATATGTCTCACATTGGTATCCACTTTTGAAGTAATTTAAACTCCCAAGTCAGAAAATTAATGATTTCTTGCTCTCTTTCACATAAAGCTAGTCTGTTTTGATAACGCTGCTCACATCAAAACCCTCCTCTTTGCTTTTTCCTTCCTCCATGCTTACTTAGGATTTACCATTATTTCAGAAGCCTTCCTAATTAGTCTCTCTGCCTCCTCTTATCTGTCTAATACCACTGTTATATGAAGACTAGAGGCCAGATGCATGAAGATTCATGCAAGAATAGGCCTTCCTTCCCCTGGCTACTGGCACTGCCTTTGCTCTGGCCCAGAGCCACCTTCTGCCTCTTGCCTTGTTTCATCAATTTGCAAATTCCCTCCTGTGGGCACCTCCATCTTTGTCATGGAGTTATGGTCAGTTTGCATATTCCTTTCTTATTAGAGTGGTCATCCAACTCCCAGGATATCCCCAACATTTTGGTACATTCCTCATTACCAACTGGGTTAAATCAGCTACAACATTTAAAGCTCTCCATAATTTAAAGTCAATCTACTTAGCTTCTCTCTCACAACTCCGAGGGCCCCGTTTACATGATAGAATACATCTGCAGACTGTGCCCCCAGAAAGGTGTAACCATACACACAGTGTGAATGGTGCTCCTGGAGCTGGCAACATGGGGCTCTGTAACCTTGTTCTTTTCTGTATCAGCTTGGCAAACCCCCTTCTCTGAAAAGGCCTCTTCAGCCTCTGCATCCTTGGACCATCTTTGCCTACCAAGTCTTGCCCACTTATTAATATTCCTTCTCTTGGAAGCCTTTCTAGGTTTGCCCAACCATTTTCCTTTCTCCTGGTATTACTCTAATTACATGTGTTAAGTTCATGTACTGAGATAGGTCAGAATGGGACAGAAATAATATTTAATCCTTCCTCATTTGAGCACTATCTCCATGACCTTGGACAAGTTACCTCACTACTCTAAGCCTCATCTGCCTGTAAAATGGAGATAATATTACCCATTCCCACAAAGTGCAGGGGAGATTAAATAAGATCATAAATGTGATATAACACAATTAGCATGGTTCCCTGCACATCATAAATGCTCCACATACACTAATTGTAGTGGTGGATGTGGCAGCTACTGCTTTGGGGATGTCTGTGGTTTTTATTTATTCTCCTAGCTGGGAAAGTGTCCAGGGAGAAGGTTGTATGCCAGGCTCTACCACTTATAAGCTTCAAAGCCTTTAACAAGTTCTGAACCTTGTTTTCCTTTCTAATAAAATGATCAAATAATACAATGGATAAGAAGATACTTTGTACAATAGGCAGGCTATGTAAAGGTAAAGTGGCAACATCAGAATAAGCACATGGATGGCAGGGTTTTAGTGTATCTCTTATTCCCCTCAGGGCCTCATCTACTGTGTGGATAAGTCTGCTCAATCTACCACTGTATATATAACCTGTATATACAATTTTGAGCAAAACTTTGTATATGAATCTGTAGACTTAAGGAAGAATATAGCTAACATGGCTCAGTAGTTGAGTGTCAACCTATGAACCAGCAGGTCAGGGGTTCAACTCCCAGTCAGGGCACATGCCTGGGTTGTGGGCTCGATCCCCAGGGTGGGTTGTGCAGGAAGCAGCCAATCAATGATTCTCTCTTATCATTGATGTTCCTATACTCTTTCTCTCCCTCTTCTGTTCTCTCTGAAATCAACTTTAAAAATTAAATTAAATTTAAAAAGAGTTAGGAGATATTTTAGAGATTGTTTGTTTTATTGCCCAATCTCACCTTCACCTAAACTCATACCCAGGTCATAAAAAGATTCAACAGCTGAACTCAGATCTGTACCCAGTTTCTCAGGTTTTTCTTCCCATCCTTCTCTGCTGACTTTTTATTTCTTTATGATCTCATACATGGAAGGAGGCACACATTTATATATTATTAATGTTTCAGTTACTCCAAAACTTTATAACCTAGTTAAGGAAATTGATGGAAAGTTTTCTTAAATACAATGGAAGAAATGGAAATAATGGCTGCTGGAATCAGCACCATTTTTCTGTTACGTATTTTCTTTCTTCTACAAGGAACAGTAATCTCTGTGGCTTTGTGCCTGAGTGCTCTAGAGAAGAGGTGGGTTTAGATTATAACTGGTGAAGGGCAAATAAGTGGGATCACACAACTGGGACTGGAGTAAAGAGAGAGAAGGGATGGGGGCAGGCATCCTTAAACTGGGAGGGTTTGTTTCCACTTCTTGAAAGCCACTCCTGTCGTTATCATATTGACTCTATCTACATCCTCCTTCTCCAACCCAACTGTGTAGAACAGTCATATGGACCACCATCACTAACTCCCCTTAGACACTGGGAGTTCTTTGAGGTGAGGGATTCTATCATCTACATCTTTGAATCTTCCTTAGACACCCAGTCATTCTTTATACAGGCTTCATGATGATGGATGGATAACCGAATGATGAATGATAAAAAAAAAAAAAAGGAATAAATACTGATAGAAACCCAGGGGGAGTGAGGAAGGAAAGCATGACAACTTACTCCTCTGCTGCCAGGGTTCAAGCACATTTTACAATAGAAAAACTCAGAGATAGCTTGGGTTCATTTTATTTTAGCATCCTTTAAGACAGAGATTACCAGCTGGTGCCCCTGAACTAAACTCAACCTAGGCACATATTTGTTTGCCCTTTCCATATTGGCCCACTGTTAAGTAAAACAAACAAACAAACAAACAAATAAATTCACATTACAGTATATTTGAATCCAGATTTTTTTTTGAAAAACTCAGCAACAGTGGACTCATATTTCCATTTCCTTTGGTTAAGAAGGTCAAACACTTAAGATGACTTATGTGCCACAGTAATATTCACTAACATAGGTAATAGTTGCCATTTATCACTCATGTTCAAACTTTTATTTTTTTGTTTTTAACATTTTTAATTGTGATAAAGTACATATAACATAAATGTTGCCATCTTAACCATTTTTAAGTGTACAGTTCAGTAGTGTTAAATATATTCACAATGTTGAGCAAAATCCAGGACTTTTTCATCTTGCAAAACTGAAACTCTACACCTATTAGACAACAACTCCCCACTTCTATTCCCCCAGCCCCTGGTAACTACCACTTTGTTTTCTGTTTGTATGCAATTGACTACCATACAAATAGAATCATACTGCATTCATCCTTTTTTGTGATTAGCCTATTTCACCTAATATAATGTCCTTAAGATTCATCCATGTTGTGTCAGAGTTTCCTTCCTTATTAAGGCTGAGTAATATTCCACTGGATGTGTAGACCCCATTTTGTCTACCCATTCATCTGTTGGTGGACATTCAAGTTGCTTCCACCTTTTAGCTACTGTGAACGTGAGTGTACATGCATGTTGTTTTATAAACTGCTTTCTTTTTCTTTTATTTATTTATTTTCAGTTACCAGTCTCCACATTATACAGTAACATTGTACCTTAAGGAATATTCTATCTTTATTCACTTTTTTCCCAAATGTCCCAAAAATATATTTTATAGCTGATTTGGCCAAAATTATATCCAATCTAGGATCACACTTGCATCAGGCTATTATGTTTTTTAAGTCTCTTTGTAGCCTATTTCTCATTTTTAAAGAAACTGGCCTATTTTTGAGGTCTATTGTTCTCATCACTCACTTCTTAACCTTGTATAATTTACCTTCTGCCTCTATCACTCCACTAAAATTATCTCCAAGTAACAAACCCAAGTATCTTTTTCTCTGTCTCCATCCTCCACAATACAACTGTTATTTGATACACTGACTCCTTAACACTCTTCTCTTGGCCTCTGTGCTATTACCGCCCCCCCCCCCACCCCTTAACATTCCCAGAAACATATCCTACTTCATAGCTTTCCTGAACAGCTTGCTATTCCAGGTTGTTATTTTCTGTTTCTGTTTACTTCTAAGTTTTATTTTTATGATTTTTTTATTTAAACCATTTTTTACTTTTTCAATTACAGTTGATGTACAATATTGTATCAGCTTCAGGTGTGCACCCCAGTGTTTAGACGTTATATAACTAAGTGGTCCTCCTGATAAATCTTGTGCCCATCTGACACCATGCATAGTATTAGAATATTATTGATTATATTTCCTCTGCTGTACGTTACATCCCCATGACTATTCTGTAACTACTAATTTGTGCTTCAGGGCCCTAGCTCTTGCCCTGATGCCAGACAATTCACTTCCTCCCAGTATATCTCTGGGGTTTTGAGCTGTTGCCCCAGTGTGGGAGCTCAGAGGAAGTGAGCTCAAGTAAGTCCATTGAAAAGAACTCCAGCAGCCACAATGCCCCTTGGTTTTTACAACCAGAAGTTATGAGGACTTCTCTTCCTGGCACTGAACCCTGGGCTGGTGAGCCTGCTGAGGGGCTAGGACCCCTTACTTCTCAGTAGGGACCTCCACAACCAAGGTATCCCTCCTGATTTTTATCCATCATTCATAGGTGTGCAACCAGCTCCTCCCTACCAGTTTCCGTGTGTTCTTCTTTAAATTCTTAGTTGTAGACTTCCATTCAGCTAGAGGGTTGTGCTGTAGTTTAGTGATAATTTTGATGTGGTTATGGGAGAATTCAATTACTGTATGTATCTATGATGATGTCTTGACGGAATTTCCTGTTCAAACTTTTAAGCATCCTGACTCACACTTCTTGCTTACTTTACCTGGTCCCATTACACATCAGAGTTTACTACTCTGGCTTCAGCCAGTACCACAACTTCCATCCCACAGTAAAGAAGAGAAAATAATCAAAGAAGAGAAATTTTAAGAAGTAATAATAATAATAATAAAATACTGAGCTTTTGCCATTTGTATGGACTATGCTATTTTACATATCCATTCAGTGTACTCTATGAATCAGAAACTAGTCTTGTTACCATCTCATAGCTGATGAAACTGTAGTTTAGATGCTGGGTAATTTGTCCAAGGCTACAGTTCACAAGTATTTATAATCCAGATATTTCTGCCTTCAAAGCCTATCGTTGGAACCATTACACTGCTTTTGTACTCTTTCTTAACATGTGAATGATGAAATCAGCACTATAATATACTTTCCCCATCTCTTAGAAAAAAAGCAAATAAATATTGATTAACTGCACTCAAGCAATTTTAAATTAGGCAGTCAGTCTTGAAGTGCTCCAAATCTTGCTTATTTGTGTTCATACAGTGGTGGGCTGGCATTAATAATATGCCTGGGTACATTGCCTCAGCACTTGGTAGTTTGAAACATCCAACATACAGGTGGGAGGATGTGTATGGCAAAGAAGTCACAGAAAATCTCTTTCTTTTCTTTTCAATTGAACTTATTGCGACATGTGAAGAATTCATTCTGAAAGATGGTGGGTTTCCTAAATGGTGGCTAATTCTGAGGCATCTGCAAGCACTTGACTTGTTGGGTACCCTAGCTCCTTCTGCACCTGTATGTGCAGAAGGGGATGTTACCACTGAATTAGAGGCATCCCAGGCTCCTTGTGTCATATACTCCGGTCCCCATGCAGCACGGGAAGGCTTCTTGGCATCCTCTTTCCAGTGAAGAGCTCTGGTGCCTTTAACTAACTACATCTCCCTCATTCATTTTTTTTTTCCCCTAGGCACATTTTATTCTTTTTAAATTTTTAATTGTGCCCTGTGAAATTTTTTTGAGAAGTACTTATCTAAACCAAATCTCTACCTCTACCCCCACCATTATTATGCAGCATTATAATAATAGATTAAAATAATAGATTTCGTTGGCTGTTCCACACTGTGCTGAAGGCACCCAAGGCTTTGTCTAGTCGTTCATATCAAGGCCCATGGATGGAAAATCTAAGCTCGTGTGGTGAGCCTGCGGTGGGTGGAAAGTTGCATCATTCAAAGGCTAACCAAGACTACCAGAAGGATTGCCGCTTTATTTTTATGTGATTGCTTTGCAAGAACATGTGCCTGTGGCTAAAACAAAAGAAGATGTATTAAACCAATATATTGCAGGTTCGTTATCATAAACCTTCTAAAGAATCATCGCCTAGGCAGTGGCGTGGCCAAATGGAGATAGATAATCAGTACAATGTATCGATAATTGGAGACAATTTCTTAGATTTTTGTTGTTGTTGTGTGGAGTAGTTTGTGTGTTTTTGTGTTTTGTGGGTTTTTTTTTTTTTTGAGAAATACTTATCTAAACCTAGAAGATATGATAAAGAATATGCCATTTGTATAAATTCAGGATAACCTTTTATTATAATAAAGTTATATAAAAAGTTGTAAAGATGCAATTAGGGATAATATTTAAGAGAAGTAAACATAGCTGCCTTAGAGATAGAGCCTCCTTTGCATAAGTATTGCCACACTCGAGAGCCAAAGAGGGGTCTGCAAAGTCTGAAAAGGGAATCCCAGGTCTCTGTGGAGTTAACATTAGTTATGAGTGATGAGATGTCGAGGTTTCCGTGTATGTAGGCAAACTCAGTCTCAACATCCCTGGAAAAAGAGCCCCAGAGATCCCGGCCACAGTGAGTAACCTCTGGTCAAGGAGAGCCTGCCCTGGGAGACGGGGCCCTTTACGACCCATTGGATCTGACCCTGTAAAATTACATATTCAAGATTTCTCAGGACTTGCCATGAATTTTCCCACTTCTGTATCTCAACAAGAAGACATTTGGAATGTTCTTACATCCCTTTGTCCCTTGTCCAGTTGCTTTTCAGAATCAAAGATGTGGCTCAAGTGTTACATCCCCATGAAAATCACCCCTGACTGCCCCCAGCCAAAGCACTGCCTACCCACATTAATGCATAGGTGCATGTTTATGTCTTCACTAATTCATCATTAAATGGAGACTAGGAAGTTAGAAAATGTTGAAGACAGAGAAAAAACATAGAGTTTGCCTTGGGCCATGCTCTCCAGAGCAGCTTTTTTCAAAGTAAGAAATCTCCCAAGCAGTGAGTTTAGATGATGTGTGGATTATATTTTAATTTCATTTATAACTTATTTATTTTCACATACTACCCAATGATTATGGTTTCTCAATCATGGAAGTGATATAAAGGTGTCTTTTAAAATAATTTATTTAACTAAAAAAGAAGCAAGTAGAATTAATGGAAAACTATTTAAATTATAAAATGGGTGAAATAATAAATATCACAAAGGCAAAAACAAAACAAAAAAACAAAAACAAAACAAAAAAACAAAAACAAAACAAAAAAACATGAAAGGGGTACTCAGCATTTATAGACCTGAGAAGAATTTTTAAGGGAATATGTGAAAAACTAAAACTTAGAAAATTGTTTTGGGAAAAACAGATTGAAAAAATAGACAAGTGGTAATGCAACTTTCTATTCAATCTACTCTCAGACGTGGCATTCTGAGGCACATGTATCCAGCTTTCTCTATGGTGTATCTGGCATTTAAGAAATTATATGATGCCCAGCCGGCATAGCTCAGTGGTTGAGCATTAACCTATGAGGTCATAGTTTGATTCCTAGGCAGGGCACATGCCTGGGTTGTGGGCTTGATCCTTAGTGGGGGGCATGCAAGAGGAAGCCAATCAATGATTCTCTCTCATCATTGGTGTTTCTATCTATCTCTCTCTCTCCCTTCCCCTCTGAAATCAATACAAATATATTTTAAAAAGAAAATTATATGTTGATACATTAGGGGAAGTTGACAAAAGCCCCTCTTTACCTTGTAGCAGATTGCTCTGAGAAATCTGACTCACTTATTGACTTTCAACAGATGTGAAAAAGCAATGATTCTAGTATGAACAGCAATGAATAGCTTCATGACAATCCTACCCCATTCATCTATTTTTTTTCTTTACATCTAAGTTTGTTTTACATACCTGTATTTTTAAACATACATTTAAAAAAAATATTTTGATCTCTAACCATTGCCCAAAGGAGTTTATTTTCTGAATATATGTGTGCCCTTCGACAAGACAGATTACTTTTATAAATCCTAAGATATTGTTGTGAATACATACAAAGATTATACTACAAGGATGTTTACTGCATGGTGTTTTATATTATCAAAAATTTTAAAATAGGTTAAATGTCCAGAATGGTAGTGATTAAATATATCATAATATGTCCAATCAGTGGCATGCTTTAGGTAAAATGATACTGAAATGTTTGTGGAAACAGTTTCATGATATATATTTTTGACTGAACAAAAGTATATGAGAGAATGGAGAACCCAAAAATAGACCCACACAAATATGCCCAACTGATTTTTGACAAAGGTATAAAAGCAATTCAATGGAGGAAGAATGGTCTTTTCAACAAATGATGCTGGAACAATTGAACATCCATAAGGCAAAAGATAAAAATAAAATAGTTAAATTTTGACATACACCTCCCACTTCATGAAAAAATATCTCAAAATGAATTGTAGATTTAAATGTAAAACAAGAAAACCATTAGGACCTAGGAATAGGCAAAGAATTCTTATATAGGCAACCATACAGATGATCCACAAAAGGAAAAAACTGATAGTTTGGACTTTTCAAAATCAAAAACTTTTACTCAATAAAAAATCCTTAATAAGAGGATTGAAAAGACAACAAAATACTGGGAGAAAGTATTTCAAACCACATAACTAATAAAGTATTTGAATCTAGAATATAAAAGAATTCTAAAGCTCAGCAAGAAACAAAGAATAAAAAATATAAAACTCTAATTAGAAAATGGGCAAAAGACAAGAAGAAACATTCATTAATGGGGAGTCAGAGATGGCAAATGAGAATATGAAAAGATGTTCAATATCATCATCCATTAAGGACATGCAAATTGAACCCACAATGAGATATTACTTGATATCTAGCCGAATGGATAAATAAAAATTGATAATATCAAATGCTGGTGAGGTCATAAACTAACTCACTTGAACATTACTGGCTAGAATGTAAAATGGTGCAATCATTTTGAAAACTAGTTTGACAGTTTCTTTAAAAAACAAAACAAAAACATAAACATGCACTCAATATACAACCTAGCAATTACATTTCTATTCATTTATTCTACAGAAATGAAAACTTATGTCCATACAAACACCTATATACTATTGTTTATTTGTAATAGTCACAAATTGGGGATGAAAACAAATTTCCTTCAATGAAGGAATGTTTAAACAAATTGTGGTACATCCATACTGGAATATTGCTCAGTAATATAAAGGAATGCATTATTGATGCATGCAACAATTGCATAAATCTCAAGGGAATTTTGCTGAAGGATAAAAATCAATCTCAAGAGGTTACACATGCCTGATTCCATTTATATACACCAGCAAAGGGACAAAATTATAGAGATGAGATAGGTTAATGGTTGTCAGAGGTTAGAAATGGGGTGGAAGAGGGAAGAGGAATGGGTGTGACTGTAAAGGAGTAATACAGGGATCCTTGAGGTGATGGAATAGTTCTGAATCTTGATTGTGGTGTTGGCCACATGAATCTACATGCGTTATAATTACTTGGAACTATTCACAGACACAAACACATAAATGTGAATGAGTACATGTAAAATGGGTAAAATCTGAATAAGGTCTGAGGATTGTACCAATATCAACTTACTGGTTTTAATATTATACTATAGTTATCTAAGATCTCACCATTGGGGAAAACTGGGTGAAAGGTATATGATACCTCTGTGTACTATTTTGTACTATTCCGTGAGTCTATCTTTATTTTTAAATAAAAAGTTTAAAAAAAAACTATTTATGTGCATGTGATAACTTGGTTGGATTTCAAGGGCATTATGCTGAGTGAAGAAATTCCACCTCAAACAGTTACATACGGTATGATTATATTTACAGGGATCTGTGTATGGATTAGTTGATGAAACTGTTACCAGAGGCTCACAGGAACTTAACTCTGAATTTCCCTAGGAGGAATGATTCTGTATTTGATTAATTCAATGTTTTTAGTGACTTTATGAAATGTAACTACTATGAATTACTATATGTAATTCTCCAAGAGCAGAATTACAGAGATAGAGAGCAAAGTAGTAGCTGCCAAGGAAAAGGAACAAAGAGGGTGTGATAAAGGGGTAGACTATAAAGAATTTCCATAAGGGGATTTTGTGCAATGCAATAGTTTTATATAGGGATTGTGGTGATGGTTACCCAAATCTATAGATGGGATCAAATTGTGTGTGTGTGTGTGTGCGCGTGTGTGTGTGTGTGTGTGTGTGTGTGTGCGTGCAAAGGTACAACCCTGTGAATTCAGAACAAGACAGAATATAGTTATCAGTAGTGCACAAATGTTAATTTTCTGCTTTTGCTACTGCACTATATTTATGTAAAATGCAACCATTGGGGGAAGCTGTGGGAAGGATGAGCTGGACTCTGTACTATTTTTGCAACTTCCTGTAGTTTATAATTATTTCAAAATTTAAAACAGCTACAAGACAACATGTGTAATACAACCACATATGTATTATTTTAAATTGATATCTACAACTTAAAATTTCAAGCCCTGATTGCTGATCAATATAAAAGTTTAGGAAGAAATACCAAAATCATCTGGGATGGTGTCATTATGTGGGATGATAGGGGCAAAGTATTTTTTAATTTAGATTTAGGCTTTACTAAAATTACATTTAACCAGGATTTAGTCTTAAATTTTATTATTAATATAGAGATAATTTTAATGCAGTATAAATTTAACCATAGTTTTAGTGTTTTTCTATAAATCTGGGAATCAACTGTAAAAATTTGATAGTTTGCCTTCATATAATATTAGGCTAATTTGAAATATTATAAGTTTATTTACCAAATTGAGTGTATCTAGAAAATTAGCTTAAGTTTCTAATTTAAAATATGATAGATTAAATGATTTAAAATTTTAATTTTGAGTTGAAACTAAAATAATTTTATTAAGATTATAAATATTATTGAAATGTATAAGAAAACTTAAGATTCATCATGTTTACATTTTTAATATAATAGATTTACAAAAGTTAACAAGTATTAGGGAAGATTTTTTTAAACAATTAAGATATTTAAAATATTAATTTTATCTAATGTATAACATATAGTAAATTTGTAAATGTATCATAAAGCTTAAGGAAATTTAATTTCATTAATTAAATACATTTAAAAGTGATAAAGATGTATCAGTCAAATAATAAGATTTGAAGTCAAACTTAAAAGCTTAAGAAAAATTGGGTTTATGAATGTGTGACTTTAATAAATGGAATAAAAATATTTTTAAAAGTAATCCCAGAATATTTCCTTTTGTGTGTCCTCAAAAATACCCAAATCTCATGTTTATATTATACTATGGGATATATATACTCATTTCATTATCATGTAAGCATTTCTAAAAAGAATTATGAATCTGTATATTATCATGAAAAAATAGTAATAAAATGCATGAAACACAATACAATGTAAATTTGACTATAGCAGGTTAGGTAAAACCTTATCATTTGAACTATTCAATAAATATATTTTTAAATTTAATTTAGCTTTCCCATCATCTTTGTTTTCTCTTTATATTTATTGTTTAGAGTATTACAGATATCCCCCTTCATTCTCCCATTGATTCCCTCACCCTCCAGGCCTTCACCACACTATTGTCTGTCCATGAGTTATGCGTAGAGGCATATAAGTTCTTTAGTTAATCTCTTTTTATCCCCTTTATGCCCTCTTCCCACTCCACCCCTCAACCCCTGAAATCACCACACTTGTCCATCTCCATAGTTCTCTCTTTTTCTCTTTTTGCTCAACCCCTCCCCCTAATCTCCTCCCCACAGCTATCTATACTCTGTCTCTATTTAGCTTGGTATGAACTATTCTGTGTTGATACCAACACACTCCACGGCATTGTCTAAAACCCCAGAAAGATGTCTTCTCAACTCTTCTTAATAAGAAGGTATGCCGGCCTAGGAAAACAGTTCTGAAAAGGATGCTCTGTTCCCTCCCTTCCTCCTGAAACGAAGCGAGCATGAGTTTGAAATCTGGCTCTGACTCTTACCAGCCACATCACCTTGGTGGAAAGTCATTCAACCTGCTCGAAACATCTGTTTCCTTTTACGTAAAAGGAAAACAATAATACCTGCCCATATAAAAGTATTTGTTACACAATAGGCAATAGGCACTTAATGAAAGCCCCACCTGTTTTTCCCCTCACACTTGAGGCTGCCATGAATCTCTGATCATGCTTTTCCCATGCCTGTGGCTTGGAGCAATCCCCCCCACCCCCCCACTCCCCTCCCCAAGTGATACTGGTAAAACAGTAATGCATTGCTATGTGTGCATCTCAACCTTGGTCTGACTATTCTTCAATTTTATTTTCCCTATGCCTTACTTTCCTCTGGTAAATGGATCTCTCACATTACTAGTATATTTATGTTTGCAGCCACCTTAAATCCTTTGTGAAAAGTGTTAGGCTGGAAGCTACTGAATAAGTATTGGCTTGTTCTTTTCCTCTTCGCTGTGACTAGACAGAGAGCTCCTCACGCCGCTGCCCTCTCCCCCTCTTGGCAGTGGGCAGATTCCTCTGGTATTATAAGAGCCCATCCTGCTCTAAGGAGACCCACAGGGTTCTTTTTAGAGTGAGTCTGGTGAGGAAGTGGCAGCCGGAATAGTCGAACATGTTCAGCACTTGATTCCTCAAGTGACTATTAGCTGCTCCGTGGAAAGCTTACTGTAAATTCTTAATTCTTAGCCAGACTTTGTCACCCAGCTGTTTTCTGCTTAGAGAATTGGTGTTGGTGTATGTAAGTCACTAAGCAAAATACAATTAGGGAGAAAATTTGTATTTTAAAGGAGGTGTATGGTGTATTTCAAAAATAGTGTTCCATTTTATAACCTGATATATATATTTTTTGGTTTAATCTTAGAAGTTAACTATAATTATACTAGAGGCCTGGTGCCCAAATTCATATATGGGTGAGGTCCAGCCAGCCCTCCCCAATGGGGGTCGATCGGGGCCAGGTCGCAGTGTAGCTGGGGAAAGGGACCTGGAGAAGAACCACTGAGCTGCAGCTGAGCATGGGCCCTGGACTTCCCAGGTAGAAACCACCAGAAGGCTCTGCAAACAGGCCCTGAGCATCCTTTGGCCAGGCGGACTCAGAGCTGGTGTCTCTGTGTGTACATTAGACACAGCCCAGCACTTGCCTTTCTCTGTAGGTCAAATCCATTGCATCAAAAACTTGTTCGCCTTCTTCTCTTTGGGCCCTTACAACAAATACAGACAAATTGGAAGACAGGAGCCCCAGTGGCAAAGCCAGGCCCCACAATCACTCAGAATTTAGGCCTAAGACAACTGGGTAGCAATCTCCATGGAACAGAACACACTGTTTTAGAGTCTTAATTCTCCCCTAAAATGTGCCCAGCTTCTCCTCTTGAACTAAGGAACCAAAGACAGTTTCCTTTGAGGTGGGATCCACCAGGTGCTGGCTGGTGGCAAGGCCCCTCACATGTGGCTGCCTTTCCCCCAAGCTCGGTGTGTTTTGAACAGGTCCAGTTCTGGCAGTGCCAGGTCCTGGGCTATCAGTAGGGCAGCAGGTCCACAGGGTTTCTCTCTGCCTCCTTCCTGGCCTCCCGAGCAGTACCCTCTGGTCTGGCATGCCAGGCGGCTGTCGCTAGCGCTGGGACTTGGAGAGTGAAAGAGCTGGGTCATGCAGAGAGGGACCTGCAGGTGGCCAGGCCACACACCCCACTCCACTTTTCAGTCTTTCTCATGTGAATTGAGCCAAAGCCTGCTGCCCGAAACTGGGGAAGGTCACAGGGGGGCGCCCTGACCTGCCAGCCTTGGTGACAGTCATCTCAGTGTTCAGCTGATTGAATTCATCCCACAGAGCCTTGATCTCAGGCTGCATGTTCACAGTGGCCACCTTCGCATTCTTCTTTACCTGCGCCTTGGGGATGGCCATGCAACTGGCCCCAGGGGCTCTCAGGCTCAGCAGTGGCGATGGTGGCAGCCCCTGAGGCTGGCCTATCATAGCGACCGATCATTCTGGTTGTACCACTTTAACGGTCGATGGGCTTTGATATATATATATAGTATAGATCATTAACTTATTGGTCAGATCTTTTTTTTTCCTATTGCAAAGCACTGTCATTAAGAGATAAAATTCATATTTTCTAAACTTTAAGAATGAAAAAGAAACCATATGCAAATAAGTAGAAATATTTTTGGTGGTTTTGAATGGAATCAGAATATGTGTGTACTACGTATGTTTTTAAAATATTTCTACCTGGTCAAAATGCTTTCAGAAGAGGTGGAATATCAGATGCCTCTTGTTCAGACTGGAAAGTATTGTGATTGCACTGAAAAGCATGGCCCCTCTTGAAGTTTCGTTTTTTACTTCCTTTATTTGAGTATAAAGCAAAAAGGAGGTTTCTCAAAGATGTCCTAATAGAAGCTTTTGAATGCTGTGCAGAGATGGCATTAAGGTGAACGGAGTCCATCAAGGTTTGCCACAAGTATGAAATAATTATCGAAAGGATTCCATTAGAGACGGAAGCTACCTAGACTAATAGAGACAGAAAAGACTGACCCTTTCTGGTCCTTAACTTCCTCTAATGGACGGCCTTAAGTTGAAATCAAGACTCAACTGGATCATTGATTCTTAAAAGAAAAATATTGAACATAGTGGCATATAAGCAAAGCTGGAGAAACGGTCAGATATATTTATCTTTTAGTTAAAGCTTGAGGTTCAAAGTATTATTATTATTATCCTATGGTATATTTGTTTAGTTTATAGGAATAGAAGCTAAGTAATTGTATATATTCTCATGGAGTAAATATTAGTTTTAATAAAGAAAACAAAAGATGCCTCTAAGCAAGTACATCAACTCAACAAAAAAGAATCCACAGATTTCTTAAAGATTAGCTGCCCTATCCTTTACCTGCTAGGTAAAGCGCAGTGTTCTTTGTCTAGTAATGGACACATATGTCAATTTCTGCACTTTGCTCTGGAGGAATCATGAAAGTTCTCCTGCACAAATTCTTGGAAGTATATTTTGCAATGCATACTTTACTAGCCCACATGCAACACATATTAGTATATATATACATACACACATGTGCACATACCTAGCTAGAGTTAAATGGGCCAAATACCTGAAATTATCTGAAATTCCCTGTTTTTGTTTGTTGAAAGCAGCAGCTGATGGCTTTGCCTCTAGTTGTTGCAAAGCTCTTCATTGCAGCTGGGTAAAAGTGTTCTGACTCTCGGAGTAGTAATTGACTGATCTTTTATGGAGGGAAATTTTCTAATAATAAATAAAGCTACTGCCATAATCTAAGTGTAGGATCAGCTGGAGTCAAGGATGTCAAGGAGAGATATGAAACTGTGGATGAGGCATTTTGGTCATTCTTTAAGTTATTATTAGGTTGCTCCTAATAAGCAAGATGGGCTGAAATGGCAAGTAATATGAAAGTGAATATAAAGAACTTATTTTAAAATTTCAAACATAGCACTAGGATGAATTTTAAAATGCTGTAACATTAAGTGGAAATTTCAGTGTACTCAATATACTGGTTAAAAACTAGACCTTTAACAAATTGTATCAGAATTCAAATTAATATTCTGAGAGAATATAGGAAAACTGAGAATACAGTTCTCTTTTCTTGAGAATTATATACAATGTAATTTTACACTGAGATAATAAATAATGTTATAATAATGACTCAGCAGATTACTGATACATTCCATCAAGATTTTCTCCTTTATCTCATCGACAACTACAAATATTTTAAACTAGAGGCCTGGTGCACAAAATGTGTGCACCAGTAGGGTCCTGAGGCCTGGCCAGCAATCCGTAAGGGAGTGACCCAAGCTAAAGGCCCAGTAACATATCTCTATCATTGGACAGAGTTCATAAACTAAGGACTTATCAAAGATCTTAGGATATGGATAGGAAAAATATTGAAATGACTCCTTAGTTCCCTGTATTATAGTGAGGATTTTAAAAAAGAATTTGTTTATTGCACAATAGTTATAAATGAGGTCTTTTTTTCCCCCCTACCACCAAATATGTTTATAACTATATTTTGCTGGTGGGCAAACTTTAATGGAGTCAGAATATTTAAATGTGATATGCTTCACTTGTTGACGGAACTGATCAATCCCAAGTGTTATTTTTAGTTTTGCAGACATCACTGATGAGTACTTTGGAAGGAAAAACATTTGAGTATGAATGTTCTGGAAATGCTGAGATGCTTTTAATATATATCAAAATATAAACCCCAGTAACTATGCATTTAAATTACACACTGGTTAAAAAAAAAATTAGTTCTTTTCCAAGATGTTTTTCAGGTTTCCAAGTAATTGTAATATGCAGAATGGATAGCACAACTGGAGAGAGTAGTTCCAATGTGATTAAAATATGCAGAGCAACAGGCCTACCAATAGGAGCTTTTATTTTTAACATGAAGGGAGATGAGATTTCCCAGATATATAAGGCATAATGATACAGATTACAGATTCTGACCATCAAATGTTATTTCAACCATCAAGAAACAATGTTTATGTAATAAATTAAACCAAGCTAACCTTATAGATTAACTTTAGGATACAGAGTTATAGTACATATATTCTGCATAATAAGAAAGGAAACAAATTATTTGGCTTTTTTATGATATTAACTCTGTCAGACTATTTTCAGGTCCATGTGTTTCAAAATATTAAGATATTACTTTTGCCACTAAATATAGCCAAGTATATTTAGAAAATGTAGGAAATGTCCAATTAAAAAACTCTTGAAGCATGTCTTCCTACTTAGTCAACTCCTACTGGTATGTGGTTCAAGGGTAAGCAGAGGAAGAAAGGAGGAAAGTTCATTTAAATTCAAATTAATAACAAAATACATTTTGAATAGAGTTTGCATCCCTTTCAAATGGAAAAAAAAAAAGTGGTTCCTACTTTTTATATTTTACATAAAGAGAAAGAAAAAAATTCTTAATATTATCAAAGATTTCAGAGCTCTAAAGAAAGAGTTCATCCTCAAGTTAATAGCTTTACTGGAAATGTCTTTAGCCAAAAAAGTTTTAAATGAGATTTACATGGAACAAATCCGTTTTAGGTTTCAACATCCATTTCAAACTGAAGCAGTTTGCAAAATCCAACTACACTTATCAGCAAAACATTTCATTTATCTACCTAATAAAAGAGGAACATGCTAATGGACCATACCTTCATGATTCCCACCAGCCAATCAGGAGTGGGTATGCAAATTAACCCTCCAAAAAAAAATAGATGGTGGGTTAATTTGCATATGAAGGCACCAAGTGGCTGGGTGCAGGGCAGGACGCTTGCATTGTGTTCATGGTGTTCTGCACCACTCCAGCCGCTCCCAGCCTCTGGGCAGTGTGGGAAGGCGAAAAAGCGGCTCTGGCCAGAGCAAAGGCAGTGCTGGCAGCCAGGGGAAGGAAGGCCCGTTCTTGTATGAGTCTTTGTGCATCGAGTCTCTCGTTTTAGATAAGCATGTGGTTTTGGAAATGAGTTGTTTTTTAAAGTGGGAAAATAGCACCAATTTTTACATAGCATTTCATTTTCTTGTCATTATACCCTAAATCCTTGTTTTATTATTTTCACCTTGATTAAATAATTAACCTTATTTAAAGTCTGTATGTTAGTGATCAGTCCCTGCCTCTCTCCAAAATCTACCCTCTATTTGTTGAGGGTCTGTTTGGTTGAAGTTATATAAACTTAACAGCCAGTTAACTAAATGCATTTTTCACTCTTCAGCTCTTGTTTTGAGCAAATAGAAAACCAGCTAACATTTTTTTGGTGGTTTTATTTCTATTTGTCTTTAATATAATCATTAAAATAATATTTTAACTAAAGATTGGATGAAAATGCCTTATTTATAACTATTGTGCACTAAAATCTCTTTGTGTCAATAAAGATATAGGTTGCATAAATGTTAACATGAAGATAATTTGAAGTTTTATTTCAAAATATTGATGTTTGGAGATTGGGACTATAATTATACTGATAAGAAATAAATGAAGCCAAAACCAGTTTGGCTCAATGGATAGACTCAGAGCATCGGCTTGGGGACTGAAAGGTCCTGGGTTCGATTCCGGTCAAGGGCATGTACCTTGGTTGCAGACCTATCCCCAGTAGGGGGTGTGCAAGAGGCAGCTGATTGATGACTCTCTCTCATCGATGTTTCTAACTATCTCTCTCCCTTCCTCTCTGTACAAAATCAATAAAATATATTTTTTAAAAAGAAAGAAATGAAGTATTTCCCATGATAGATGAACATCTTGATCAAGACCTTAAATTTCTGATTTTTTTCAGTTATAAACATTAGCATTGGGTACCTCGATATTGGTCAGGCTATTCTCAAACAATGGATACTTTCCTCCTAGTTTTCCAGTGATGATATACCCAATGGAAGATTACATGTTGCATCTCAGGAGGAATCAGACACTGGAACTCCGTTTGGTTTGGTGCAAATCCAAGCCAATAAACTAGAAGAAAAAAAAATGTTCTACACTCGCTTTCAAACTCTGAAGTCTCCAGTGTTTTACCATTGTTTGAAACATTTAAACATTTTGCCACATGTTTAAATTACTGATGGGCCATTGAGTCATCATTCTCTTTGTAGTACTTCATCCACTGTGTGTAAATTATCTTTGATCCACACACACTTGGGACAAATAGCCACACGTGTAGGGAGTTTAGAGGAGGTTCTAATTTTTGTTGTAGAAATGACTGCTTCTGTCTCACTTCATTCCCTTGATTTAACACTTCAAAACCTGACTTTTTCCCCTGTGCATGGTTTTCCTGCCTGTTTTGTACATCTAGCACATAATAAGTAATGTCTTAAATTGAGATTTAATATCAGATCAGGGCATAATGTTCCATAAAAATTAAAAATGATTATGTTTTAAAAGTCATTCTTGAAAAAGCATAGTCAGAATAGCAAAAACAAATTTTTAGACTAACACATTTTTTAGGATGAGAATTTGGTAAACCAGTAGAATCGTAAGAGTAAATTTATTTACTGACATATAACAGTAAGTAATATTATAGAATTATAAAATTTAACCCTAAAGATGATTTATTTCAACACCCCTACTTATAGGAAATAAAAACCAAAACTCCTACACTTTGGTGCTTTGTCTAAAATTATGCAAGTGTCCAGGGGAGTTTTCTATTTATTATTCAACAAATATTGTTGGATAACCTAATATATGTTGAATATGGTGTAAGATGTAAAGATGAAAAAGATCCAGACTATATTTGATACTCATAAGAAATTTATAGGACAGTAGAGTAGAAAGACACCTGGAAATAACTATAAAGAGAATATGATTTATATCATAAGAGAGATACAAGTAATAGGAGTTACGGGATTGGGGTGGGGGGAGGAGGCAAAATTTAGAACTCAGATGTTGTTTTTTTCCTGGTTTTCTCTACCCAGACTAGAGTATAAACTCCATGAAAGAAAAACCTTCTCATGCCTGACAAAGTGCTTGGAATACAGTAAATGCTCAATAACTGAACGAATGAATGTTCTTCCCATACTGTAGTACTGCCTCTTTACAGTAGCAAATGCATATGTTTTACCTAGAAAGCATTTATTTTCCTCATAATTATTAGGTTGCTCTCTCGCTGACTATCTTGTGCTTAACACTACTCTGATTATCTGCCAGAGTATAATATTTCTATTCTACCATATTTAAGTAATAAAGTAAAAATTAAAAAAAACTCTCATATTGATCTTTCACCTTAAAGTGTACAGTTTGCAAATCATGCATTCTAAATTATAGAATTAAAAACATGCACAGAGCAAATATCATTGTTTCTAACATATTCCCAGCATGTATCACACATGAGTCTTGTAACAGGGAAGATGGCTTTTTAAATATAATAACACTTAAAAAATTGAGCACTTTCCATTGTGAAACTTTTGGCTTCTAAGACACAGATTACTATTTAAACCCTCACACATACATGTTCACAATTAAAGAACCTGGGAAGATTTCTAATATAAAAAAATGGACATTGTGATATGACCATGCAAAAAAAAATCTAATGCTTTTAAATATAATCATTCTGGTTTACAGGAGGGGAAAGAGCAAAATGAAATCTCTAGGTCTTGCATTTCAGTGCAACAGAATTGGAATTACTTAAAAAGTGTGACAACCTGTTTGCGTCTTCTTATGTAAAACAAAATGAAGAGAACAAAAATCATATCTATTTTAGGCACAGGTGCTTGTTCTGGCCAGAATGCTTCAGATAGTTTTCTTTGATTTCTTATTTACTGTTGTGCAAACATAATACAATTTTTTAATTTGTTTAGAAATTTTTATGAAAACCATTCATTTTGTCACATTCTTATTGAAAAATATTTCTTGCAAGAAAAAATGTCAAATAGAGTAATACTAAGATAGTTTCATGTAGTATATTATTTACACTAAGTGAAGATATATAGATAATACCTTATTTTTATTTTTCTTGAATTATATTCAAGTATAGGAGTATGTTAAAATTTGAGAGCCATTATCTAGATTTTATCTCTGAATTATAAAATATGGAATAACATATCATATTATAATCAAATTGGAATTCTGGGCATATCTGATCATTTGATAGAAAATAATTTTTTTTTGCCTTTGCCTAGAAAGGGGAGAGAACATTAATTTGGATAATTATAGATCTCTTTGGTGTTCATATGTTGTGGATTACTTGAATAGCATATGAGTATTCAGGTTTAAATGTGGAAATGTCATATACAAGCATCCATAGAAAAACTGACTAAAAACAAAGAAAATGCATGTATTTAATACTGAGGAATTAATAGAGATGAAATAACATCTTATTTTGAGAAATAAACATTTAAAATTATTCAGAGAATCTATATTATAATTAGTATACCAGCACTTTTTGTAATTTTACCATTAAAGTAAATAGATTAATTTTAAATATATATATATAATTATACATAACCATCAGGATAGTCCTGTGTCATGAAATATACAAGTAATTTGACTCATTCTATACTTTAAAATATTCTAGTCATAAGATTTTTTAATCACAGTAAATTTAATTAATTGTAAATTATTACAATGTGGAAAGAAGCTATAAAGTCTCCCCATGCTCCAAACTGTTAAAGAAAAAAAGAAAAGAAAGAAAGAAAGAAAGAAAGAAAGAAAGAAAGAAAGAAAGAAAGAAAGAAGAAAAGAAAGAAAGAAAGAAGCCACAACCAATGTAGTGCCCAAATAAGTGTTCCTAGTAATGGGGTTAAATATTTTAAATTATGCTGGGTTATAACTCAGTATTTAGCCTATGCAATCTAGGGATTGTGCAATAAGTAAAAATTGTAGGACAAAAACACTTTTAAACTAGCCCCATAGAAAGAACTGTTCAACATTTCATAGCTTTGTACATAGCAGGGCACAAAATACATCTCCCGGTTATAAAACAAAAGTCTAATAAATGTACCTTTGCATGGCTGACTTGGAAGTCCTTATACATGAGCAATGCATTTTGCATTTTTTTTGGTCATTTCCCCCCAAGAGCCTTTCAGCTGTAACAATCTGAGTTCGGTTTCCTAAGAAGCCCCTCTTTCTCATTTGTCACATCTAAGAGGTTAGAGAGTATGTTTAAACAGATATATTTTCTTTTCGTCTAACCTTGCCTGGAAGATATAGGAAAACTAATTTGCCTTATTTACATATGGCACAATCTATCCAGTATTCAAGGGTTTGTCAGAAACAGGAACCTTGTGCATTTCCATGGTAACCGATGGCATGCTGACAGTATCTGGCTTGTTGCAGCTTCGTCTAGGCAGGCCGGCAATTAATCAGCCATCTACATGCACAAAATTCTTTGTGAGTGAATGGCAGCGCGCCTCTGTAGTGCTGTCTGCGCTTTTACAATTTTGTATTCCTGCCGGGCAAAGTACTTTTTTGTCTCTTCTATTCATTTTCCATAGCTCCCCAAAATGAGCTGGAAAAAGAGTACGAGGGGTGGGGGTGGGGGGGGGGGGGGGAAAGGGAAATACATCTACCTGTAATTTCAAAATGACATTATTTCTTCCTCGCATCAAATGTGCCAGGGTGTGCTTCTCCCTTTTATTCCATGCCTCATAGTGGGCTCGCCTTTTATTTTATTTTTTTTTTCTTCTGAGTTTTCTCGGGTTTGCGCTGCGCAGTCCCTTAATCTGTGTCTCAAGGTCCTCTATTGTTGGTGCAAGTAGGACATACCTACTAAAGCAGGTCTATGCATAAATCACGGCTGGGCCCGAGCCAGACAGTATGGAGCCTACACGTCCCCTTTTACATGCTCTATCTCGGTCCATCCTCTCAGCTCCATGGAAGGCATGTTATTCCCATTTTGCAGACGGAGATACAGGCCGTTAAATGACTCAGCCAGCTTTCCAGGACAAGTTGGGGATACGGTGCTTCCGTGCTCCAGCCGCTGTGCCAGTGCCAATGCTGAGGCAGCGGCAGCGGCAGCTCCCCTTTGTGTACAGTCGGGTTTTAGGCACAGGAAGCACTAGTATTTTACTTCACTATTCTGGAGCTTTCTTCCTAAAAAAAAAAAAAATAGTACCCTTTAATTGATTCATTTGGAAACTTATTGCCTGGGATCTAAACAAGAGCACGAGGAAGGTTAACAGTTTGGGCCTTGACTTAGGTGGTTATAAGAAAGCTTTGTTTGGGTTTTACCTACAACCCTAACAAATGTTATGTCTGGGGAACTTGCTTACCTTCTTTCTCTGTAAAATGAAGGGAATGGGTTCAATTACCTTGAAGGGTCCACTGAAATTCTACGGTTGTTCAAATTTCCTAAAACACTACTTTGGAGAGTTGTAGGTGAAAATTAAGATCCATCGTTCATTCAGACTTTTGTCCTTCAAAGATGACAGAATGATTTTTATTGAATTGAACTGAATAAAATTCCATTTCAGAAAGGAAAAAAGAGAGATTTGGCAAATCTCATAAGGTTGAGTTTGCTGAAATCAGATTTGGACATTAGCTTTTCCACAAAATCCACACATCAAATATTTGGTGGTCTTGAAACTCAAGTTCAGGCAAAATATCTAAAGAAAATTACTAGTATATTGGGGCTTGGAGATATTAAATTTCCAAAAAGTTTCATGCATTAACAGAAAAGTTTTTGTTGGGAGAGTTTCAGTGAAAAGATAAAACTAGTAGTAAGGTATTTATTCAGAGAGTTGAGGGAACTCTCTCAACTAAAGTAAAATTACATGTAATTTTTTAATATTCTCTATAAATCTAACATCGTTTTATTAGTTTAGAAATTCATACTTAATAGTTTAAATACATATTTAGTTTGACTATCTTTTTTACTTGTTTTTATTAATCCTTACCTGAGAATATACTGAGTGGCCAGATTATTATGATCTCTGAACACATAATAATCTGGCCACTCAGTGAATATCCTATATAATAAAATGCAAATTGTCCCCCGGAACAGTAGTTTGACCAGCAGGCAGGTGGGCCAACCACCCATGTCCCCTCCTCTTGGCCAGGCTGGTTGGACCCCAGCCATGCATGAATTCATGCACCGGGAGATAGATAGATATATATCTCCCGGTGCATATACTGAGTGGCCAGATTATTATGCATTCAGAGATCATAATAATCTGGCCACTCAGTGTATTTTTCCCATTGATTTTTAGAAAGAGTAGAAGGGAGGGGAGTGAGAAAAAGAGAGAAACATTGATGTGAGAGAGAGACACATTGATTGGTTGCCTCTAACATGTGCCCCAACCAGGGTCCAGGCCGAACCTTCAACCCAGATATGTGCCCTTGACCAGGAATTAAACCCATGACCTTTTGGTGTGAAGGCCAATGCTCTGAACACTGAACCACACCAGCCAGGGCTGCATGACTGTCTTTTTAATATGTTTATTAATTTTATTAAATTTGTTTCTTCAAGGAAGAATTACTTATATAATTTTCCTTTAAAATTTCTTTCATATATATATATATATATATATATGAAAGAAATTTTAAAGGAAAATTATATAAGTAATTAATATATATGTGTGTGACCTCAGTTTGAAAGTAAATCCCACTTCAACAATATAAATATGTTTGCTCTTTCATGCATATATTTTGTCACTATCTCAATTCTGTTTATTTGGTTTGTGAATGACAAAATCTGTAGTATAAATATTTTCTCCAATTTTGTCTTTCTGTAAAAATAAAAAGTTGAAGTGTGTATGCAAAGCTTCTGTTTTCTCCAAACTAATGATTGGCCATCCTTTTGCAAGTGCTATAAATACGAGGGTTTCATTTATTCTTCCATACTCAGTTTCTCTTGTTTTTCTGCCAACTCTACATAAAGCATTCAACAATATCCCATCTAACATTTTAACCCATTTTAAACCATCCTGTTTCCTTCAGGGTTCAATTAAAAAAATGTTTCTCAATGGCATTACAGAAGAGAATGTTGTCAGTCTTACAATTAAGTCCTCACCCCTGCTCCAGTTTTTTTCAATTCTGTGTCCCTCTGTCCACCTGACCAGTTGCTATGACACACACTGGCCACCAGGGGGCAGGTGCTCAACACAGGAGCTGCTGTGATGAACACTGGCCATTTACAGAGAAACAGCGACACAGACCTGTCTTCCCCCAAGTAGAACACAGGCCCGGCCACCACCCCAGAGCGATAGCCCACCAAATCACAGCCGACACTGCCATGGTGCAAAATACAACCCTCAGCCCAGTCCAGCTCAGAAATGGTCATTGTGGGCACTGTGGGCACTGTGGTCTCTCATTTGTTTGCTATTTTTGAAAAACAAGTCAAAAACCTTTGCTACATGCATAATGTTACATGAGCTTTTGCATGTTCTCCATCAAACTTCTCACTATTTCATATTGTCTTTTACAAAAAAGAGATTCTGTCACATCATTCACTTAGTATTTATTGAGCTCCATTACTTGAGGTTTTGTAAATACACCAACACTACCAACACCACCCTTCCCAGTAATAAAAATTATGGGAAATCTTCTTATGGTAGAAATTACTTTTATCGGTAAGTGATTTGGACTTAATTTTGAACTCATATAGAAATAGATTAGTTTTATAGGCAACTTTATATATAGCTATCTTTTTATTTCCTAGGCTAAAATTGAAAATAATATCACTTTATTCAGAGTTTTGTTAGGATTAAATGAAGTGTGTGAGCCATCTTGCTGATTTCACATACCCAAAATGGTAGAAATATGAGATATCTAAAACAGTTAAATTCACAAAAACAGAAAGTAGGAAATGAAAAAAAAAATGTTTTTAAACTCGACAGAGGTGATGGATGCACAACATTGTGAGTGTACTAAAAACTACTATCTACACTTTAAATGAGTAAATCTATGTTACTTAAAGTATATCTCAACAAAGCTATGTAAAAAACAAACAAACAAAAAAAACTAACCTTAAAACTTAGAAAATTTGGCACAGAATTCCAGATTGAGATTTTGGAAAAGTCTTTTGATCTGACCCCATCAGCCACCTAGTCCCTTATGGGGTCCCTTGTTGTTTAATGGGGTAGAGAGTTTCAGTTTTAGAAGATGAGAAAGTGCTGGAGATCTGTTTCACAACATTGCAAATATACTTAACTCTAATGAACTGCACACTTAAAAATAGTTAGTATGGTAAATTTTGTGTTATGTACTTTTAGCACAATAAAAATATATAGTAAAAGTATTTTTTCTTAATTATGGAAATATTTGAAAATGTTATTAATATTTTTTATGATTACCATTATGATTAACACTATTTTTATCAGCTTGATAGTCCTTAACTTATTGCCAAATAGAAAATTCTGGATTAGTAGAACTTGATATATATTAGACCATATAAAAAAGCAATATTCAACTACTTTTGACCTACAAAAATGTCAACTTCATATGATTCAACCTATCCGCTTATGAAAATACCCTAATGTAATTAGAGTATGGTTTATTGATTTTCTATTATATACATGTATATTTGATACAAAAGTAGACTTTTTTTTTTTTTTTTTTTTTTTTTTTTTAGCTTCTTGGGCTGATACAAATCATTCTGTTGTATTTGATTTCTGGCTCCTCAAATTTCTGACTATGTGATCTTTAGCCTTAGTTTCCTTACCTGTGGAATGAAGAAGACAAGTAAAATTGAGGTCAACAGTGTATGAAATAAATTTTGAAAAACACTAAACCCAGGGCCTGGCACATAGTAGGAGCTCAACAAATATGCTTTCTCTCCCGCATAACAAAATATGTGACAGTATTGCATAGTTAATGGCCATAGTTAACTGAGTTAGATGTGAATTCTAGCTACCTATTTTAGGCAGATTACTTCTCACTTGATCTTAGTCTCATCTGAGAAGAGCTGCTTCAAACAATTATAAGGATTAAGTGTTATCTTAGACATAAAGCTCCTTACGTAGTTCTCAGAACATATCAAATGCTCAACAAATTACCCTAACCATGATCTTACTGTTTGCATGATCCCCCTTTCCCTTCCAACTTGTGGATCTAGAAAAGAGTGCAGTAAGAAGAGAATGTTCCTTGGAACTAAAAATGCACTCATCTCCTTTCCTCAGAATATTTTCCCCACTTTTATTCTTTGTCTCTACCTTTTTCCCTGACTCCAGTGTCATCCCTACTCCTATAACACAATGACAGGATTCACCTCACTTTACACCTAAAGCCCTTTGTCATGCTCCCAAGTCCAAGCAGACAGCGATTAGAAGAAACAGGACTGGGTGAGATGGCCCCGATCACCAGCCAGGATGAGGGACCCCACCTGTGCACGAATTCATGCACCAGGCTTCTAGTATTTCTATAAAGTTGTACCTGTCCTTGCTTAGGAGACAATACTCTTCTTCCTTCTGTGTTCCTAAATGCCTATTCATTCATGGAATCACAGATGAATAGATGGTAGGTTTTATGCCAAATTAAAAGCTGATGACCTCTATCTTTCCCATTAAAACTGTAAAATCTAAAAATTTTGGATTAGTTAATTCTAAAGATTTTTTTCAATCTGACACTCAATTATTCAAATTATAATTCACCAAAATTATGAGTCTTTATATGGTTCTTTGGCTTCAGGATTAGAGAAGCAGCCTTCTCATAGTCTTAATGACTTTCGCAATTAATTGTTCAGGTTTTACTCCCAGACATCTTTGCTTTACTAATGCAGAAGCATAGACCTCTTTTGTTTTTAAGACTTTTTTGAGTACATTTAGGTTTATAACAAAATTACAGGGTGGTATAGAAGATTTCTCAAATTCCCTCTGAACTCACACATGCATATTTATCAACATTATTTATTAGAAGGGTACATTTATTTTTTGCCAAGGATGAATTACATTGATACGTCATAATCACCCAAAGTCCCTAGTTTACCCTAGGGTTTATTCTTTACTCTTAGTGTTGTGCATCCTATGAATTTAGACAAATGTATAATGGCATATATACTTACATATATCATTAAAATATCCTGCAGAGCCCTGGTCAGTGTGACTCAATTGGTTGGGCATTGTCCCATGTACCAAAAGTTGCTGGTTTGACTCCTAGTCAGGACACCTGCCCAGGTTGTGGGCTTGATCCCCCATAGGATCATGTTGTTGTTTTTTCTCTCTCTCAAAATCAATTAAAAACCTTCATATATATGGCATGCAGAGTATTTTTGCTGCACTAAAAATCTACCTCTGGCAACCACTGATTATTTTACTGTCTCCATAGCTTTGCCTTTTCCAGAGTGTTATAATGTCATATAGCTTGAATCATAGAGTATGTAGCCTTTACTGATTGGCTTTTTTCACTTAGTAATATGCATTTAAGTTTCTTCCCTGTCTTTTCATAGCTTGATAACTCATATCTTTTTTTTGTTGTTGTTAGCACTGAATAATATTATGTTGTCTACAGGTACCATAGTTTATTTATCCATTTATATACTGAAGATCATGATTGCTTTTAACTTTTGGCAATTATGAATAAATCTTCTATAAATATCCATGTACAGGTTTTTGTGGACATAAGTTTTCAACTCCTTTGAGTAAATACCCAGGAGCACAATTACTGAATTATATAGTAAGAATATGTTGAGTTTTGTAAGAAATTTCCAAATTGCCTCCTAAAATATATGTGCCATTTTATTATCCCACTAGAGGCCTAATGCACAAAATTCATCCAAGGGGTTGGCCCTCGCAACGGTGGCAGTTTGCCTCGGCCCTTGCAGCCCCAGCTTCATCTGGAAGGTCATCTGGAAGGACATCTGGAAGGACATCCAGTCTAATTAGCATATTATGCTTTTATTATTGTAGATCATCAATGAATGAGAAGTCTCATTGCTCCACATCCTCATTAGAATTTGGTCTTGTCAATGTCCTAGATTTTGGCTATTCTAAAAAGTATGTACATGGCCGGGACCGGTTTGGCTCAGTGGATAGAGCGTCGGCCTGCGGACTGAAAGGTCCCAGGTTCGATTCTGGGCAAGGGCATGTACCTTGGTTGCGGGCACATCCCCAGTAGGGGGTGTGCAAGAGGCAGCTGATCGATGATTCTCTCTCATCGATGTTTCTAACTCTCTATCTCTTCCTCTCTGTGAAAAATCAATAAAATATATTTTTTTAAAAAAAGTATGGACATGTTTTGTTTTAATTTACATTTTCTTGATGACATGTGATGTTGAGTATCTTTTCACATGCTTATTTGACATCTGAACATCTTATTTGGTGAATGTCTGTTAAGGTCTTTGGTCTAATTTTAATGAATTATTTGTTTTCTTATTGTTGAGTTTTAAGATGAGGGTTGTTTTTTATTTCATATTTTGGGTAACAGTCCTTTATCAGGTGAATCTTTTGCAAATATTTTATCCCAGTCTGTGGCTTGTCTTCTAATACTCTTGATGTTGTCTTTCACGAAGCAGAAATTTTTAATTTCAACAAAACCCAGGATTTTGCCTTTAGTGTTATTACTAAAAGGTGTCATCAGCCCTGGTCGATGTGGCTTAGTTTGTTGAGCCTCGTACCATATACCCAGAGGTCACCAGTTCAATTTCTAGTGAGGGCACATGCCTGGTTTGCAGGCTCAGTCCTCAGTAGGGGGTATGCAGGAGGCAGTTGGTGGATGTTTCCCTCTCACATCCATGTTTCTCTCCCTTTCCATTCCTCTCCCTCTAAAAAATCAATTTAAAACATTTTTTTTTAAGTCATCACCATACCCAAGATTTTCTTCTGTGTTATCTTCTAGGAATTTTAGTTTTGCATTTTAAATTTAGGTCTGTGAGCCATTTTTAATTCCTTTATGTGAATGGTATAAGGTCTGTGTTTATATGCATTTTTTTTGTATGTAGATATTCAGTACCTTTTTCTGAAGCGACTATCATTACTCCATTGCATTGCCTTGGAATATCTATCTCTCCATTTATTTAGTTCTCCTTTGATTTAATGAATCAGAATTTTGTACTTTTCCTTGAACATATTTTGTTGATGGCAAACTTTTGAGAAAGATAAAGTTTCTTTTTACAAGTTGGGTTCTTTGAACATCTTATAAGTATGAGAAATGTGTTAGTGTAGAGAGGGAACGCCATTATCTAGAATTGTGTAAACAGGGGGGGAAAAGTACGCATCTTCACTTATTGTACGGTATTTTTATTTTCCTCCACACACTGCATAATAGCAGGAAGTTTTTATAGCACTTATGATAAATGAAATTATACCTTTACAATTGTGTAGTTATGGGATTACCTTGGTAGATTTTACATTGTCAGACATTCTTTTGGAATCTTTTAATGCCCTGTGAGGGCAAGGATGATGTTGGTACATTCACTGAAGTATGGCTGGCATAGAGTGCATGCTCTGCAAATACAAATAAAAATTGCAAGGGCCATAAGAAAAGGAAGGATCTAAAGTTCTACAGCAAGATCAGGGAAAACATCTTAGGGGAAATAATAAGTAAACTAGCCTTCAATGATGGCCAATATTGTGGTATACATATATGAAAAATTACATGGTGCTCAGTATACTTATAGAATTGAGTACACTTTAATGTAATACTAGTCCTCTCAAAATTGGTGATCTCTGAATATAAGGTGGATTTTAAGTAATTTTTCAGAAATAAAATTAATCAGATCTGCTTATCCTAAACCCAGTGTAGGAAAAGAGGAGTTTTCTCCATATAAAAGGTAACATAGGAAGAACTGTAAAGTATTAGCCACTGAAGGATGTAGAGATAAGATTTTTACAAGAGGGCTATCTTGAGTGACCAGGAAACACAACCTCATTATGATCAAGAGACTGAGCACAAGGAGGGTTTAAATAAGCGATAAGGAGCTTTGCTTCCATCTACCTGCAAAGTAATTTGTGAAGTAGCACTATCAGAGACAAATCACAGACATGAGGCAGAGAGCCGTGCCGAAAGAGCTTGGTGTCAGCTAGATGTGGGCTTTCCCCTCAGTGCTCTCATGAACTAGCTGGTAATTTGGGACATATTAGGTAAATGTACTAAGTCTCCGTTTCTTTAGTAAAATGAAGATAATACTCTGTAGGCTGTTTGTGATAGACAAAAGTATACATAGGTAAAGGGGACTACCACAGAATTGAAACAGGTATTTTGGAAACACGTTTCCCTCTGCCCTCCCTTTGCCTGCTTTAGGTGTTGAGTTTGCCCCTCTGCAGGAAGATACCTGGTCATTGGCACCACAGAGGCTCTTTGTGTGCATCCCAAAATCTGGAGGGAAATATTTAAACAAAATGACCACCTAACAAGTAGGATAGTGACACCAAATTAGTTTAATCTGCAAAAATCAAGCCTTGAAAATTAAAGCTTGGAATCTTTTCTTCTGTAAAATGCTTAAGGTGATTTATTCTGCCTTCTCTGCTCTGTTTTCAAACTGAAAGAGAATTAAAAGTCAAGTTTACAGCTCAGAGGCAGATTCTTTTCCATCAAATTCTCCTTTCAAGGTGATAAATTCAGCCAGGTTCTGGAGTGGTGGAGCAGACTCCGCTGAGGGAGGAGGCAGCTGAAGGCCTGTGGGAGTTAAATGCAGCAGGGGTCAAACCATTTGTCACTAGGTGCTGAGAAGCAGCGTGCTACACTGCTTAGACTGCTGGTTGTACAATCAGAAAAACTCTCCTCGAGCCCCCAGTCTCTTGCTTATTAGGTTGGTGAGCCCGAACAGGATTCATCAACTCTCTGAGTCCCCCAAAGAAACACCTGACACCTCAGCAGTGCTAGCCCAGTGTTAAAGCTCAGTATATTTTTGTTGAATAAATAAACGGTACAGAAAGTGACATCAAGTAGTGTCCATGTATTTGTTCTGTGTACTCTTACAATGTTCCTTAAGCCTGTAGACTATGTAAAACTAAACTTAGATATCCTCCACCATTTAGCCAGAAATATGTGAGTGCCTATTACACAATGAAAGCAGCTAGCCTGGAAGGCTGACACATCATTGTCATCTTTAATGTTCCTTCATCATGCAATCCCTCCATGGATTCATATATCATATGTCAGGTAATCTTCTGGAGAAGCTTGACTCTAACTGTTTGTTCCAGGGTTTGGATGATGAATGAGATGGGTTAGATCATTTAATTCACTATATGGCACCCACATGTTAAAGCTGAAGGAAAAGAATGTCTGACAAATTGTTTTTTGTCATTAAGGTTTCTTTCCCATATGCCTTAGATGATTTTCCCCCGCCTCATTCATTGTCCAATACACAAAGCCAACTATTATAAGTAAGACAATACTTAATGGATGCTAGACAAATGATAGCCAAAGCTGTCTGGTACCTTATCCAATATGTGAGAGCCAAATTATAATGTCATTAGATGGGATACCTCAAGTTGTTATAAAGTTGTGTTTCCACAGTCCCCTTCCTTTATCCTCAGTGTGGTTCTTCCTGGCATCTGTTTTCACTAGAAGCTGCTTCTTCTTCTTCTTCTTCTTCTTCTTCTTCTTCTTCTTCTTCTTCTTTTTGTAATAGAATAGCTGAGGTCAAGTTTTGAATCTTTTGTTATGCCAATTTTTAAATGCCTAATTGATACCCAAAACATATATCATATAAATATAAACTTTAAAAACTAGAATCACAGGAGTGTTGGATATATATATACAGTAAGTCTCCACTTACCCTTCTCCAGGGTCTACTTTCTTCAGGCACAAAATCTCTTCTTGCACTGTGTGTTCTTGTATCCATTTCATAGCAGGTTCTCGGAACATTGGCACTTAATTAATAATCAATTGAGGAATTGATGAATGAATGATCATTTAAAGGTACAGATAGAAGCATAGTAAATGCATGCTAGCAGAAAATATTTTGCTAATGAATTGACTATAGAGAAAATGAATTGCATTACTACCACAAGGAAGTTGGGATTCCTTAACATTTTTGTTTGCATCAAACCAATTATCTGGGGTGTTCATTTTAAGTCACTTTTTAAAAATACTCACCCTATGATATGTTTATTGATTTTAGATAGAGGAAGGGGAGAAAGACAGAGAGACATTGATTGGTTGCTTCCCATATGCACCCCAGCCAGGAATTGAACTAACAACCTAAGGATGTGCCCTGACCCAGAATCAAACCTGTGGCCTTTTGGTTTATAGGACAACCCTCCAACCAACTGAGCCACACCCCAGGGCCTTCGTTTTTCTTTTAAAATAGCTCCATGAGTTCACTTACCTTTCTCAGACATAAATGTAAAACTCAGGTCTTCTGTCCCACTAGCCACATTTCAAATTCTCAATAGCTTCTTATGGCTAATGCCTCCCAATTTAGACAACATGTTTTCAGCAATCTGAAGCTGAGTAGCATTTTTCAGCTGCAGTGTTGGAATGCAGGCAAGTTTGAGCAGAGGGATGATAGGAAGGTGGACTACAGAGGTAGTAAATGGACAACTGTGTCTCAAGGTGATATAGATAGGCAATAAGAGCAATAGAGAGACAAATGAGCAAAAAAAGGAGGTGGCTAAGCCCAAAGCAAAGCATTAGAAGAGGGAGACAGAAAAGACTTCAAGAAGGAAATGATGTCTAAATAGAGAGAGGAAGAATGATAAAGAATAATCCAAAAAAGAAATGTCAGGAGAAAAGGTAGAATGTGGGGAAGTATGGGGGGAGGGGAGGGAGAAGGCGAAGAGAAGAATATGCAAGGAAAATTCAATGAGTCTGAACTATCAGAATTAGGGCTGAGTCAGAGAGATTAGACTGAGCAGTAGTCAGGTTACCCAGAACTTTAGGAGCACAGTGGAGAGCCAAAGAAGAGCTGTAGAATGATATGATCAAATTTACATTTAAAACCATCATTCTGGATGACATATGAAAGATGGAAGTAAACCGGACAAGCAGGAAATGGGGCTTGGTAAGAGACAATCACACAGTAATCTAGGCGAGAGATGAGGTCTAGACCAGAGCTTTAGCAGTGGGAACAAAAAGAAGTGGGTGGACTGGAGAGAAATTGAGAAGGTAGAATTTACAGGATTGAGTCATAGATGAGGGGAGGCATACTAGAGTCAAGAATTATGCCCAAGTTTCTAAATTGGTGGTTATTTCTATTTATTGAGTCGGGAGCGAAAGGAGATTGAAAGTTTAGGAATATCAGTTCATATTTAAGCATGTTATGTTGAGATATCTTTGGGATAAACTAATAATAGTTTCCAATTGGTGGGTATAGCTGCAAGTTTTAAAACGTAGGTGAAAAATCAAATTGGGATGGGATTCTTGGAAATAGCATGTAGAGAGTAATTGAGACTGGTAGTCTGTGAGGACACCCAAGGGGACTTCATAGAAGAGGAAGAAATAAAATGCCAGGATAAATCCCTATGTGATGCCAATGTTAAGGGACAGACAGAGGAAGCAAAGTGTGCAAAGGAGATGGATAGCCGAACAAGTAGGTGGATAATCAGTAACATAGAGTGTCAACAAAATAAAAGGCCAAAATACTTCAAAAACAAAGGAGTGGTTAATGGTGTCAGAGGTAACAAGATTGTTGGTGAGACCAATTTCATGTGTGTGGGAGGGATAGAAACCAAAATGTAGTGAGCTGATGGGAAAGTAAGAGTTGCATTCTTTGACTTGTCTAAATTTCTCATCTTAATTTTCTTTAATATATTTTTATTGATTTTTTACAGAGAGGAAGGGAGAGAGATAAAGAGCTAGAAACGTCGATGAGAGAGAAACACCAACCAGCTGCCTCCTGAACACCCCCTTCCAGGGATGTGCCCACAACCAATGTACATGCTCCTAACTGGAATCGAACCTGGGACCTTTCAGTCTGCATTCCGACGCTCTACCACTGAGCCAAACCGGTTTCGGCTCATCTTAATTTTCAACCAAAACACAGTCTAGGAAAGGAGAATATTGTATCTTATGCAAATGGCCACAACAACTCATAGTATCACATTTCTGACCTCAGTTTCTATACTCAAGTACTACAGTCTAGAGCAGTCATTAGCAGTCTGTCTAGGATAGGGTGTCAAGCCTTTGTTCAGTCATTCTCTTCTGAACAAACTAGTTTGGGACTTTTCAAGGACTGGTAGTGATTTAGGTTCTTGGAAAACCCAGATTGGGAATGGAGAGTAGAAATGCACCCTCTCCATGCACTTCTGCCTTCCCTCTTTTGTTCCCTCCTTTTATTTTTCCTTTATAAAATGCCCTGTTAAAATGCAAGGTCTTTGAAAGTTTTTAGGATCTCAATTAAAGGTTGAGTTGTATTAGAGTGATTGGGAAATGGACTACAGACTGAGGGAGGAAAGGGGCAAAGTCAGAAGCAAATGGGTATAAACATGACTTTTGTTTACCTCACTTTTACTTAATGTTGATTGCCTATCAGCCTCACCGTTATACCAGTCATACTCATTGAATGTTCTATGGGAGCCATTTGTGTTACATACTCAATTACCCCTATTGCCCTAGTCTGGAACGTGTAGGTGGAGAAAAGTATCAATCTGATAAATGGACACGTTCCAAGGGCCATTCCTAAAGAAACGCTATGTAATAATAGTAGATCTAAAAAAAAAAAAAAAAAAAAAAAAAACTTTGAGCACACTGATCATCTTTTTAAAACTAGAATTCAATCTGAAGTTTGTATGATGGACGGATGAGTGGATAGATGGGTGATGAGAAAGATGGAAGTAGAGAGGGAAGGGAGGGAGGAAGAGAGTCAGAAGAAGCCCTGTGGTTATTATTGTTGTTGATGGCCTTGTTTTAACATTAGAACATGTTACATGCCATTCATTACATTGATGGTGGGGAAAGCACAGGATTTGGAATAAGATGACTATTACCTTCTGGCTTGTGTTTTTAGGGAATTCGTTTTCCTTTTCTGAATCTCATCTCATCTGTCGAGTGATATTATACTGCACACATACTACAGGGCTGTTATAAGCATAATCAATCTTTTCTATAAAAGATCATGTATGTAAATTATGATGTGCAGTACATACATAGTATTTCACATAAGAGTACCATTTATCTTCCTGGAAGGAGGATTGCCTGGATGTGACCTAGTGTGAACAAGTGTGAGAACTTTTAATGTACTAATAGCTTTAGGGCTCAATCCTGGACAGCTTATTGATGCTCATTAGTGCCCATGTAGTTCGTCATCACTGGCCCTTCTGAGCATTTGTTCAGTATGATACTCTTCGCAAACTGTTTTCGGTTATTTTCCCCAAAAAGTGGCCACTTTTTCTCTTGCAAGCTCTTTCTCCATGCTTAGCTCTTCCATTTTATAAAATAAATAATCTCATCCACTCCCACCCACTGGCATACTTTTAATCGCAGCTATACTTGAGCATAATTTTATGCTTCTACTTACTCTCCGGAACACTAGGACAAACCTACTCCGAGTGCTAATTAGGACCAACTTGAACATATGTCAGCAGCCCTTTAACTGTTCTCTTTGAAACGGTTCCAGTTAGTCCTTTTAAATGAACTTCACAAAAGAACTCAAATTTATTTGCTTCTCAATGTCCTATGGTTCAGACATTGGATTCCCCCCCCCCCCCATAGTGACTTCTGGTTAGCAATCAAAAGGCTGCTTTCCTACATTATGATTTTAACTCTGTGTTCTGGAAATGGAAAAATTCAGTCATTTCTTCAAAATCCATAATTATTTTTCGTCTTTATATTTTCAACTTCCCCCAAATGTTTCCCCTTTTCATTGAAGCTGCTGCCTGTTCTGAGCAGGTTATTCTCATATTTCTCCTGAAGAGTCTTACCAGAAAGTTTAAAACAGGAACACTTCTGTGGGGATTAAACTGCCCACACAAGCCAGGAACAGCTGAATTATCCATGGGTCCCAGTGAAAAGGAAAGTGCAGGGATCTTTGTTTATAAAAAAAAATTATCTAGCATTTCAAGGCAAAACAGCAGAAAAGGGCCCTGGGCAATGGCCCAGGTCACACACTCAGAGGTCTGTATGCAATCATCGTGGGGTGATACAAATTGGCAATCTTGCTCCCTTTGCAGATTAGCCAGGGACTTCACATTTTAAAAATACCTGCTTTTCATCATCTGTCATAGGTTTCTATTAGATATGAAGCTTTTAATCTATTTGGCAATTTTTGACAACTGAGTTATTTACTTTTATGTGAGTTTTCTGACACCCCCCCCCCATTTCAGTGATTGCCTACCTTAGCTTTGTTTTTATTTTCTTTATAATTATTTTTATTGAATTTATAGTCCTACCTTAGCTTGAAGATTAATTGGGCCATTTCAGGGAAGTTGAATTCTCAAATATTCATACTTGAATGATGGCATTGAACCACAAATTGCATTTATTGCAATTCCACTTGTTAACACAAGTGTATTTGTAATGTTGAAAGCTCTTAAAGTCCAAAAACACTAGGAAGGTACAAATATAAAAGGGTATGCATTCTAGTAAAACCCTGGGAGTATTTTGTGCATGTTTGGGGGCATCCTATGGTATCACCATGCATTGTCAAATATATTTAATGCTCAATATGATGGCATCATCACAGTGCCTTGCATTCTTGCATGCATATTTTCAGACTTTCTCCTCCTCCATCTGGGCTAGCCACCACTTAGCCCTGCAGGAAGCTGAGTTTCCATGCTTATCTGCTCATCTAGGGGAGAGCAAGTGGTGTTGATTTTGCCGTATGTGGCCAATTATGTTGACCTTTATGATAGATCAAGCTGTGGCGGGACCAGGAAGCCCAGGCTCCCTCCCATTTACATCTCCTTCAAGGGAGCGTAGCACGTTGCCATCGTGTCAGTTTGTGGCCATGCATTTCACTCCCCAGCAATGCACATCTTGAAATACTGTGATTAGCATCCCTAATTCCTAAAAATTGACTTGCCTTGTTCAAAACCAGAGAACTGTCGCCTAAAATACTTCACCTACTGTTCAAAAGGGTATTATTTTAGTGCCCTGGGGATAGGAAAAGTTTTCAACCCACCAGTGCAGGGATTAGTTTTATTTTAAAGTATTTGAAGTGTTTTAGATAACTTAGCTAAGAGTGATCCAAGTTCAGTGGCTTCCCAAGAGTCTTTAAAAATGTGTTCCGAGTCCTTATCTGGCAACAATGTGTGAAAATGCCTACATTCTGTATATATTTGGACATCAAGATCTATCTTTTTGATATTGCAGAAAAATTAAAGCATCAATTAAACACAGAGGGTAATTTCCTTGGATAAAGAGCTTTCTCTTTGAGTAAGGATTTCTGACTGAATTATCTAGAATTAGTTATTTGTCTAGTGAGAAGCAAGTGCACTTTTCCTTGTTTTTCATATCTCTGTCCACTGAGCAAATAAATTAATTGGGGTACTCATAATTGCTTGTATAATTTTAGAGAGATGCATAATTTTGTGATTCACTTAGAGTCATATCAAGGTTAAATCTCCATGAGACTAAAAGAGCATCATCTCTTCAAGTAATCTCTGTTCACCAGCTTCTTGAACCATTGTCTGACTTACCCAGTCAGATTAGTTTATGGGTTTAGACTCATAGGTACTAGTCAGAGTCAAATGGCTAGTGTGAATAGGTTGTGTGTGTGTGTTCAATAATCAAATCAGCTATTCCATTATTTTAGCAGAGTTGACTAAAATAACCGGACTTTTCAGTGGTAATTCAGAGTTGGTGTATTTTTCTATTTTGTTTCTGTGTGTGTGTGTGTGTATATATATATATATATATATATATATATATATATATATATATATAATGAAATTGCATATCAAGAACATATGAAGAAAACATGTATGTTCATTATTCTTCATAGTTCTTTACTTGCTGTCCCCTCAGTAGAAGCAGTACTTATTTGAGCTGGTATCAGAGAGCTTCCATCCTCCTTCACAACAGTGACTTCCCTTCCTAAGTCTCATTTTCTTCAGAGTGAGAAACTGAGACATGGTGGGGGGGGGATACCTATATTAATATGTTAAACAGCTTATTCAAATAGCCATTTTGCTTCTGTGATTTTCCTAAGATATTCTCTAATGCACCTTATTAATGGTTGTTCACAGAGCAGCTATGTGGGTATTCAACCTAATCCAGAGACATTCTGCCAACCTGCAACTCTTCACTATTTCATGTGAAGTAGATGATATAGTTAAAGAGTCAGGTGTCATGATTTTAGCACATTCAAGTCATAAGTTACTAGTCTTTATAGACCTGTTGGTTAGAGAAGAGTGATACGCTAGAGAAAGCTGTGTACTTTGAGAGGCAGTTTTTATGGGTCCATTACTTGGGATTTGATTGAAGAAGAAAGCTTTTAGTAATACCCTGGACTATCAACAAAGAACACAGCAACGAAGTCAAAAGCCCTGGTAGCTCACTGCATCAAATAAATATATATATATTTTTTTTCTTAAAAAAGTGTGGAGCAGGTTTCTCAGCTTCAGGACTGTTGATGTTGCAGAATGGATGATTCTTTGTTGTGAGAGGCTGGTCTATGTATAATATTAGGGGTTAGCAGCATTCCTGGCCTCTACCCGTTAGATGTCAGAAATCCACCTTCTCTCAATTGAAACAATTAAAAATGTTTCCAGACTTTGCCAAATGCCTTCTGAGGAACAAAACTGCCTTTATTTGAGAACCACTGGGATAGTTTCCTAACATGAAAACATTTGGATCTCCTCAACAACTCTGTCAGGGGTTTTTTAATCCTTGTTTTACAAAAAGGAAACTGAGGCTCAGGATAGTAAAGGGGCTTGTTTAAGGTCTCACAAGTAGTATATGATGAAGATGGAATTCAAAGGCAGACAGGTCTTCTAAAGCCATGCCAGGTGTTCTTTTAATTACACCCGAAAAGAAAAATATTGTATCATTTGACTCTGACTACCTTCACCTCACTTTTCTGCTTCTCCTGTTATTTGTGTTTCCTGAGCTTTGCATTAATAGAATTGAACCAAAACAATTCTCAGTGTTCTGAGAGGCACTTGACGTTCAGTCTCTTAGTAAGACATCAATTTCTCATTTGGTCTTTAGTCCCAATTGCCCCAACATTTGATATGTCTACAAGATTCAATCAGGTCACTGTTGGGAGCTGTATAATTTTTCTAAGAAATTATCTTAGATTTCAGTAGAATGAAGGAATATTTTTATTTATAAGGCTATTGGTTCATAATATGTTGTTGAGTGAGAAAAGAAATACTCCAAAGAGTTAATGATACTTTTAGCATATTGAGATCATGAATTATTTTTATTGTCTTTTCTATCCTCATTTCCTACAGTGAAAATGTATGTTCAACAAAAATGCTACATGAAAATAAATATTAATAAAACAAAACCTAGTGTGCTCAGAGACACCTGAGGCCATATTTAGCCAGGAAGAGTATTGAGCATGAGAGAGAGAAAGCAAGAATCAGAACAGTCCCTCTGCCCCCTTGGGATTTGGTGGTCTCTCTCAGGGCTGGGAGGAAAACCTGCAGATAACAGGGAGCCTGGGAGGCCCGCGCACACACCAAAGATCATATCAGCCTTAGTTGGACATCTGGATTCAAACTGAAAGAAAATTAGTCTTCTGATTCTACTGGTCACCCTTATTAAAGCCCTGCACCAATAATTGTCCATTACAAAGGAGGTGTGAAAGTGTTTATCCTTGTTTCTTTGACACTTATACACCTTCCTGAGCTGTACTTAAATCATGTACAGGTTAACTCCATCAGATTCTGCATACTTCTAATCATTATATTTTGAATAAAAAGTAAATAATAAAGATTGTCTTCAAAAACATGAAAACTTATTTAAGTGGAAAGCCTTACAAATAGGCAAAAGTTGCATCACACTTAGGTCTACATTTAATGAATATCTTTAAATAAAAATGTGTGTCTTTCATCAAAAAACCCACTAGATTTATGGTCATCAGCAGAAAATAAAGTTTGTTGGGTGGTGGACAGATTTTATAACTTAAGAGATCCACACATGAAATATATATGTTCATGTTGATTATTGTTGCCCCCAATGAAATTTAATTCTAGGTAAATAAAGCAAACACCCCATTTGAGGGTTTGTGATACATATGCTGTGAAATTGCAAACTCTTTGAGCTCAAGGTGTATTTTTTTATTGTAAATTTTATTTTTCTAATTACAAAAAGTAATATTTGTTTAAGCAGTTTAGGAAATATAGGTAAAAATAAGTTTAAAAATTATTAGCATTTCCTCCACCTAGATATACTGCTATAAATATTATAGAATATGTCCTTCCAGATTTTTTTCTATATACATTTATTCTATACTTTAAAAAAAGTATTACGTTATTACTAATTGTTTGTAACCTGTATTTTTAACTTAATAACACTTTTAGAAAGTAGTTCTGTGTCATTAAATATTCTTTACAACATGATTTTTAAGAGAACATGGTTTCCTTTATTTGGGCATATTATACTTGACTCACCCAGTCCCCTTATTTTCAGACATTGAGATTGTTTTCAGTTCTATCATTATGAACAAAGTTGTCATAAACATTTCTGTATTTCTACACATCCATGGTTATTTCCTTTGGATAAATTCCTGTGAGTGGAATTACTATGTTAAACGTATGAATGCTAATGCTTTTAATTCATATTGTAAAATTGCTCTCAAGAAAGGTATTATCAATTTGCACTCCCACCAGCAGTATAGAGAACTGATTTCCCAGCACTCTCTCCATCACTGTTATTAATTTTTTTAAAAAGCCAGATTGATAGAAGAAAAATAGTATGTCATTATTGTTTGATATGCATTTCGTTGACTACTACTGAAGAATATTTTTTTAAGGTGAACTGTTTTGTATGATAATTAGGCACTTATAATTATTCTTTCAGAAATTTCCTCTTCTTGCCCTTTGTTCATTTCTTCTCATGATAAGCTATTTCTCATTGATTTATAAGAGCTCTTTTTATATTAATAATATTATAGGAAGGCCCATTTTTATACTTTGTATCTTCTGCAATATCTGGTAAAGAGATAGGCAAATGGTGATATTTCTTTACAGGAGAACTACTGTACACTATTGTGTGATGAAATCAATCATATGTATTCCTTGGTTAAGATAATGTGGAAATAACATTATTTCATTATTTGTCTTTCATGACAAGCACAGAATGTGATAACTTCAATGTTTCAGAGGATAAAAATAGCCTAAGACTCGTAGTAGAAACGTAAAGGAATGAGAGATTTTAACAACAGGAAAGTGAGATTAGGGGTTAGTAACAATACACTTTCAAAATTTTACAAGATGAAATCACTAATCTTTGATGAGGTCAGATTGAAAAGAGAACTGTAAAAATGTGCTTTAGAAAAGAACACTTTTGCAGAGGAGCGATGCAAACAGTGAGTAGAGTTATCCTAGGTAATCTCAATGCACCTTTCTTAGATGTTTTTAACAAGAGCAATAAGAGACAGAATTTTTCCCCCCCCATTTTTTTTGTCAGCAGCGCGGGATACCCCTGAGCCTCATGGAGATGAGGAAGGACATTGGGCCCCCAGATCAGGCCTCATGCTCATCAAAGGCTTAGGTAGCCCAACATATTCAGTCATAGATATGGTCTAACAGGTCAGAGGCCAGGGAACGATAGTGCCTGGGACCAAGTCATGCCATGGAATGCACTGCAAATTAACAGTCTTACAAATATATATTTTCATATCTACAATCATATACCATTGTATGTTGTGTGTGTTTATAGCACTAATATGTTAGGCACTAGTGCCCTAAATATAGAATTTTAAATGCTATGCTTTAAATATAAAACAATTTTGGTAATCCTGTCTTAAAGCATTTTAACAAATCAGGAGCATCAAATTATAGAAGGGCCTGGGCTTTGTCTAGCCTCTGACAGGCATTATCATGGATTAACAAATTGGAAATACTGAAAATCCCCTTACAGGATTTTTCAATTTGCAGATTATTTACCTGGATATGTAATTGAGCAATACTATGACTGACCTGCTAGTTGTGATTATGGAGGCTTCCCAGGGGATCACATTAATACCAAAATTACTTAGCTTTTTTATTAATCAATTATGGACTGATTTACTTAGAGGATGTAGGGAGGTAGCAGCAGTAGAAAATCCACTGGGGCTTAAAATTTTTTATTAAATCTTCTGAAAGTTTTTCCCCAAATGTGATTAATAAAATAGTTCTAGGACATGATAAGAAAGCAGAGTGTACCATTTGTAATTCTAAAAAAAAAAAATTACAGGAAAATTAACTCCAAGAGCAGTAATAATTAGAATAGCAAGGGGTACCAAGATAAAAGGAATTAAGTCCTTTGAGCATCTTGTGGTTATTTTGGAGAAATCATTACCTGCTTTAATCATTTAGATTCCAAGAGCTAGAAATCCACTGGTGATTAGGAGTTTTATAGATGTATAATTTGATTCTGGATGTCAACAGGATCACAACACCAGATAGTAAATATTGCCAGTTATTGGTGATACCTGCATAACAAAATGGAAAAATCTTATAAGTAGTGACTTGGACCTGGTCAATATATTTATGCTCATTTAATCCTTTATGGGAGAGAACATCATTGATTTCTCTTTGTGAGTTTATTTAGTTTTCTCTTTCTTATTTTTTTTTAATTTTTAATTCTTTCCAGAACAAATGGACTGAGATATAGAATATTCAAACTAGTATTTTTATTTGCCTGCTTGTTTGTTTGAAAAAGGCTAGTCTTTCCTATTGGTTAATTTTAATATAATTGGGAAATAGTGCATTGGTATAGTGATTAACACAAATTTATTAACAGTATAACTGCATACTGATTTGACCATCCAAGATACATACAAGGTAAAACCTAGTACTGAAGCCATAACCAGGTGTTTCAGTTGGTTGGAGTATCATCCCCTCAAAGCTTTATGGGTTCCATTCTTGGGCAGAGCACATACCTATGTAGGGGGTTTGATCCCTGTTCAGGGCATATCGGAGAGGCAATTGGTCCATCTCTCTCTCTCTCTCTCTCTCTCTCTCTCTCTCTCTCTCTCTCTCTCTCTCTCTCTCTCTCTCTTCCTGTCTCTCTCTGTCTCTCTCTCTCAAAAACAAACAAACAAACAAACAAAAACCAATGAAAATATATCCTTGGGTGAGGATTACATAGAGAGATGATTTATAGATAGATGAGAGATAGATGAGAGATAGATAGATAGATAGATAGAGAGATAGATAGATAGATAGATAGATAGATAGATAGATAGATAGATAGATAGAAAAGCCTAGTCTGAAGAGAAAGGCAGGATTCATTTATGTAATAGATATGGTTTGATATGGCCTAGCATATGACAGACATGGTGCCAGATACCCTGGGTGTATTCTCTTACCTTGTTATATGCTAAACACCAGAAGTTGCTAAACTCAAATCTGAGTCTTCACTGGGAAGCCACAAAATTCAAGAATGTTTTTGTTGGGTTTTATGTTAATTAAGATTAAGTGGATGATCAAAACATTTTTTTTTCTCATATGTGTATCCTCAACCTTAAACTTTATCAGGAAAACATTAATGTGTGGAGAATGAAACTACCTTAAAAATAAAACAGTATTTTAAAAGCTTTGCTCTTTATAATGCAGATATTATAATTTTGTAGTAGAAAAATGACTTGCTCTTTACCTCCTAGAAAAATGACCAAAGTTGAAACGTGTGATGATTCACATTTTAAAGGGGAAAAAATTAAACTTTAGATTTATTAGGAATTTGGAGAAATGAAGATGAGGAATGGAGTGACTGTATTCAGTTATCTATTATAGTGGTCATAAACTAGATACAAATGCAGCAACAACATAAAAATTATATAAAACACAGACGGGATCTGACCTATCACTTACATGACTCAGCTTCACTCACCTCACCCTAATTCAGGCCTGAACAACACATTTCTAGCCCACAAATCTCTGGCAACCATTTTATTCTGGTCCTCTGACAAATGAGGGTTGTGTTGGGTGAGATCCCAGGAACCTGAGCTGGTTGGGAACTTACAAGCACTGTCTAGAGATACAATATGTTCCAACCCAGGGGAATGCTGAAAGTAGAATCCTAGAGAAAAGTAGGTCAGAACCAGAATAAACAGTCCATGCTGGGTCATTTTTCCAAATGGAACTAAAGGTGGAAAGAGAGCCAGAGTATAAGTTAAAGAGACAGAAACAAAGGTTGCTGCTGAATATGGATGTGGGGGAGATGAGCCTGCAATTTCTGGTCATCTGTGGACACCTGCTTGGTCTTTGCTTACCTACCTTGCACAGCCGCTATGGGAGTTCCAGGAGCTTTGAAACTGATGGCCAGGGGCAAACCATTTTTTGTGTGTTAGCTTTTCCAGTCATCTGACAATATACACAGCCAAACCTACATACTTTTCCCATTATCACCAAGTTGATACTACCTTTAATTCAATCTTGAGGCAAGTAAGCTCAAGATACTGGCCATATGCTTTCCTTTCTGAAAGGCCCTTACTGTGGGACACCCAGTGGGGAGGCCAATCACAATGAGTGGTCCTGCATTTCCAGACCCACCTGACTCTAGAGTTGGGGCTTTTTCTATCGTGCATGAACACTCAAGTGAGAACATCGTCGAGGAAATTCCGCTAGAAAGAGTCCCTGCATACTTATTGCTACCTCCACCCCCACCATCACCACCAAGTTCATAGGGGCACATTTCCCAAGGATAGTTTGTCCAGAGAGGTAATCCATCTGAAAACAAAAGTTCCTTCTGGAAGCTTCCATTGCTGGGAAGTTCTCTGCTCTTTGTGATGAAAACCAAGGAAGTCAGTGCTCCAGAATCTAAACCCTCCTTGTTCTTTTAGGATATAAGAGGCTGGGAATGGTATAAATGAGAGAGAGAAAAAAGAAAAAGGAATATTTCTTATACTTGCATTTGTTTAATTTCTCAGTATTAATAGACTATCCTTTTAGGAGAAGTAAATCAACTGTACACAATATTTAAGGAATATTGTACATGTTGGATCAAATGAGAGGAAAGGATAGTTTTGCCAAAGGCAACTGTTATCAAGGTTCTGAAATTAATTGGATGCTTTAATTGAAGTAGATTACTAGCTAAAGCTTGCTTGAATACAGTAATTCTCCTATTAAATTATCTTTGAATAATTACCTGAAATTTCTCAGCTGCAGGGACTGATGGCTATTTAATTGCACAGGGATGTTGCTATATAATTACTTAACAAGGTGTCCTGTAATAGTTTAATTCCCTTTTTACTGAAAAAAGTACATGATAAAGTAACTACAAATACCTCTTTCATACAAAATAAATCACTGTAGATTTTTTCCTTCAGATTATTTAATATTTTAAAGAAAATAAAATTATTTCTAAATTTATTCAAGTATTGATGGATTTTTTTTAAAAGCAGAGTAGAGCATTTCTAACACATAATACATTAGATAACATTTTAAAGGATTGGAATTGTTAGTTTTAATTTTTCCTTATCATGTGCATTTCATATCTCATTATTAAATACCCAAGAAATCATATATTTCTCTTAACCTTGATTGCATATTTTATCTAAGGTTTTAAAATTAGGTATATGGTCATTAAATTAATAATCAAATATTATTGAAATATAGCCCTATATCATATGACAATATAACATAAAATGTAATTAATCACCTGAAATTATTTTTCAAACAATCTGCAAAGTAGATAGTTTTCACCAAGATGTCAATTTATTAACATTTAGAATATTATTACAAACATTATTGGGGAATCAACAACAAATATTATCTGACCCTTATCAGGTTTATCTCATTGACCTTCATAGTAATCTAATCTGATACTAAAGTCAAAAGGAAAGGATACAACCAAAACTGGTTTGGCTTTGTCAGCCTGAGGACTGAGAGGTCCCAGGTTCAATTCCAGTCAAGGGCATGTACCTTGGTTGCGGGCACCTCCCCAGCAGGGGGTGTGCAGGAGGTAGCTGATCGATGTTTCTCTCTTATTGATGTTTCTATCTCTCTCCCTTCCTCTCAATATATATATTGATTTTTATTTTTTTTTAAGCACAGGACACAATATACTTTGGTAATTTGGCATGTAAAAAGTAGTAAAATCTTAGGAAAGCACAGCCAATTAGGATGTTGACTGAAACAACAAACAATGGTGTATTGCCAATCTTATCACATTAAATACTATAGTATCTCCAAAATTTGTCCTAAAGATTATCACTGTATACAGGACATTAATGCCAGAATAACATGTTTGATAAGCTCAACAATTTGTTGGCAAATACTAGAATTGAAACTTGTTTTGATAGATCAAGACAATAGGTTGCATTAGCAAGATAAGGTTTAGCAGATTCAAGGCAATTCTCTTCATAGATAGAGGATAGCCAGGAGTGGTCTATTTCCAGTAGGCAAGAACAATACCGACTCATTAGCTAATAGGAGCTTCAAACTAAGCAAACCTAATAATAGTGTAATACATAAAAATCACCACTCCAAGTATTGGTTGGTACCAAACTGGTGGTAGATACCAAAATCAGTTTCTAATTTCGTCAAGTCATAGAATATGCATTACATAGGCTAAAAACCAATAAACCCTTCAGTATCTGTGAGTTACTTGTCCTGGCTCCAGTATGAACGGTTTTATCCTGCTGATGGCAAAGTCTTAGGTCAGGCGAGACTATGCCATGGAATACCCCTAGTGATTGTTGTGCAAGGAATATAAGAAATGCAGATGATCCATACTTTGATGAAATTATCCTCATGTGAAAGCAGTAAGTGGCTTCATTGCCTGAGAAGTACACCACACAGTGAAAGGAACCGTGTGACTTGAGGTTTCCTTTCCTGTAAGGAAATGGAATCTAAAACTTTGTCTATGGAAGTAGGTGGGATGGATTTAGCAGCTAAGTGAAAACTGTACAACCACCACTGTATCTTGGAGCTTTTTGAGATTAAAATGGAATTGTAAAATTATGTTGAATGAGGAAACAGAGCCACAGTGTTTACTCATTTCAATCTTTTGGCCCCTTAATATTTCAAAGCCAAAGCCAAACAGAAACTGGTTGCTACAGAGTCTGTCAGGAAGAAGGAATGAGGCATGCAGGGTAAGGAGGGAGTGATGACAGGGCAGGAATGGTGGAGATAGAAGTGAGGGAAATGCAAAACACAAGTATTCTTGGTGATCCCCAAAAGGTTGTGTATCCCAAAATGCAACCCTTTGGTCACCTATGAATATTCCAATTGTAGCCACCATTTTCTGGTCCATGACACTAGTTTGAGGAAAGGGTGCAACATAATTCTGCTTTGAACCTGTGAGAACAAAGGAAAGTGGTCAATTTCCCTTTTCTGAGAAACTCTCTATGCAATACAGACACTTTGCCAAGCCTGCGGTGTGCATGTGAATATACCATACCCTCTGTGTGTGCAGGGACAAGAATATCAGGCACAAGATAACCTTCCTGAGACAGAGGGCCCATTAGCACTATGTACACTCTAGTGATCTGTTTTTCTCTTAAGTGGTAGTACTATAATAGCAACAATATTAAATAGCCTCAGAGGTTTCCTGTAGATATGACAATTCCTTATTTCTCTAAGCAGCAACTGTGGATAAATGTCTTTTTTTAATTTAGAAACTACATCATGTGCTTCACCAGGAAATATAGTATCATTACCATTTTTAAAAGGGTCTTGATTTTGTTTATTTAAAATTGAAGCTCCCGATCACATGATTTAATCATTGGGTGTGGTAGTCTGATACAAGTGTTGCATTTGACTTTAGAATCAGCTAAATGTTCATTTTTATAAATAGAAGTTGTCCTGGAATGAAATGAATAGTCTGATTTATTAAGAATGGGCTTCATTTTTTTTTGTATGGCTTTTCCTCAAACGGAAAGATGTATCTCAGAAGTAATTATACAGGAAATCTTCCCTCAAATCACATATCCGCTCACCCTTAAAATAAAACGAAACTTCTTCATGTGGTTCCAAAAGGAAGGAGACATCATCTCTGTTCCCTGTCTCAATAATGCATCTTCTGCCAAAAGACAAATGTCAAATTAAATAGATGAGACAAAATAGAAACGTCTTTCCTGAAAGCAAGCTGCTTTGTTCTGCGGGGTGTGGATGTGTGCTTATAGTGGTGTCACTCCCTGTTTAGTGACTTGAGATCGATTCTGCATTGGGATTCACATTTTCAGCATAAATGAGAGAGACCACAATTAGGTCGAACTTTGATCAATCTTCCTGCCTACAGATCTGGAATCAAATTTTAAGCCTGATCTGAGCTCACAGTCCTCCTTTATCCCAGCACAAAAGCTTGGAACCACAGCATCATTGAAGCATCCTTGAAATCATTTGTGTTTCGCTGGTGATGTGAAATATGGCAATTCTTTCATTCCACAAACTAGATAGGCTCTTTCCCCACTGTCATCTAAGGAGAATTACTTAACCTTTTTATGGCCTTTTCTCTCATTGGCTGACTTAGGGTTTTAAGGAGTAGTTCCCAAACTTTATCCTGCTGAATAGTGACCTGGGAACTTGATGAAAAATGCATCTTCCTAGGCTCCACCACCAGAGATTCTGGTTCAAAGTGGGGTTGGCACTCAAGCATCTGCACAAGCTTCCCAAGCTCCCCAGGTGGTTCATTGTATTCTGATGAGCACAGTGTTTATCAAGGGTGGGGAACCTTTTTTCTTCCAGGGGCCATTTGGATATTTATAACATTTATTCTGGGCCATACAAAACTATCAACTTAAAAATTAGCTTGTTCTATTTGGTCAAACATTTAATTAACTCACCCCTAAAGCCTTGGCAGGGCCAGACCAAATGATTGGCCTGCAGGCCAGACATTCCCCACCCCTGGTTTAGATGATCGCTGAGGTCGCTTCCAAATTCTAAACTTGGAGTCAATTCATGAAATAAATCCTGGAGCTGGAGGGTCTCCTAAAGATCAAATGGAATTATGTATAAAGTGATTGCCCAATACAGAGGAGATCAGAGGCGATCAGATAGCAATATTAAATTGCCAACATTTGTTGAGCCTTTCCTGAATTCAGGCTAGTCTTATTTAAGGCCTTCCTATGTACTATAATAGTTCCTTGACCCTCAAACAATATTAGGAGGAAAGTAACATTATGTCCATTTCGTAGGTACCAAGGCTGAAGTCCATTCAGGTTGTCATTGACTCAAGATTGGACAGAATTTGGGGAAGGCAGGCACTTGCTAGGCTGAAACAGAAATTCCAGGTGGAGAGAGCAGAATGAGCAAAGGCCTGTATTTGTAAAAGCTCATGAATTATTCATTAAGAGCAAGTGCTCCTGTGCCTGCGCCCACGTGCCCTTGGGGAGGATGTGGAGGGAGGCGGCAGAAAAGTGGGCAGGGAGAGAATTTAAACAAAGGTGAAAAGGCAGCTCGCTCAGAGTCTAGTTTATAGAGGCAACTAGATGTTAGGGAAGTTGAGGCCCTTTTGCTTTTCTAGTTTTTACTTTTTTTTTCTTTTCATTATATAAGCGATGGCAGAAGAAAGGTCAGCTATATTTATAAGCTACCTAGTCTTTATAAACCAATAATATCTCTCCTCATATTATAAATTCATAAGCAGAAATGCACATTAGAAGCTAAGTACAAGGCCATCATTTTTCCCAGTTATTTATAATGCTAAAATGATGAACAATACGATTTTTCTTGCAATAAAGCTTTGTTTAATGGAACATCATTTTGCCATTATAGTGTTTTAGAAAAATATTTAATGATGGGAAAATGTTCATGATACGATGTTGCATTTTAAAAGCAAAGTTATTGAACACTATAATTCCAATTTTTTGAAACAAGTAAAGGCATATGATTATATATGTGTATTAAAAAGACTGAAACACAGGATTCTCACACCACGTTGGGATAATGCGTGATTTTCATTTTATTTATACTTGTCCATGATTTATCATTCTTTCTCTACGAACCAGTGTTACTTTTTATTTTGTAAAGTATGTCATAAAATATATTGTTTAGATAAATTTTCTTTCTTTTTAATCTTTATTGTTGAAAGTATTTTATAAGCCCTCCTTTTTCCCCCATTAACCTCTTCCAGCTCACTCCCATCCCCCCGCCCTCACCACCTCATTGTCTGTGTCCATGGGTTATGCATACAAGTTCATGGTTATCTCTTCCCATGCACCCTCCCCTGGCTTCCCTCTGTAGATAGACTTTTAATGTGAACTGAAGAAAAAAATATGCTTTCTAATAACCAAAGTGTTTAACCAGTAAACCCCATTTCTGTGGATTACAGTTTGTTAAGTTTTAGTTTTTATTTTACAAGTGCAAATGCTTCATAACATTCCAAAGTTTTGAGTATGTTTGTCTGGGCACTCACCCTCATGGAAATTTAGGAATAAATGTAGCTTAATAGTGTTTCCTTATGACTTAACTTATCTGGGCTTCAGCCTCCTTATCTATGAAATTACTCACTACTATGTAAATTAACAATGAAGTACGAAGCTATAATATGACAGTGTGTATACTGTGGGTGTAGGAATTGTCTGTGATGAGGGCAGAGACAGTGGGAAAATTAGATTGTTTCTTCCTTCTCTCTGGTCAAACAATGTAGGAAGTGATGGTGGTAGTGGTTGCAGGCCATTCATATAACTTCACAGGCCACCTATTGCCAACCTGAATCAACACTCACTGAGAAGAGGTTAGGAATTGTTTACGAAAGTATATTCCCTTGTCCTAGTTGGTTTGGCTCAGTGGATAGAGCGTCAGCCTATGGATGGAAGGGTCCCAGGTTCGATTCCATTCAAGGGAACATGCCTGGGAGATGGATTTGACCCCAACGGGGACTTGCAGGAGGCAGCCAATCAATGATTCTCTTTCATCATTGATGTTTCTTTCCCTCCCCCTTCCTCTCTGAAGTCAATAAAAATATTTAAAAACAAAAGTATCTTCCCTTAAAGCCTAAGGAGCTTTGCTCAAGTGTGACTGGCACCTGAAGTCTATTTTTAAAAATTTTAATATATTTTATTGATTTTTTTACAGAGAGGAAGGGAGAAGGAGAGGAATAGAGAGTTAGAAACATCGATGAGAGAGAAATATCGACCAGCTGCCTCCTGCACACTCCCCACTGGGGATGTGCCCGCAATCAAGGTACATGTCCTTGACCGGAATTGAACCAGTCCTCAGGCCTACACTCTATCCACTGGGCCAAACCAGTTGCGGCTAGTTAAATTTTTTGAAGCATATGACAGTTGGTTGGATGAAGGCATAATAATTTACTTTCAATAGAATCCATCTTTGGAGTTGGAGAGCTTGATCCTTTTGGCTGTGGTGACAGCATTCTGCGTGTGTTCTCTAGAGTTGCTCCATGGTGTTAACCAAGTGGAGGGAAATAATCCTAACAGCAAACCCATATGTGCTCTGCATGTTCACCTGTTATATACTGTTCACGGTCACCCCTGTGATGTAGGTAACATTATCATCCCATTTTACATGTGAAGAAACTGAGGCACAGAGAGGTTTAGAAACTTGCCCAAGGTCTTCATGGTCACCGTTTCATAGGGTCTTCTATGTGCCAGGCCCCAGTGCCTCAAGATCATCAAGTTGAAGCACTGAGCTAGAAAGCACTTCACACATTTTTAACTTCAAGCCTTACAACAATTCCAAGAGGTGTCAATGTGTCTTTTTTTTTTTTTTTTTTTTTTTCAGATGAGAAAATGGAGGTCCATTTTAAGAGAACATAAATACATAAATGGGGAGTGGCCAGGTGGGGAGGAGTAGCCATGCAAGTGGTCCCTGTTTTTTTCTAAGTTTTTCTTTCCCTCTGGTGCTTCTACTTCATAGGCTCCAAGATATTATTGTTCCATTCCTTAAAGGTCAGACCCAAGTACAGATGCAAACTCTGTCAAGGAAGACTCACAGAAGCCCCAGAGAAGAGGAAGACAGGTCTCCAGAGTCTAACAGAAACAGCTGAAACCTCATTTCTCTCCTTCATGGTGGTTTGACTTTGGGGAAGTTCTTTAGTTCCTCAAGGCTTCATTTTCCTCATCTGTTAAATGAAAATTGTGATGGAATTTACATCATAGAGTCAGGCTCAGGATTCAGTGAGATAACTCTTATAAGGCACTTAACACAGTCTACTCAGTAAATAACAATATTAACAATAATAACAATATGATGCTGGCTTTTAATAAAATTCATTACTAGGTCAGTATCAAATTGTGCTCCATGTATCGCTGGTTCCTTGAAATAATAATGGGACTCTAAAAAAAAAAAAGAAGAGGAGGGTAAAAAAAGCAAAGTAAATGTAGGAAACTGTTTTAAACAAAATTAAACCAGGTTTTTATTATAGAACTCTTCTAATCCCTTAATATTCAGCCAATATTGTTGCTGAAACTGTCAGGTGGTAATAAGGTAGACAAGTTCTCCTAATTCATTTATTATTTTCTGGGACCCATTAATCCTGGGGACTCTTTGAGAAACCTTCTACTAGACTAAATCCTGAGTAAATACCTTAAATTATTCATAAACATAGGAAATTCTTCTGTTAGCAAACCATATACTTTCAGGTCAGAGACTTTTTAATAGAGGTAAAAATGGTATATCCTAACAATTTATATAACACACCATATGGTAGAAAAACTTAGGGCTTTAGGAGAAAATGGGAGATGAATCCAATAATATTTTATACTAACTAGAATAGATTTGAATCTCAACACAGGGGTCAAAGGTAGACTTGGGAAAGGGCAAGAGGGGGAGGAAGAAGACAGCCCCACCTGGGAGTGGAGGCCTGCTGGACAGGTGGGTGCAGAATGAGCTCCAGGTCACAGAGGAAGCCAGTGGTGGCGGGAAATGTCCTTGTAACCCTGGGGAATCAGGGAGGGAAGATCCTGAGGATGCCAAACAGAGGGTCCTGATTTTGCCAGGCACCACCTGTTTACCCTCCGCTGTTTCTGTGTAACCGGAGGCAGTGTGTGCAGGGATTTCTGTCCTACACAAGTGCCCTTATTTACAAGTCAAGAGAAGCAACACTAGTGAGAGTCAACTTACTGCTTTGTAAGTTTCCTTAGAAAACTTGGGTGGCTCCCAGGTGATCCCACAGTAGAAGTGCGGCTGCACGTTCTTTGCAGTGAAATTGGTAGACAGTGTTAGTGATGCCCAGAAAGATTTCTTAAGTACCCTACATGAACCCTGAGAAACGTTTAACAGTGAAGTCTACCGCCACAATTTGACTCATCTTAACAACCTCTACGTAGTTTCCCAAGTTGGAAATCTCCAAAATATATTTGATTCTTTCCTCTTCCAAACCATACATGCAAAGAGTCACCAACTATAACTGATTTAAGTACAATGTGGTACTTTGTTTTGTTGTTAAATTAATTACGCTAGAGGCTCAGTGCACAAAGTCATGCAGGTAGGGTCCCTCGGGCCTAGCCTCCTGCAATCGGGGCCATCTTCTGCCCAGTCACCAGGCTGAACACCTCCTCCACAGCAGTGCTGTCAGGCCTTTGGGATCACCAGCTGCTCAGGGGCTCAGGTCTGTGGGAAAGCAGATGCCAGCAACTTCACCTCCATGTGCATGCACCAGGCTGGCTGCTGATGGATAGTGCTCCCACCACTGCTGCCACCACTGCCACTGCTGCTGCTACTGGGGCTTGAGGCACTGACAGAAGCTGTGGGGTGCATCCACGACCTACCCATCCCAGTAGGAGCAGCCCAAGTGGGCAGCACTTCCATCAGCGGCCAGCCCAGGGCACATGGAGGTGAAGTCGCCAGCACCTGCTTTCCCTCAGGCCTGAGCCCCCAAGCAGCTGGGGATGAGCTACTGTTCCCAACTGCCTGACAGCCAGCCTGGTCATCCCACCACCCACCTCAATTCCCCTGTTCACCATTGCTGATCCATTAGGGCCTGTGGGCCGGGGGCAGGGACCAAAAGGTCAGCTGTTCAGCCCACTCACCAGTTCCCTATCCTGTCCCACCCTATTTGCGGGCCAGAGTGGGGGGCAGGAGGGACTGAGAAGAGTTCAATGCACCTCATGGTGACTGGTCATTTGGTCATTAAGGTCATCATAGACACTGGCTTTTTATATATATAGATGCTCATAGGAAAAAAAAATGACAGGCAGATAAAAGGATAAAGAAGAAGGGGGAGGGAATCTCTCTTGATGGTACTTTTAATATTTTCCAATATTTTTTCATGACATTTCCTATCAAGTTCTGCATACAACTTGGAATCTGGATTTGGGTTTTATTTTAGTGTGTGTGGTGTTTTTTTTTTAAATATATATCCTTGAATATCTTGCTCTCCCTCATTCACCACAACTTTATTTCAGACCTTTCCACATCTGAAATGAAGTACTATCTGTCTCTAAGGACACAGGGATAATCAAAACAAGCATGGCCCTGTTGTCATGGAGTTTACAAGACACATCTTTCCCCTTCTTAAACACAAGGAGTCCCACATTCAAGAGTTCATATTCTCTGTACCTTGCTTCCCTCCCCCCCCCCCCCCCCCCGCCCCTTCACACTATGTCTTGGAGATCATTTAACATCAGTTGCTCATTTTTTTTTTTTTTTTTTACATTGTCTACCATTCCCTCATATGGTTGTACCATCGTGTCATCAGCCTCTATCAATGGACATTCAAGAGGTTTTCAATCCTTTTTTCTGTTGCAAAGAGCACCACAATAAACAACCTTATAAATAAGTGTATCCTTTCCCACCTGTGGGAGCTGAGCCATAGACAGATTCCTGGGAGCAGGGCTTGGCAGAGATTTTCAAATTGCCCTCCACAGACGTTTACCAAGTAGCATTCCATCAGCAACCTACACGAGTGCCTGTTTCCCCAGCGCCTTGAAACCCTCTCTTTATCCTCCTCTAAAAACCACTCGGTGGCCTAGGGAAATCCCACAGCTGATGGAACTAGAGGAGACACAGAGGCAAAAAGGATTCCTTTCCTCTCTGCCCCCCCAAGGGACTCTTCTTCACGGGGGCTGAGTTTACTTTTAAGGCCCTTTTATTCCTTAAAGAAAGAAAGAAAGAAAGAGAAAGAAAACCCTACCACGCTGCCATGTAGGTGCCACAAAGAGGAACAGCTTTCTTCCCTGTGTTTTCAGCTAAACCAACCACTTAAAAAGATACAGGGCACCACACCGGTCAGGGTTGTGGGAGCGGTAGGAGGACAGATAGCTGCTCTGCAATCAAATGGCACTCTGTAGAGCAATCTGTGTGCTCTTACCCACCGAGCAGCCGGTTTCAGCTGGAATCTATGCGGGGCCCCTGTTGGCCGGCCTCTTTGTGCGGTGGTTGCCCTCCCCATCCCTCCCCATCGCAGCGGCTGGGGCAGGTGAGGATGGGCGCCCATGTTGTATGACAGTCTACCCGGGCTGCCCTTGATGCCTCCGGATCCTTCTCCCCGCGTCCGCCCCTTTGTGTGTGTTTAATGGGGATAAGTGTGAGGTGTACCGGAGTGCAATCACATTGTGGTCTTAAAAGGATCTCTGATGATAGAAAATATGTCAATTTATTATTTCCCTCGGGACAGAGGGAAAAAAGTACAAAGGTTCAATGGATGATGAAGATAATACTTGTGCACTTTATAGCATTTTTCCAACAAAAGATTTTAAGGTGATTTTCTTTTTTTAATATATATTTTAGTCTCATTTTGTAGGTGGGGAGACAAGTAGATTTCCTGGTGGCTGAAATGGCCCAGTGGTGGGACCCTGCATAGAGCCAGCATCTCTATGATCCATCCAAGGCTCTTTTCACTCCCTCTAGTGGAATCTGGCTCTCCACATCTGAGTTTTATAGAAGCAGTAGCAAGCACTGTGCTATTGTGCGTGATCTTTTGGGTACCAGAGCCACCGTTGCATCACATCTTCAACCCGGTGGCTGTGTCTGTGGTGTCTGTGTCTGTGTCTGTGTCTGTGTCTGTGATCAGAGCCATCTCATGTACCTGCAGCTCCGGCTTCCTTAAATAACCATCAGCCCAGCAGATCCTGGGCTGCTCTGGGATGCAGGAAGCATCCTGGGGAGGCTCAGCGAGCAGGCGGCCGCTTGTTATTTGTCACGCGGGGTCCTTCATAATGAATCAACAAAGCGCGAACAATAGTTTTCTTGTAAACTGCACAAACCTTATAAATGGTGTGTGGTCTCCCCTCCTCCATGAATTAGTCCCTTTGTCCTGAAATGTGTGGTTAGCACAGATATTCATTCTGCCCAGCTTGGGAGAGTGGCAGAGGCTAGGAAAGCACCCGGAATGTGCAAGACAAGTCGACATTTTCCATTTGGGGGGTCTTCTGTCTCAGCTGGAACACACCGTGTTTGCACCTTGAAAAGCGAGAGAGGAAGCATAGGTGGAAAGCACAGCAGACTTTCCAGACTCTTCATTCAATGATCGAGCGTGGATGTGCTAGTCACTTCCTCCCTTTTATGTGTGCAGGGATGTAGGAAAGGAAGACTGGAGAAACAGTTGTGTGTTTTTTTGTTTTGTTTTTTTTAAGCTTTGTGTGGCTGCTTGAAATTCATTATACGATTGCCTGTTTTTAAAAAACCGAAATCAGGAGGGCTAAAGTACTTAGAAGGAAACTAATTGCTTTAAGCTTTTCCTCCTCAGCGTATGCTGTTCTCTGCTGTTACATAATCTTGGGTATTGAGCAACTGAATGAAAGAAGCAGTGTCTCACTTAAAGTAAATGCGCAAACGTCATTTGCTGCTGGCATCTTCTTTGGCTCCTGGGGGTGGGAGCAGGGGCGGGAGGGGGTAAAGGAGTGGAGGAGGATAATTTATAGTGAAATCTACTATAACTTAAAGTTCATAGCAGCAACCTTATGATCGAAACCTGGAAACACAAATTCACAGAATTGAAAAGAGACAATCTAGGTGGGAGAAAGTTGTTTTTAATCTTGAAATGTTCAAGCATCGCTGCTTCTCTTTATAGACAAGCAAATTATGATGGCATAACGTCTGCCATGTTGTTACCAGCTAGATTGTGTGTTGGAATGTATATTGATCAAGTGGATGATTGCCACTGAAGCGAGCTGCGATATTCACACTGGACGTTATGTATGAAACTAGTTATAAAACTATATAGCATGTTAATGCCATCTATTTTATTTCAGAAATAATATTACTTTGTTGAATGTGTGCTTTTTTCCCTCTTTTTAAAAAAAAACAACTTGCCAAAATCATTGCTAATGCTCAAAAACAAGTCAATGATGAAGATCCCATGAACCCATGTAAGATGGATATGTGACCCAGAATTGTTTTAGGGTCGTCGTTATAGCTATAGTGTTTTCAAATAAGTTATTTGAATATAAAAGTAGATTATGTATTTCCCCTGTGGCTGGCCAAATGTCTTTTCAACAAGGGGTAAAATAAGAAAGCTATTTTGTGTGCATGTGTGTGTGTATGTGTGTGTGTGTGTGTCTGTGTGTGTGTGTAAAAGAGTGATCTTCTTAGTCATGCTTGGCTGCCTTTTCAGGACTGTCTCCATTTATAATGAGATATTCTTGAACTCATTTGAACCAGAAAGTTTAGTAAATTTGTGGTGCATTTTTTACATGAAATATCATGATTTGTTCAAAGTAATCAGTGCTAGAGCAGAGGGAGAGTAGATGAATGATTGTTTTGATTTCTACATTATCATTTTGAGCTGACCTTTTAAGTTGGACAAAATCTAGAAAACTTAAAATCTATCTTTATTTACTTCATTATTTTATACTTCTTGGCAGTTCTAATTTCATTTTATTGTGTGCTTAACGGTATACTTGCTATTCACATCTCCGTGAAGTCTCCGCTGAAGCTGTCAGAAAGACTATCATAACAGTCTTTTTTGTAGTCATAGGTTTCAGGGTGTCTGACATTGAAAGGTGGCGATGGCCCTTCCAGAATAAGGAGGAAAAGTGTTTCCTACCTACTTTATGGCTCCGATGGGAGGAAACTTGACTTATGTGCACACTTGTAAACATTAACTTTTTCCTTTTCTTTACAAACATAGTAGACAATTCCTGAGAATGAAAATACACACACACACACACACACACACACACACACCGTGATAAAAGGGATCTTTCTGAACACTGAAAGTAAATTTTGACATGTTCATTAACACATGAAAAAATATTTATGTTATTCTCTAGTGTTTTAAGGTTCTCGATATTTATTTTTTTCCTAACATCCCTAAAGGTCATTTAAAACACACACATCTTGTAGTTATTTTTCTTTGCAATTATAAGCAGAAAAATCAGTTAAGAGATCTTAAGCTGATATCAAAAATCAATTTATATTGGACTCATTCCCAATCTTATTTCTCTCATTATACTTGGAAATGGACACATTCCTTGGTTCACATTTGTGCTTCCCTCCAACCTTCTATTTTCTCTTTAACCCCTTGCAACAAATGCCATTTTTTTCCTATTCTTTGCCTTTCCCTGATATTTACAGTAAAATGATATGTCATAGCTCTCCTGAAATTGACCATTCTTTTCAAAAAAGAATTTTTTTTTTCTTTTGGCCTGTGGTGTTACAACGAAAAATTCACTCAGCTAAAATGAGTTACTTCATTTCCAAATAAAAACAATAGTGTTTTTATGCCTGCACTTATTATTATTCTGAGAATGTACTAATTTGTTACATCCAAGATGACGGTTCGCTGGGTCTGTGAAAAGGGCAGTGTGCCAACTATAGCAGGGAAGTAAAAGGACTTCTTTCATGGGAAGTAGTGGGACAGAAAGTAGCCCGCAGCTCAGTGGGTATCAAGGGGCAGGCTGCCAGCGGAGTCATCCCAGTATCAGGGTTTCCTGTGTTGGGTGCTGAATCAAGCCAAAACTATGATTTCACTAAATGTCAGCCTGGGCAGCCAAATTTTCAAACCCGCTATTGCTCTAAGGGGCGACTGATAAATGTTTTATCCCTGCAGGCACTGGCTGATTTGGCACAAGGGTTCTGAGTGTGTGCAGTGCATTTTCACTTTTGGCATTAAGCTTAGATAATTGTCTACTTACCCTGAGCCGGTAATAGCAAAAAAAACAAGCAGAGGATATTTTCATAAAGTAAAACTGCAAAGTAGATTTATTTAGACCACGGTGGATTTTTCTTTGACTGCTGTTCCTCTCTCCTATTAAATTTGAATGATAATGATAATTTGGTTCTATACCTTTATTCGGCTCTGAACCAGGGTGGTCTCATAATTTTGTTTTACATGCATGACATTGCTTAAGGTCATTAGTTGCAAATCGTAGTATAAAAAGGCTGAAAATATATTCAGCACTTTGTAGTTTCCGAATGCACATTTAAGAGCTGCTATGAAAAGTCGAGACCTACATGGCAGATTTTCTGGCACTGAATGGTCAATTTAGTGATGTAGATTAGTGAAACCAAACAGTAAGTGGGGAGAGACTATAATAATGCTTTGATATGTCCCTCTGTAAAGCACATCCTGGTTGATCCATTTTCTGTTATTGTAATAGTTGTTTTTTGTGTTTTGTTGTTGTTTTTTCCCTATAGCAAAATGCTCTCTACTCCTATTTTTTAAGAATACAACCCAGATAAAATGATCAGTTTTTAAAAAATGATTTTCATCTGCTTTTGTAACACTGAACTAATAAATGAAAAACAGATTTGGATTGATAAATTGAATTTTATTTTGTTAGAGTAAAAACTTTGCTTGGAGAATGTTTGCTTGTTGTTCGACATGTATGTAGTCGAGTTTTCTCTTAAGCTAAAGTTTAAATTCAGGCTGCTTTTTATTTTAAAGGAGAGTGTACTTTAAATAACATTTAAACAACAATCATGTTTGGTAATAATGTTATTTTATTTAAATCTTGAAATAGTTCTTATTTAAATTGTGACTGACTTATCTTGGTGTTTTGAGTCCTATTTTATTTTTGGTAACCATTCATGTTCCCAGGAAATGAAGTTCTGCATTTTGTAATTTTTCATAAATTATGGCAACTTACTTCAAAATTAAGGGCTGTATGTATTATTATTTTTCACCCCAAATGAAAATGGGCTGAATTTACAGGGAAGACAACTCAAAAATGGAATTGTTTAAAAATAAAAACAAAAATACACTGTCCCAGCAATTATAAATGAAATAGATTATCAAGTGGATGGCTAATTTTGCCTTTCCAAAATGTTGGATATTTAACCCTCCAAATAATTAAATATTTGTAATAAAGCAATTAATTCAAGCAGCTTATTGCTGTAATTTGCAAAAGTACATTGAGCTGCTTTCTTTTCAGCTCATTGATGGAGGAACAAACATTTCTTTAATAAGACTACAGCATATTCTAATTTTGTTGCAAAAGCTTAGATAAGGATCAGGCCCCCTCTGAATCACTGCGCTGACCTCTGACATTGAAAGTGCTGAAGCTCTTTGGCAAAAGAAGAGTTAGACAGTCATTATTATGCACAGGACTTTCCAGTTCTAAAGGGGCTCTGTGCTTTCTCTCAGATAGACTTTGTTTGTTGGAAATGAGAACTGTATTTTGGCAGCAAGGGACCAGAACTGAAGCTACTCTGCAGGCAGACTCATTATGACATAATCTTTCATTAATCCTCATTCTCTATTAATAGATCATGCAGAAGTTTTGCTTTAGTTGATCGTCTTCATCCAGGAGCTATGGAAAAGTATTATGGGTAAAATGCCCACCTCTGGTTTTAAGGCTGCTGGTTATATATTCGTCTTGTTTAGTTGCAAAGATTAACGGTGAACATAATCTCTTGGACTTTTGCTTCATATACAAATGACATATGAGAGCACCTAAAATATCTGATGTAACTGGACCTTAGTGTTTGAGGGGCAAAACTCACCTGGGAAGAAGATATACCATGTAACAATGAAAAAAATATATAATTGGGTTAAAACTTCCCCCGGTAAAATAAAAAAGTTCTAGTTGTAGAAGTGTGGGAATAGTGGCTGCACAGTCCAAGTTCCCATAATGCTTCAGAACACAAGTTGTCATACAATATTCATATGCTAGTGTAACCAAACAGATTGGACTAATCTCGAGAAGCTGAACTTTTTTTTAAAAAATTAAATTTATTGGGGTGATATTGGTCGACACAAACATATTGGTTTCAGGTGTGGGTTTCTATGATACATGATCTGTATATTGCAGCCAAAGTCAAATCTTCTCCCACCATATATTAGGACCTTTCCCTTCAAGTCCCCCCACCCTTTGGCATCCACCACACTGCTGTTTATGTTCACGAGATACAGTTTTATGTCCCACATATGAGTGAAATCATATGGTTTTTAGATTTTTCTGAAGATGATTTTTTTTCAGCTGGGAGATTGAGGGTGCATCTACTTTAGAAATAGGTATGTGTGCTTTTTTGTTTATTTGTTTTTGTCCCAGTTAATTGCCCAGATCAATGAATGGAGCTTCAGCATTCTGTTGCTTGTTAGATTTTCATCCCACCTTTTACAGCATTCTGAGACTCCTGTAAAAACATGTTCAGAGGGAATAAATAACTGTGCCTTGCTTGCTTGTTTTTGCTTAATTTTGTAACACTCTTGGGGTCACTGGTGAGCCAGAAGTTCTTGCAGCAGATCTGGCTCATCAGCTCAGCCTGACCACCTCCTACTTTCCCTGACTGTCACTATGCAGCAAGTCCTTGCTTATCTTTGTTGATAGATCAAAACCTCATTGGAAGGTTTAGTTTGGAAACATTAGAGGAGATTCTAGTGATATTTCTTTCATTATGAGTCCACATATTAATAGATTGAATATTACAAAATAAAATATTTTCAATGAGAAGGTTATTTGGTTAAGCAGTATGTATGTTTTCCTAGAAGAATATGCTAGAAAACCTTTTACTGTGGTCGGCAGGTGATTATTCTGATAGGAGTTGCTCATAACATTGAGTCATTAATGAAAATTGTGCCTCTATTGGAATGTGTGCACAGCCCCAGATTGACCTCTGATAATAATGCCACTAATACTTATAATATTAGAAAATATTGTATGCTACAAAAATTCTTTAGGTGTATGTTTTTATATTGTCTTGTACTTATTTATGCATTGAAAAAAAAACCTCAAAGCAGTCAAAGTTATCCATAGATGCACAAATTGTAATGGTTTATTTGTCTTCTAATCCAGGCCTTCTCATGTCTTAATGTTTTTATTTATATTCCACAGTAAAGAGAACTAAGACTTATGAAATAATTATTATAAATGGGCTACCTCCCTACATACTTTATATAAATGATTAAAATTAATTACAGGGTTAATAGTCTAAGCTAATTGAAAAAGAATCTCATGATAGAACTATAAGACACATGCTGCTTTTTTTTTTTTTAAGCTCTCATTGTTCAAACTGTGTTGGAGTCTGAGTTTAACACCAAAGATGGTCAGAGGACAGTCAGTCAATACCTGAAAGATGCAACTCTGACTGGGGGTGCTTGTGATTTGGTAGCTCTCCTTTGTTCATCAGAAGTGGCTGGTGGTGAACAATAAGACAATGCAGTCTACATATAAGTAATATTCAGCCCCCAAGGGTATCTTCATATCTTCAGGTCGGCAAATGTTAATACTCTTCCAATCTACCAAATGAGAACTTTACAGTTACCATGACCAAGCCAGGACCTACAAACCTGAGAAGCTAGTCAATCTCCCCATAGTGGGCAGTTTTTCAGAACTGTCTGGCCAGATTTTTATATCTTTGCTTTAATCCAGGTATTGTTGGAAAATAATAACATAAAAGTTAATTTATATTTAGGAAGATTCTGCACAACAAAAGTATTGTTGCATATAAAGAAAATAGAGACTAGAAAAGTTAGAGAAATGTATTTAAAATTCCATAAAAATGTAGATCATACCAATTTGATCTTGGCTTTTCTTGCTGATTTTCCTGGTCTTTGCATATTTAAGAGGCACAGAACTCCTCACCAGACCATTTCAAATTGCTTTTGGGCAGAATTCACCATCCTCTACACTATTTTTCTATTGCCATGGGAATAAACTATCACAACCTTAGTGGCTTAAAACAACACAGATTTATTAACTTCCAGTATGGGAGTCAGACATCAAAAATGAGCCTAACGGGCTGCATTCATTTTGGAGGCTCCAGGAGAGAAGCTTTCCTGGACCTTTCTAGTTTCCTAGGACCACGTACATCTTTCGGCTTGTGGCAGCTTTCTTTCATCTTCAAGGCCAGTAAGTAACATAGCATAGTCACATCTTTCTCTTTATCCCTTGGCTTCTTGTCACACACCTCTGCCTGACTGTGACTCCTCCTGCATCCCTCTCATTGCATCAGGCTCGCTGGATAACCCAAGATAAACTCTCCATCTCAAAGTCCTTTACCTGATCACCTCTTCAAAGTCCCTTTGTCATCCAAGGTAACAGGCACAGATTCCAGAGACTTGGGTGTGGGCATCTTTAAGGGCCATTATTCAGCTTACCACACCCCCAACCCTCAGGGAATAATAGGGAACTATTTTTCATTTGCTCAGGGAAGAGAATAGTGCTGAGATCAGTGGTCCTTTGCCTTGGCTTGTGAGCTTTTTAAAATTCGAAAGCCTAGGATGCACCCCAGATCAAGAACATTAAATATCTGGGGATGGCTCATAGATCTCCAAATAATTCCAGTGTACAAGCAGGGTTGAGAATCCCTTATTTAGATGTTTTGTTTTATTTTTTAAGGCCTTTTGGGGCATGGTCTGGATATATGATGGTGCCTCAGTTTCATCAATCTGACTTCAGAGTTTGTTAAGAGGCAGATGAGAATATCCAGGACAATGCATATTTTAATGGCTCAATATTTATTAGTTTAGATTAGCTTTAGAAGCTATAGTCAAGAGGACAGGACGAATACAACCTAGTCTAAAATTATCAAGTTCAAGCACTAATGATTTTATTATATAAATCTGTAGATGAATCTTGTATATGCTGAGTACATAAATAAAAAATAAAAAACACCTCTTTTTTGAATTTTTCCCACAATAGTGAAAATTTAGTACATCTCACATGCTGTTTAAGCAGTAAGTCACTGATACTGAATATAATTCAATATTCTGGGATTGAAACTGGCTTACTGGTGCATTACATGGATTTATTTAAATCTAAAATAATTTCTGCCAATGATTACTTTCTATGTCTTCACTTAATGTTGACCTTTCTGCAAGGCTACAAGGATCTGGTGACTTAGGAAGGCTTATTTTGGTTGATATTTGGAAACTGAATTAGTATTCATATAGTCACTGAAGCAAGACCTTTAAGCATGGCATAATCATGATTCTTTTTCAGACATATATACACATATGTATCTCCAGATTATTACTCAGATAAAAAGTAGAAACAAAGAGAGTTGAGATTATATTTTACTCCATTGACTGAATATTTGGATTATTAATGACTTTTTACTGGTTATTTCTATTTCTCAAGATTGGAGATCAATTGTATGCTGGGATCCACTGAAGAAAAGGGTTTAGGAAGAGTTAAGTGATGACATAACCATAAAATGGTCAGTTGGTGTTTCTGTTTTGATGCTACAAAGACAACAAGGAATATAGTGGCTCATTTTTCAGAGAAGGACAAAAAGTCTAACAAACAATTTAGGCCCTACTTTCAACTAGGAGAAGTGTGGGAAATGTTATATATATATATATATATATATATATATATATATATATACACAATATATATACACACACACACAAAATTAATTACTGAATTGCACAGGGCATTTTCAAAGGTCATGGGGACAATGAATAAAATATTTGAAATCAAACAGTTCTCCAGATTTATTTTGAAAGTAGACTTGGTTTGAAGTCATTTGTTAAATTTTTATTAATAATTTTAATAATAGGAATGATTTGTTAATATAATTACCAAGATAATAAATAAATGAGGAATATTGTGTAACATACCAAATTGCTTACCTGTGTTGGTCAAAGGAATGTGTTCATTAGCATTTTTGACAAAGACTAAAAGCACAACAATAATCCCCACTGAGTAAACATTCTATCAGTGCATATGTAGTAAAAAATGGCTACTTAATGCACTTTAACTAAATTACCTCACTTAATTTAATCCTTACAATAACTGTTTGATATAAATACAAGTAATATACCATTTTACAGATGAGAAAACTGAGAAGCAGAAGGGTTTACTAACTCTATCACAATCATACAAATAATAAGTGGCAGAGCCAGGTAAGCACATCTAAATGTGATTCTTAATAAGCCTGGACCACTTCAGTTCAAGCTTGTTAAAGGCTTTAACTAACTTTCAAGTGCCATGGATTCACAGTTGTAAGAACTAAAATCCAAGACCAAAAGAAAAGAGAAAGCACAGAGCAACGCTTTATGGCCAGGCTGGTTCCTCAGGGACATAATGAGATTAGAGTGAGAAATTTTGCTACAAAGGAGAGGTCTTTAAGACTGGATTTTTCACTTGAAATTATATCATGTGCTTGTGTAAACCATCTTCACAATGATATTGATTCCTATTTGTGTGTTCCACTTTGAAAATCCTGATCACTCAGAAGTATATTAATTTGTTCCATTTCATGTTTCGCCTGTTTATAAATACCTAAATTTTCTTTTCACAACTCAGTGTTTCTCAACCTGATCCTTAAATCATAAGGCCTAAAATTACCTGCTTGTTAAAAAAATATACTTCCTGGATTCCACTTTAGGTCATCTGAATCAAACTCTCTGAGGTCAGAGCTTGAGGAAGCTGTCTTTCTTTTTACAGACCCATCCAGTGATTTGTGGTGGGTACTAATTTCATTTGCTCAAAATGTGGATTCTGAAATCAACGCTCATTATAATGATTTAGATTTGAGACAGACAGCACAAAGCTTCAGGGAAATAGGACAATGATAATGATATACTCCATATTCTATTTTCCTCTATCCCCATTTTCCCAAGTTAACTTCCTCCTGCCCTTTTCTTCATTCACCAGACATTAACTGAAACTTCTACAATGCATAGCCGCTAAGCTGGCCTGACATACAAGACTATTGTCAAGTAGTTTGGGAGCTCTTGCATATTAGAGAAGCCCTGCCATAAAGAAATGTGTTTGATTTATTAAATCCAGCATTTTTCAAAATTATTTACCCACATATTTACCCATACCCTTTCTTCAAAGAATAACTATTATCCTAAAGGGTGCCTTCAGAAAAAGTGGATATGACAATGATTTTTTTTTTTTTACATAATTAAAACCATCATCAAATCAACAAATGGAAAGTGCTGGCAAGGATGTGGACAAAAGGGAACCCTAGTACACAGCTGGTGGGAATGCAGATTGGTGCAACCATTATGGAAAACAGTATGGAGTTTTCTCAAAAATTTAAAAATGGGATTGCCAGTGATCCCACTTCTAGGAATATATCCTGAGAAACCCAAAACACCATTCAGAAAGAAGGTATGTTCATAGCAGCACAATTTACAATAGCTAAGATCTGGAACCAGCCCAAGTGCCCATCAGTAGATAAGTGGATAAAAAAGGCTATGGTACATTTGCACCATGGAATACTATGCAGCAGTAAAAAAAAGAAGGATCTCTTACCCTTTAAGACAGCATGGATAGACCTGGAGAATATTGTGCTAAATAAAATAAGCCAGTTAGAGAAAGATAAGTATCACATGATCTCACTCATATGTGTAATGAACAAAATAAACTGATGAACGGAGTGGCTCCAAAAACATAGAAGCAGGGAACAGACTATTGAATCTCAGAGGGAAGGTCAAGGTGGGTGAGTAGGAAGAAATCAACCAAAGAACTTGGATGTATATATGCATAACCCATGGACACAGACAAAGAGGTGGTGAAGGCCTGGGGCGGAGGGTAAAAAAAGGATCCTAACTTAAATATCCCAAATTGTCTTAAGAAAAGCACAAACTCAACCAATTCAACTCTGTTGTCCTAAATTTGGATAAATGACTTAGTAAGATTAGCCTGGTCTCTGTTTCACTGATATTTTTCAGTTTGTCTTTATATGCTTTTAAATTATTAAAACATATTGTTAGAAATAAGGCAAACCCCAGATCCAGGCATCCTGGCAGAACACAAAGGACACACCGGAGCCAGGCTACAGGGAAATATCTTCACTTCTGCAAAAGGATACGTACACTGAGTGGCGGTCCACTCAGGATTTTGTCTGATGAATGTCATCTGTCCTTCACTCTGTAAATTTAGGCTTACAGTCTTGTGTGATTGGCTAATTTAACAGAAAAAGGAGAGGGGTTGACTTTTGACATTTCAAAGTGGTGGCCCCCAGGGGAGCTGTGAACCAAAATGGCAGGTGCCTAACCATCCTTTTTTGACAGAAAAGATTACTTGTTTATTCTCACAATGTGTACTTTAAAAACTCACAAGTACAACAGAAGTATATAAAGTGTACTGTAAAATGTAAAAAATGACTCCTTATTCCTGCATGTCAGTCTCATTTCTTTTTATATTTTTCTTTTTATTGTGTTTGGGAGCGCGCGCGCACACACACACACACACACACACACACACACACTGCATATACACACATGCGGAAAATACTAAGAGGAGATTGTGTATCTTTCTAAACTTCACTTTGTTTAGTAAACATGTTGCGTCAGGTCTCTGAAGTTCCCTGGAAATAGGTTTCCAGGTTCCTAGTGACTTTTTATCATTTTAAAAGAGCATTTGTTGTGAGATCTGTGGAAAACAACACCATCACCTAAGAAGAATTCAAGTGAGTGAACTGCTTGTCCAAACCTGCGGTAACCACTTGGCTAGCTGATATGTCTCAGTACATTGATACAGGAGGACATGTTCTATGCAGTAGTCACACATGTTCTATGCAATATTCACACGTATTCTATGCAGTAGTCACACATGTGCCATGGAATTTTCACAACTGAGTTCTGCATAAATCCATTTTGCAAATCAAACACTTTAAAATATATTAGGAAAGAAATTACTCTTTAAAGGAAATCTAGTGTGAATTTTACTTTACACCTAAGAATCCTATTAAAATACTAGAGACCCAGTGCACGAAATTCGTGCATGGGGATGTGTGTCCCTCAGCCCAGCCTGCACCCTCTCCAGTCTGGAACCTATCAAGGGATTCCTGTAGAATCAAGTCTAAATGGGCAGTTGGATATCCTTCTCACAATCCAGGACTGCTGGCTCCAAACTGCTAGCCTGTCTGCATTCCTGATTGCCCCTAACTGCTTCTGCCTGCCAGCCTGATCACTCCCTAATCACTCCCTTGCTAGCCTGATTGATGCCTAGTTGCTCCCCTACAAGCCTGTTTGCTCTTAACTGCCCTCTCCTGCAGCACTGGTCACCCCTAACTGCCCTACCCTATAGGCTTGATTGCCCCCAAATGCCCTCCCTTGCAGGCCTGGTCCCTCCCAACTTCCTTCCCCTGCTAGCCTGATCACCCACAACTGCCCTCCCCTGCTGGCCTGGTCTCCCACAACTGCCCTCCCCTGCTGGCCATCTTGTGGCAGCCATCTTGTGTGTTAGAGTGATGGTCAATTTGCATATTACTCTTTATTAGATAGGATAAATAACAAGATGTCCAGTGGATGAAATTTGTGCAAGAGTAGGCCTTCCTTCCCTCAGCTGCAGCACTAGCTTCCCTCTGGCTACCAGAAGGTACCCAGGACTCACGCTTCCCTTGCAACCCCTGCTTAGTCCAGAAGGTCATCCAGAAGGACATCCAGAAGGACGTCTGGTCTAATTAGCATATTACACTTTTATCATTATAGATTGCTCCCTAATTCATGAGTCTGAGTAATGCAGACTATTCTAAATCAAACATTTGGATTTTGGAAAGACTTTTACAGCGCCCCAAAACAACAAGTTAATGGGGTCTTACTCTTACAAGGTCTATGTTCTTTTTATTTATAAAATTATGATCAATAAGAAAGGTAAAGCTCAATTTTTTAAAATTCATTTTTCAATTTAAGTTTACATTCAATATTATATTAGTTTCAGGTATACACATAGTGATTACACATTTATGTTCCTTATGCAGTTATACCCCAATAATAACTCTAGTACCCATCTGACATTGCCAATTTGTACTTCTTATTCCCTTTCACCTTTTTTACCTATCCCCTCCATACTCCTCCCATCTGGAAACCCTCAGTTTTGTTTTCTGAATCTATAAGCTTATTTCCATTTTGTTAAAAAAAAAAAAAAAAGAAAATTTAGATTCCACGTAAAAGTGAAATCATATGGTATTTGTCTTTCTCTGTCTGACTTATTTCATTTAACATGATACCCTCTAGGTCCATCCATGATGTTGCAAATGGTGAGATTTCATTCTTTTTTTAAGGCTGAATATTATTCCATTGTGTATATGTACCACATCTTCTTTATCCATTCCCCTAAGTTGCTTCTATATTGGGGCTATTGTAAATAATGGCATAATGAGCAAAGAGTGCAAATATCTTTTTAAATTAGAGCTTTTGATTTATTTGAATAAATACCTGAATTGTAATTGCTATGTCATATGATAGTTCTATTTTTAATTTTTTTTAGTAACTTCTATGCTGTTTACATAATTGCTACACCAATTTACCATCCCACCAACAGTGCATGAGGGTTTTCTCCTTTCTACATCCTTCCCAACATTTGTTATTTGTTGGTTAATTGATTATAGCCATTCTGACAGGTGTGAGGTGGTATCTCACCATGGTTTTAATTTGCATTTCCCTGATGATCGGTGATGTTGAACATCTTTTCATATGCCTATTGGCCATCTGTATGTCCTCTTTGGAGAGATGTCTATTCAAATTCTCTGCATATTCTGTGCTTCTCAAATGTTAATGTTCACACAAATCAGTGAAGTGATCTTGTTAAAATGTAGATTATGTTTCTGTAGGTCTGCGTGGGGCCTGAGTTTCTGTATCTCTAACAAGCTTCCAGATTATGCAATATTGCTAGTCCTCACTCCATACTTTGTATTACAGAAGTTTACAATATTCTATCTAGTCCTACATTGCTCAGGTCACTTTGCTCCATGACACTTTGCCAATCACTTCTTCCTTTTTGGGACAGATGAAATCCCAGAATAATGTTACTTCCCAAGCTTTTGCAAGTGGATATAGTAGGAAATAAACCAAATGAATAATTTATCAAATGCTCTGATAAGTGACTAGTGAAATATATGTCCAGATAATTAAAGTTGCCTATCATAAATAAATTTTGTCATTGTGCTCATTTTATACTCTTTAAGATACTGATACCATGTTATAGAGCCACACATAGCAGCAGTATGAAGCAGGTATAATTATCTTCATTTTGTAGATAAAGAAAAACAGGTTCAGAGAGAGCACGTATGTTGCCCCAAGTTGAACAGTTGGTGAGTGAGTAGTAAGTGCTGCCTCTCTAATTTGGAATTGATCATCAGACCTGTATTTAGATTTGGATTTTTAATATTTCACAGAATTAAAAGGGAAAACATCTGGTGAGGGTTCCTAAGACAAGAATTGCTTATCTATGAATCACATAAGCCAATATTCCAAGCACAGATCACCCTTATAGTCTAGGAGAATAAAACTTAAGTGAGATCTCTGGGTAATTTGGAAAAACAAAAGTATTTATTTGGGCACAGCAAAGATCATTCATTATTAATTTCTGTGGCCAGCCATAGATAAAGAAATATTCTCACCCACCTCAGTTCTCCAAACAGCTGTAATGACAGAGCAACTTCAAGTCTCCCCCCTCTCCAACTCCCCCGCCCCCCAAGAACAGGCTTAGGTGTGGTGATGGCATTGTCATGTTGAAGTTGTATTGAGAGCTTTTCTTCTTTGTTGAACATCAAGAATCAGGTCTTGGGGGAAATCTGTAAGCACTATAATTAACTTCAATTTTAATTTCTGGGTGTCTGTTTTCTCCCAGCTGCTGCCATGGTCTCCTTCAGTCCCGTCAGTTAGAGCAGCCTTCATGGAGCTCAGGCCAGGCTCCATTTGGCAATTGTCATGAGGTTTCAGGGTGATGGGCTCCTGGGAAACCTGGAGCCAAACTAAAGTGTAGGTTGACTTTAAAAAAAAAAAAAAAAAAAAAAGAGGGAGGCAGGAGCACCAGTTTTAAGAAGCCAGTGTTTATTCCTCAGCTTGGGGAAAACATTTTAGATTTGGATTTTTAATACTTCTTATTTTTTAATTGTTTTGGTATCTATTTAATCTTTAATTGATTTTCTTTAGTTTATTTTTTATTATCTCTTCCTTCCCTATTCCTATTGTTTATCTTTATATGTTTACATATAGCTCTCTGTGTATTTGTTCTGTTATGAATTGAGAGCCCTGAAATACCAGACAGATTATTCCTCTAACATACTGCAATGCTATTTAAATGAAGGCCTTCACTTCTTTTAAAATCAATTTATATTATACCCATTATAATGCCAGTTTACCCAATTTACAGTTAATGGCGGATCAGATAGAACCAATGGAATATTTGAGGAGTTGGGTTTATAGAATAAAAAGGACCTACTGAGAAATTCACTCTAGGGAGATGGCAGGGCGAGGATACTGTTGACTGGCCCAACGGCTAGAAGGCATCCAGTTCCAGTCAGACATTTACCAGGAGTAAGAGTGTGCGTGCTGGACTAAGTGGCCTGGGTTATAACAACATACAAGACATGATTTCAGTCCTCAACATGGTCACAGTCTAGGCAGGGAAATAGATCAGAACATAAAAAGCAGAGAGTAATGCTATGATAATAACATAGGAAAAATATTTCTTTCAATGGAGGTAGAGGAGTTTGGGGTAAATTCAAGGAGATTACTGAATTTGTGTCAAAACCTAAAGGACAGTCAGCAATTCCATAAACATGAATGAATGGTAAGAATAGTTAGAAAAAAATAGCTTATGCTATTATCATCCACAGAGGTGGGAAAGTGACAGGCGTGTACAGGGAATGATGTGATTGGTTAAAAAATGTTCATGAAAGATTGTTGAACTAGAAGCTAGAAAAAGCAGCACCCCCCTTTTAATAATTTTACCAGTGTCGTATATCCTCTAAGACCAACACCTCTCACATTTTGTAAGCACATTTCCTTTCCATAAGCCTCTTTTTTGAAAATTAAAATCAATAATTTTGTATTCAAAGATAGATATAAGAAATACTGTCTCCCTCCCTCCCGCTTTAGCTTCATAGCAATGTGTTTCCTACATATAATCCACCATCACTTTTCAGAGTATAGACATCTAACCAAGTCACTTAAAGATAAGCTTATATTGTGAATATGAGATTGATAGCACGACTTATTTAGTTCAGGCTTAGTGATAGGAGAATATAAGTCAATGACATGCCTTTTTTTTGGTTCTTTTTATTTTTATTTTATTCTTATAGCTTATATAGAATGTCTCCACTTCTATTATGAGAGCTATTAAGAGATACTAATGGAAAGAATTATCTTTGAATGAAATTGCCATATTCTGACTTCTCTCCAGGCTCAAGTGTGAATACCTTCTTGTGTCCTATAAACATTGTCAGGTTGAAATTCAGAATTACTCCTTCCTTAATAATTCCATCTGACCTGTGTCACCTGACCTAAGCCTGCCCATTCTCTGGGCTTTAGTTACTCCCAAGGTTATGCGGACATCATGGATTTTTAGGAATTCCAGGCATTCTAAATGTGTGCGAAGTGCCTTCTTCTTTAAGTGTGTTCACTTTCAGGGTCTTACTTGTCTAACCCAGGGGAAGGTTTTGAAGGAAACTTCGGGCAGGATAGGAACTGAGGGCTACCCTTGGGCACCTAGGAGCTCCCTTTTCACTCCCAACTTCAAAATCCCACATGAATAGCAAGAAAACTTTGCATTGCTGAAACATATGTATTTGATATGCATTTAATCTTTAGTTCATTTTCTTTGTAGTTTATTTTTTTTATTATTCCTTTCCTATTACTATTACTTTTCTTTATATGTTTGTATAGCTAGCTCTGCGTGTATTTGTTCTGTTATGGATGGAGAGCCCTGAAAGGCCCAGAAAATGTTTCTTAGGAGCCAGAGTCCTCACTGAAGAAAAAAAAGAAAAGTATTATTATTTTATTGGACTCATACAACCGTAGTATTTTAAATTACTATATTATTTAAAGTGATTGTGTGCATACTATACATATCATAGGTCACAGATGACTCCTCATATTCACTGAAAAGAGTAGCCGGGGGTTGTTTTCACTTTCATTTATACTTTTTTTTTTTTTTTTTTCGAGATGTGAAGGGGATATATTTTCATCTCGCTTCCATCTGCTTCCCTCGCCCCCTCTCCTTTTGCTCACAGCATGGCAACAAGAGTTACAGCTTAGCCTGTTTTGCTTATGGAACTGTGCCAGAAGCAGTTTTGAAGGTGTTTTAAAAATGAAGACATCTGGCAGCTGGCGTACTTACAATTCATTTGCCAAAGACAAGTTGCACGCTGCTGGAATTTTCAACTGAAGGTCACGCACCAGGTAAGAAGCAAGCAGGTGGAGCGGGTGCATAGGAAGACACATGCTGGAAAACTGTGAGCTCTGTGAAGCCGGGTGGGCTAAATGGAGAAGCATGTCTGTCTCCTTGTTTATCCTTCACCCCCTTGTCACCAAGCTCCTTTAAAAGGGATGAGAGGCGAGGGAGGATCCAAGCCAATAAAATTGACAGTGAATCACAAGGCATATCAGCAGGAGCCCTGAAAAATGAGTGAGAGGAAAAGGGGGCTAAGGAAAGATGAGAAGAGAATGTAACACAGTGCTGGACAAACATGTTCCTATCTGTTGAGTGATCCTATTTTTTCATAAAGAAATAGACTAAGAGATTCTGGGTGTACAGCTCATCCCGTGAGTGAATTACTAACAGGACGCCAGTGAACGCTCTGTGACAGAAGATTTGCTTGATGTCTGATGACGTTATTATAGAATTTTGGGGTCTTGGTTTTAAAATCTTTTCTTGTAGCTGGGAGTCAGTAAGTGTCAAGTCAATTAGTTTTGTGATTTTACACTTGTGGCAAATGAAACTGTTTTATGGTTTTGTTTTTATCTTTATTTTCCTGCAACGGGAATTTAACACATGAAAATAACATTTCATTATGACCTTAACATTTGACCAAACAGAGTAAAGACAGGAAATTGTCTCACTACATTGAGCACCTCTCTCTGACATATTTCAGCACAGTAAACATAATGTGGGCCGAATCCGACATGTAAGCAATGAGATATCTATACTAATAAAAGGGTAATATGCTAATTAGATTGGGTTGACCTGACATCTTCTGGTCATCCAGTCCTCCTGCTGGACAAAGCCACAGTGGCAGGGCCAAGGTAGAAATGGTTAGGGGTGATCAGGCCAGCAAGGGAAGGTGGTTAGGGGCAATCAGGCAAGTAGACAGAAGTGGTTAGGGGCTATCAGGCAAGCAGGTGAGTGGTTAGGAGCAAGTGGTCCCAGATTGTGTGAGGGATCATGGACTGGAGAGAGTGCAGGCCAGGCTGAGGAACAACCCCCACCCCCATGCCAACCCTGGGCACAAATTTCGTGTATCAGGCCTCTATTCTATCTTATCTAATAAAGAGGAAATATGCTAATTGACCATCACACCATCGCAAATATAGTGGCACCCACAGCCAATAAATAGGGGATATGCTAATTGACTGTCACACCCTCAAAGATGGAGGTACCCAGAGCCAATAAGAAGGGAATATGCCAATTGTCTGCCATGCCATCAAAGATGGCAGCACCCACAGCCACAAGATGGCGGTGCCCAGTCCCCTCAGCCCTGCTGGGGCAGCAGGCTAGTGGCAAGGCCAGGCCCATCCCCAGGTGAGCCTGGCCACTCCACATACCTGCCTCCAGAGTCACCCAGTCCCCTCAGCCCCCCAGCCACCCAGGGCTTCCCCGAGGCACAGGGAAGCCTCGGATGTCAGCTGCCCAGCCATCCAGGGCCACCCAAGGCTCAGGTAACAAGGGCTGGCCAAGGCTTGCGCTGCTGACAGTGGCAGCAGCAGAGGTGTGATGGGGCATCACCTCCCCCTGATTGCCAGATCACCTCCCACCCCTGAGGGCTCCAGGACTATGAGAGGAGGCAGGCCTAACTGAAGGACCTCCTTACCCCAGTGCATGAATTTTCATGCACTGAGTGTCTAGTATATATATAAAAGCCTAAGTGACGGTTCAACTGTTTGACAGTGTGACCAGTAGCTATGATGCTCACTGACCACCAGGGGGCATACACTCTGAGCTGTGGTGACTTGGCAGCTGCAGTTCTCAGGTGACACACCTGGAACCAGAGAGAAGGGAGTCCAATTCCAGGCTGTGTCACCTGAGAACTGCCCTCTTGCAATCTGGGACTCCTCAGGGAATGTTGCAAAGCCAGTTTTGGCCCAATCCCTGTAGGCCAGGCTGAGGGACCCCACTGGTGCATGAATCCATGCACTGGGCCTCTAGTATATTTATAAAGCAATCATTAGAGAGCATTTGTATTAGGCCTTGATATATTTCCATGCAATAAGTCTAAGATTATTTTTTCACCTTCCTAAATTCATGCCTGTTGTATTAAGTGAGCGATCCTGTCTTCTGTTTAAAGTGTTGCATAAGAGATACTATTGTAGTTAGTGAGAAGGAGATAATGTTGTGCATTGGCCACACTATTGACCTGCAGAGTTAACTTTTTTTTTTTTAATGTTGACAGGAGAGTTTACATTTTTTTTTAATCTGTATTTCCAGTTTCTTTTAAAAAAATTAAAAAATCAGCTGAAACCAGTTTGGCTCAGTGGATAGAGCATTGGTCTGTGGACTAAAAGGTCCCAGGTTCGATTCTGGTCAAGGCCATGTACCTTGGTTGCGGGCACATCCCCAGTGGGGGGTGTGCAAGAGGCAGCTGATCAATGATTCTCTCTCATTGATGTTTCTAACTCTCTATCCCTCTCTCTTCCTCTCTGTAAAAAAAATCAATAAAAATATATTTTTAAAAAAAATTTAAAAATCAGGCATCACTGCCCACAATCCCTCCTGAGAACAGTCTGCTGGTCCTGGCCCGACAGGGATTCTCCAGTCACAGGGTCCTGCCATCCTTCATTCTCCCCAAGGCTGAATGCAAATTGCTGCTTGGTTGCTTTTTTTTTATTTTTTTTTATTTTTCTGAAATCAGAGTGAAGAGGAAAGAGATATTTCTGGCATGTTTGTCTCTGTCAAAGCAAGGAAATGAAAATAGGCCAGAGGAACAAGTGTTTCTGACACCAGGCCTGCTGCCCACACTGATAGAACCTCCGCAGCCCCTGCTGCCTTTGAACTTGCTTCCTTTCTTACACGAAGCATCACCTCTGCCTGCATTGGGTTGAAATTCCAGGGGCTCATTCTCTTTCCTGGCCTCGCCAGGATCACTCAGCCTCTACCCCATATCAGAACTGCAGCAATTTCACAAGTGAAGCCTTCCTAAAGGTACCCAACATAGAAGCCACCCCTGACTTTCAAACACTGTCAAGGATGGGAGAATGTGAGGGTCAGGAACTAGGGCTGAGGAGCTGGGAGAGGAGGGTGGTAAGCTGTTTGATAATATTACGACATTTAACAATGTACTTTTGGTTCATAAATTTACTCATAAATTGGTCTTGCCTTTGAGAGGTTTTTTGTTTTTGTTTTTGTTTTTTGTTTTTGGGGGGGGGTGTTTGTTTAATCACTGGCTCTTTCTTTGAAATTTAGAAGTTCCAGAATCTGGGGATATTTTTCTTTACTTTTATTTAAAGAGAAGATGCCATAAACTTATAGGAGAAAATGGTTCCTGGTAGACGTGAAGATAGCTGCCTGGTGATTTTAGTGGTTGGATATGAAATCAGTGAGCAGTAACTATGTAGTACTCTTTTCATGTAGGGCCCTGCCTTAAGTGTTATGGCTCCCTGAGGAGTATTTTAGAGTTATTGGGATTGTAAACTATGTGAAGTACAAGCATACTGTAGCTCATATGATCTAAACTAAAAATTTAGGAGATAGATTATCAGTGCTTACAAATGGGTTTTGGGGGGAGGAAATTGATGATTTGTCAACTCTTCATTTTTTCTTTAAAATTTATTTATTTGTTTTTGTTTGCTAGTCAAGTATCTATCAGACAAGGCCAATCTGAAACCCCTGCTAAGCTTTTCATTCATCACATAAAGCTTTCCATTCAGACCTTCTGATCTATGAAACCAAACCCAAGGAGTACTATTTCTGTACAGATTCTTGTATCTCTGAAATGATCCCACAAAGTATTTCTTACCGCAACATTAGTTCTCATTCTCCTTGTGTGTGATTTTAGGTCATTTTCATTTGTACAGAATTTCATTACTGAATAAAGGGGAAGCAAAATATATATATAATTTCTAGTAACAAACATCAACAGTGAGTTGGGAGCTCTGGCCTGTGTGACTCAATTGGCTGGGTATCTTCCTAAAGACACAGAGAGGTCACTGGTTGATTCCAGGTCAGGGCATCTGCAGGGTTGCAGCTTGATCCCAATAGGGGGTGTGCAGGAAACAGCCAATTGATATTTTTCTCTCCCATTGATGTTTCTCTCTCTCTCTCTCCCTCTATCTCTTTCTCTACAATTAATAAAATCATTTTTTTTAAGTGAGTTGGGGAAGTGAAACATGTAGGTTATCAAAAATAGTTGAATTTTCAAGAAATAATTTCTGGTGCGTGTGTGTTGGTAGCAGAGTGACAGGGATTTAAGTTTTTCTTTTCAACATTTATTTAAAAAGTAAAGGCACGTTGGAAGTAATAAAATAAAATTGGATACATATAAGAAATATGCATATAAATATATTAAATGATAACCTAAAAATCTGGAAAATGAGGCAAGCTGCCATGGATGCCATAGCCTAGACCCTTGCACAAATTTTGTGCCTTGGGCCTCTAGTTCAATTATAAAAGGAAATTGCAATCAAATTTCTTAAAATCCCATTTTAATTTTGTCTTGAAAAAATGTATTTTATATTAATATTCATTGGCAAACATAATTAAATGTCTGGTATTTGAGTAATGATAAAGGGTACACAAGTGGCTATGTGCTCTTGCTATTACTATCAACACTAAAATACAATCGTGGACTTTGGATGGCATGATCTAGGGATCTAGGTTTAAACGTTGGGTTATTCTCTCCAACCAACATTGAGCAAATGCTATATGCTTAATTATGATAGATGTTGAGTCTAGAATTGAAAGTAAAACATTATATAATAAAATAAGACATTAAAAACCATCACATAGCTGAAACCGGTTTGGCTCAATGGATAGAGCGTCGGCTTGGGGACTGAAAGGTCCCGAGTTCGATTCCTGTCAAGGGCATGTACCTTGGTTGTGGGCATATCTCCAGTAGGGGGTGTACAAGAGGCAGCTGATCGATGACTCTCTCTCATCGATGTTTCTAACTCTCTATCTCTCTCCCTTCCTCTCTGTGCAAAATCAATATATATATATATATGCATTCTACAAACACACCAGGCTTGCTCCTGCTTTGGGGTATTTGTACTTGCTGTTGCCTTTGCTTTGACAGCCCTTCCCCAGATAGCCACATAGCTTACTCTCTTATTTTCTTCAAGTATCTACTCAAATGTCACCTTCTCAGTTGAATAGTGCATAATTCTAAACTCAGCCAAATGAGCATCAAATATAATGATGAGATGAAAACATGTTAAAAATTCATTCAGAAATAAAGACTCAAGGAAGTACTCAAAGGAAACACAAAGATTTTAGGAGAAAGAAAGACATTCAATACCAAAAATAAGAAAATAAAAGAGACCAGTAAAATATAGGACTAAGGATAGAACCTTAAAGTCCTGTAAATTTTTACAAATACTGATCATCTAGAATTAAACTCCAAATAAGTTCAACATAAAATCTGAAGGTAAAGACAATGTCAATTAAGGGGAAAATGATAACATGCTACAGTTATCTTTTATTTGAGAAAAGTATATACATTTAAATACATGAGTTAAAATTTTCTTATTAACCAATATAGTAAGAGAAACAGAAAATATAATTTTTAGGTTCCCAGTGAAGGGAAAAAAGTAGAGAAAAGTCAACCAACTCCCTAAAAAGATAGAGACATTAAAAAAGATATTGCTTCTTTTTTAAAAGGTATTAAATATTTAATAGTGAAAGTATATGCAAACATTTTAATAATCATAATGAATGCAAATATTAATTATTTTATTAAAAGGCGGTGATTGTCAGATTTTATTTTAAGCTAACTACTTACTATTTGCCAAAGATACTTACAAAACAAATGACACAGCATAATTAAAACAAAGGGATGGATAGAGATATTTCAGAAAGATGCTAATTAACAAGGAGAAAGACAAATTAAGGCAATATTAATGTAACACAAATCAGATTTGGAGTATAATTTTTTAAATTTGGACAAAGAGGAAGATTTTACATTATAAGCAGAAGACTCTATCAAGATACAAAAATCATAAATTTTATGTATCTAACCATCCAGCTTTGACATATATAAAACAAAAAATATTAGAAATGCAAGTATTGTTAAATCTATAATTTTAGGAAGAGAATTTAGTGCACCTCTCAGAATTTGATTATTAAAGTAGTCAAATAATAATAATGATGATGATAATAGAATTAGAAACATAGAAGCATCAAACAACCTATGAGCGAAGGTGGGGGGTGAGGGGTAAGAGATCAACCAAAGGACTTGTATACACGCATATGAGCATTACCAATGGACACGGACAGTAGGGGGAGGGAATGTGCTGGGGAGTGGGAGCAGCCAAAGAAAGGTCAATGGGGTAAAAAGGGGTGAGTCATGTAATACTTTAACTAATAAATAATTTAAATTAAAAATGATAATGATAATGATAATGATGTATAAGGTTTTAATAATATATATAACAAAATATATGTGTACACATACATATGTCACAAATAGATGATATACATTTATTTCAAATACAAGTGCATTTTTAAAAATTTGCTGCCTATTATGTCTTGAGAAAAATACACAGACATATACTGACTTCAACAAAATCAAAAATCAATAACTGTGAACCTGAAACAATCTAACCACTTAGCTAGAGTTTTTTAAATATTTTAAGTAATTTCTAGATGAAGAATAAATAAAATGAGAAAATAAACAAATGGGACTACATAAAAATAAAAAGCTTTTTCACAGCAAAGGAAACCATCAACAAAACAACAAGAAAGCCCACTGTATGGGAGAACATATTTGCAAATGTTATCACTCACTGATAAAGGTTTAATCTCCAACATATACAGGTGCCTTATACAACTTAATAAAAGGAAGATAAATGATCTAATGAAAAAAAATGGGCAATGAACCTAAATAGAATCTTTTCCAAAGAAGATAGAAGGAAGGCCAAGAAACACATGAAAACATATTCAAAGTCACTAATTATCGGAGAGATGCAAATCAAAATGACAATGCGGCACCATCTCACACCTGTCAGAATGGCCAACATCAACAAATCAACAAACAAGTGTTGGTGAGAATGCGGAGAAAAAGGAACCCTCGTGCACTGCTGGTGGGAAAGTAGACTGGTGCAACCACTGTGTAGAACAGTATAGAGCTTTCTCAAAAAACTGAAAATGAACTCCCATTTGACCCAGTAATCCCACTCCTAGGAATATATATCCTAAGAAACTAGAAACACCAATCAGAAAGGATATATGCACTCCTATGTTCATAGCAGCACAATTTACAATAGCTAAAATTTGGAAACAGCCTAGGTGCCCGTCAGCAGATGATTGGATCAAAAAACTATGATACATCTACACAATGAAATATTATGCTGCCATAAAAAAAGAAGGAATTCTTACCATTTGTAGCAACCTGGATAGAATTGGAGAACATTATGCTGAATGAAATAAGGCAGTCAAAGAAAGAAAAATACATCATCTCACTCATTTGTGGATAATAAAGAACATCATAACCTGATGAACAAAAAGATAGATACAGAGACAGTAAAGCATCAAACAGACGGTCAAATTATAGTGGGAAGGTTAGGGAGAGGTGAGGGAGATAAGAAATTAACATAAGGACTTGAATGCATGCATATAAGAATAACCAACAGATGCAAAACATTGGAGGGTGAGGGCATGTATGGGAGTAGGGTGGGGGGTGGGGGGCAATGGTAAGATATGTACACATATAATACATTAATAAAATAAAAAAAGGAAGAAAGAAAAAGAAGAAAGAAAATATTTACAAGTAAATATATTAAAGACAGAATATATTAAAAATGAGCTGGTTTGGCTCAGTGGACCAAAAGATCCCAGGTTCAATTCTGGTCCAGGGCAGGTACCTTGATTGTAAGCTCCTTTCCTGGTCAGGGCATGTGCAGGAAGCAACCAGTTGATGTATTTCCCTCACAATGATGTTTCTCTCTGTCTTTCCCTCTCTCTTCCACTCTCTCTAAAAATCAATGGGAAAATATCCTTGGGTAAGGAATTACAAAACAAACAAACAAAATGAATATTTATGTCTACATCTCACATCTCCAAATCACTAGAAGTGTTCCCATTAAACTCAACTATAAGTCTTGGAGTTTAAGATTGCACTGTCCTAAGCAATCCTATATAATAAAAGGCTAATATGCAAATAGACTGAATAGAACAACCGGTTGCTATAATGTGCACTGACCACCAGGAAGCGTGCGTGGAACATGGCAGGCATCGGCCACAGCGGGATGGTGGAGCAGGTGAATGGGGGCACCAGACCTAGGCAGGGCACCGGTTGCTGTCATTGTGGAGAGCCTCTGGTGTTTACTGAAAATTCTTTGCTCCTGTGTGCTGCAGTCCACCTGGTGCTTGCACCTGCTTCCGGTCAGTGCTGGCCCTGCTTGCACCCACTGCTGGCACCGGAGCTGTCGCTCATACTACTAGCACCCAGCCCCAGCCCCAATTGCTCAGCACCATCAGGAGTTGCAAGTGGTGGCTGCCTGCTCCAATAGCCCCTGAAGGCTTTTCCACCTCCCCCTGCTCCTGAGGTGATTGGGGCAGCAGCTGCCACTCATACCCACTGACTATGCTGGCCTCACTCACACCCACTGCTGGCACCAGCCCCAATCATTCCGCACCTTCAGTGGGTGCAAGTGGGGCCAGCACTCTCAGTGTATGGGAGTGGCGGTGGCAGGAGTGGGGCTGCTGGCAACAGGGGACTAGAAGCTGTGGTGAGAAGGGCCAGGTGGGGGCACGGAGGATGGGTCGAGATCTGCCCCTAGCCTAATACAGCCTTGCAGCCCACAGTTCCTTTCAAGGTGCACAAATTCGTGCACTGGGCCCTTAGTACAGTAAGAAATAATAAAAGTAGTTCTAATAATAATAATAAATAACAGCTATAAAAGTTAGAAAGTAAGACAAAATATGATCTATAAATAATATGATCTTGTACTTTGAAAATCCAAAAGAAATAACAAAAACTTATTAGAACTGTTTAAAAAAGCTTAGTACAGTAACAAGCTTAAAAAAAAAATTCATAGTTTTCCTATACACCAATAATAACCAATTAGAAAATATCTTGAATATTGTTCACAATTACAAAAGGGAAAAACCCACAAAATATGTGGGACATCCTGTCTAATAAAAGAATAATATGCAAATTGACCATCACTCCAACATACAAGATGGCTGACCTCATGTGGTCAAAGATGGCTGCTCATATGTGGACAGAAGATGGCTGCCACAAGATGACCAGCAGGGGAGGGCAGTTAGAAGGGATCAGGCCTATAGAGGAGGGCAATTGTGGGCAATTAGGCCAGCAGGAGAGGACAGTAGGAGGGACGAGGCCTACAAGGGAGGGCAGTTAGGGGTGACCAGGACATCAGAGAAGGGAAGTTTGGGGCAACTGGGCCTGCAGGGAAGGGCAGTTGGGGAGGGGGTGCCCAGGCCTGCAGGGGAGAGCAGTTAGGGGTGATCAGGCTTGCATGGGAATGGTTAGGAGGTGATCAGGCTGGCAGGCAAAAGCAGTTAGGGCCAATCAGGAAGGCAGGCAGGCCAGCAGTTGGGAGCCAGCAGTCCTGGATTGTGTGATAAAGATTGTGTTTTAAACCATCAAATATAGAAAAATATTTTTATAATATTAGAGTAAGACAAAACATAGAAGCTAAAAATCAAATAATTAACAATTTGAATACAATAAAAAATCCACAGTGTTGTAACAAGCAATAGATTGAGAGAAAATATTTGCAATGTATTGCAATATATACAGAATAGATGAAGAACTGATAATTAACAGGGGAAAATAACCCAATGGACAAAGAATATTACCAGGAAGTTTTTAAAAGAGGAAACATAGTGTTTAATTAACAAATAAAAATGTGTTTCACCTCAAGAATAGTCAGAGAAATGAAAACTAAACAAAAGTGAGATATAATCTGACTGGTAGTTCTTTTTAGATTACTAAATTCTAGTGTAATCAGTAGAAGGTGAGGAAATGAATAATTTATGTAATCTAATATCCTTATAGCCAGCACTTCTACTTTGAGATGTCAAGTGGACACCTCCTACCCAGTATTTCCTTCCTCTAGAATCCTAATTCCTTCAGCCCTCCCCCCGCCACACACACCCACAAACACACCCTTATGTCTCAAAGGAAGTTGATCTCACCCTCACCTCGAGGATGGGTCTGAATGAACCAGTGGTAATCTCAGCTCCTGCTCTCTCAATCAATGACTGGTCAAAATTCTTAGCAATGAGAGAAGCAAAGAGAATTTTGCCAAAAGGTTACAGAGAAGTTCTTCCTCACTCTTAAGGAGAACATTGAGAAGACAGTTTTACTTTCTCCCACAAGACATGAGCAAGGAAGGAAATAGCACTGAAGCTTCTCCCCCCATGGAAATTCCTCTTGTATGGACTAATTATTTTCCTGCCACATGCCTGATAATGTTCTAGGTGTTTTATAGTTTACCAAACAGACAAAACTCACTGCTCATGAAACATGCTACGTATTTTCCGGCGTATAAGACGACTTTTGAAACGAAAAAAGTCAACGAAAATCGGGGGCAAAAGACCAAAATTGCACAAAAATTACCTGCAGATCTTGACGGCAAAGTAAGTCTTTTCTTTGAAGTGGGAGGTTGTCTTATACAGTGAATATAGGCCTAAACCTATGTTTTAACTGTAAAATTAGGGAATCATCTTATATGCCAGAAAATACGGTACTTGGGGAAATGGACATAAAAAGAATAAATATATATAGTCTAATACTAAAGCAGGGAAAGGGGATTATAAATATTGTAATGTATATAGGAGAATCCAGGGAAACCTCCCTGAAAAAAGGGATGTTTGAGGAAATTCTTAAAAGAGGGAGGAAGAAAGCCATGTTCACGTATGAAAGGAAAAGATTCCAGAAACTGGAAAAAGTCAGTGCCAAGGAATAGACACGCAAGTGTGACTGGCAAGTTCAAGGAGAGCAAAAAGCCCTGTGGGGCTGGATCAGAGTGAACAAGGAGTGGAAGAGTAGGTGATAGGTCAGAGAGATAAGAGGGGACTAGATGTGTGGGGCTTTGCAGAACATTATAATGGCTTCAGGTTTTTGCTCTGAATGAAATGAGAAGCCATTGGAGGTTTCGAAGGGCACCTCAGTCTTCGTTCCATTTAGCAAGGTAACGCTTGTTGCTGGCTTGGCTGGAATGCAAAGGGACAAGGACAGAAGTAGGGGTAGTTGTGAGGAGTTCACTGTGGTAATCCAGGGAGCCTTGGACCAGGATGGCTCAATGGGGGTGGTATAAAATAGTTGAATTCTGGATATATTATATTTTGAAGTTAGAGCCACAAGATTTGTTGGTGGGCAAGATATGAGGTGTGAAAAGAAGAAGCAAGTCCATGTTTTGACACTCCTAAAAATGGAGTTGCCCTCAACTGAGAAGGAAAGCTGGTTTGAGATAGAAGTGGGGAGAGATCAGAGGTGTGGTTCGATTTGGTTAAGTTTGAGATGCTCATGTCTCAATGTGAAGACACCAGGTAGACATGTTTTGTGGAAAGATGGGTTTGGAGGTAAAAATTTGGAAGTTGTCAGAATTCACTTAGCACCTAACGCCAGGAGCATTTTGATGAGGTCACTAAGGGAGTGAATAGAAGCGATGGAAGGATTTAGCTCTGGGGCATTCCAATATTAAGATTTAGTTAGGAAAGCCAGCAGGGAGGAACAGCCAAGGAAACTGTGAAGGAGAGAGAAGAGGATAAGAAAAAAAAAAATCTGGGAGTCCTAAAAGCCAAGTGAAGAAAGTGTTTTAAGGAGGAGGGAGCAATCAACTGAGTCAAATGCTGCCCATAAGTCAGGTAACATAATGGCTGATAGAGGCTCTGAAACCATCCTGCCAGGTATTCGCTGTAGGGCTTTGAAAAGGGAACTGCACCTCTCGTGTCTCCTTTATTCGTAAAGGGGTATTCTGATAACTCCTATTTTATATGGTGATGGTGAGGCTTACGTGTCTAAATTCACTTAATGCACTGAGAATGGTGCCTGGAGTATAATAAGTGCCAGTTTTAATGGCAGCTGTCATTATTATTCTTTTTTGGACATTTTTATTAATTTTTCTTCCAGTTTTATTGAGATGTAATTGACACATAGCCCTGTATAAGTTTAAGATGTACAGCATAATAGCTTGTCTTACACATATTGTTAAATGATTACCACAGTAAGTTTTGTTAGTATCTATCATCTCATAGAGATAAACACACACACACAACACACACTAAAGAGAAAAACGTGTGTTGTGTGTTTTTTTGTGATGAGAATTCTTAATAACTTTCAAATATACCATACCAGCTATGATTATTATTACCTTTAACAGTAACGAGAAGTAGGAGGAAGAATAAAGAAAGAACTGACGTTAACAATGTGGAAGTCATTTACGACATTGACAATGAGCATTTTGGGTAGAAGGATAAGCATAAGAGCTGGTTTAAAGTAATGTCATGTCCAGGGGGAGATAATAGATCAACCAAAGGACTTGTATACATGCATATAAGTACAACAATGGACATAAAACTCTGGGGAGGGAGGGTATGTATGGGAGGCAGGGGGGCAAAAAAATCAATAAAATATATTAATTAATAAATAAATAAATAATTTATTATGATCTTAAAAATAAATAAATAAATAAAGTAATATGTCCAGAAGAAAATGGCAGAAAATAAACTGGAAACAATAAGAACTTTTTCTTGAAAAAGTAAAGGGAAGTTAAGAAAATGTTCGTAATTATATATAAAAGTTTGATAATATAGGATTTTTTTATTATAGGAGTAATAATAGGTCTTAGATAGTGTGTTTGTTTTGAATATACCTGAATCAGAGCGTGGCCTCAGCAAAGCTGGTTTGAATGCTTGCTGGTGACAGTATAGATGGAGGAGTGTGGAGTCCTATGAAGGCACTGAACCCCAGGCACCTCACATTATAGTAGTTATTTGTTACTACAATGTCTCACATATGTAAGTCCATAAGGAAGGGCTCTTGTTTCATTTCCTGCTATATATGTCCATCACCTGGAATAGTACCTAGCACTCAATAGGCATTTAATAAATATTTATGCCCAAACCGGTTTGGCTCAGTGGATAGAGTGTCGGTCTGTGAACTGAAAGGTCCCAGGTTCGATTCCAGTCAAGGGCATGTACATTGGTTGTGGGCACATCCCCGGTAGGGGGTGTGCAGGAGGCAGCTGGTCGATGTTTCTCTCTCATCGATGTTTCTAGCTCTCTATCCCTCTCCCTTCCTCTCTGTTAAAAATCAATAAAATATATTTAAAAAAATAAATAAATAAAACTTGAAAGTATTGAAAAAGATTATAAATGAACTAACAAAACTAATCATTTGTTAAGCAGTACAAATGGAAACAAAATTTTTGAAAATCATTACAAATCTTGACCGTGTTCCTATTGCACATGCTCTCTATGTGTTTTCAAGGACTGCAAATAATTAAGAACTTGTAAATATGATTCCTTGAGGCATAGAGTTAAGTTATATATAAATGTAGCAGATACTTTTACCAAACTCACCAGTAATAGTGCTTTTAATGCAATTCGAAATTACTTTGTCTTATTCCTCAGCTTAATCATATATACAGCATAAGATTGAAAAGTTAAGAAAAGAATTGTATTTCTCTATAGTATTTACTCCTGGATGTTTAGTGGTATTACTAGGTAGCAATGACTTGTTTCATTCATACATAAAACTTTCACTGTATATTCACACACACACACACACACACACACACACACACACACACATACACAGAAAAATTTATACACACTTTAACAGCTGATTCTTCAAAATACATTTTGAAGATAAAATGTATTTTAATAAACACTGCCTTTATAATTATTTAAAGTGTGTATACATTTTGAGGAGAAATATATATATGTATATATATATGTATATATCTTTCATGCCATGTTAAAAAATGGCAGTTTTTTACACACGTATAATTAAATTGGAATTTTGACCCACTAGAAGAGGACTAATTTTACTTTTACCTTTATTAAATAAATTTTACAGCTGTTTTATAGTTCTGTTAAATCATAACTAGCTTGAGTTGGAGAAATATTTTTAGAATGCCTAGGAACTATAAAATGAAGCTAATTCATAGAAGTCTCCAGTTAATTATAGAGATTACTAGAATGCTTCTACAAAAATATACAAAGTATGCCTAAATCAACATAATTGGAGACATGTAATGTGTCTATATATGGAAGTTAAAAACTGGGTCTCTCCAATCATATAACCATAGAAGTGTCTTTTTTGCTAAGTTTCTAAAAAGCATAACATTGTGAAATAAGACAAATAGTGTGCCAGAGATTTTTTTTTTTTTTCATCTTAAAAGTGGCCTCATTTTTGACCTAGTAATTTACCTTCTGGAAAACTACTACCGGGAGGTAATAAAAAGGAAGGAAAACGTCACATGTCTGAAGATGTTCATTGCAGTGCTATTTATATAATTGTAGAATTAGGATAAAATCTAGATGTCTAACAATAGGGGGATGTTTAATTAAATTGGAGTCTATCCAGTTAACATACCATGTAATCCTTACATGCATAGCATAAAATGCTCATTGTGTAAAAATGTGCACTTAATCTGTGTGTGTTTTGTTCAACAGTTCAGTCTCACTCAGTTCAGTTATTGTCATGTCCATATGTGTAACTGTGTAAATGCTACCTGGCTCCAGGATAGGGGAAAAACAGATAAGTAGCACTGTTTTAATTTTTTTTTTCTTCAGAATGCTTAATTCTGTCTGTCATGACACATTGATAAAGACTTTTAGATTCCCCGGGTAATTATAAGTTGCACCTAAGCAATCACCATTTAGGCTTTCTCCTTCATTGTGACTAGCCCTGTGAAGCAGAGAAATTTAGTTTATTGATTCTGGGCATTTTGCTACCCTCTTCAAATCATTTTGGAGTCCCTTTCAGGCAATATGAAGTAGCTCTATATTTCAGTGCACATCTTTGCTATAGAAACGTGATTTTCAGCTTTGCAGCCCAAGTATGTGTTCCACGTATGAATAGGAGTCTTTGTGCAATAAGAGTCAAGTCATCAGCGTCTATGCGATGAGAAGAAATGTTCATCTTCTAATGTGCATATATGTGAGCCCTCCCTTTAAAATCAGCCCCCTCAAATGGCACTCAGTGCACTTCTGTGTGTGACACATCAATGTCCATTAATTGCATGAAGAGAACCAAAATTCCAACGGCAAAAATCTGTAAAAAGTAGATGTACAAAGAAAAGTGGAAGCATCTGTTTAATATATACGACATTAGAATTTAATTTTACCTCTGTGATGCTTTTGTGTGGCTGCAGTGTTACAGCGGAGCACATAAGCATAGCCGTGCAGTGTCAGCAGGTGCATGCCACCAAATTACTGCCTTTAATTTGCATATTCATCTGCTAAGAAGCATGTCATTATCATATCAAAGGGATACTAAGCAACAGCTAACTTGGAGAAATGTGGCATAGTTTCAATAGGAGCAATTAATGCAAGATGAGGACTCTCTTTCTGTCATGTCTCCAGGGCTAGCTGTAATCGGGCTGATTATTGGATACCAATAAGACCAGGCCCAGTTGGCACAGAATAAGAGAAGGACTGGAAAGAGAGCCTGCTAGTCCTCTCCACTGTGCACTTGATGGCAACATGGTGCTCTGGTCACTCAGACAAATCCTGTTCTTGTGATAGAATATTGTTTAGGATATTTCAGCAGATATTTCTTTTATAATTCAGCATTTACTGCCTATATGCACTCCTCTATTTCAGTTGTCATAAAATGGCCAAATGCCGTCCAAATGTAATCATGTAGTTTTAAAAAGAGAGGGAAATTTCTGGACTCTGGACTTTAGATGGCATATAAAAGAAATAGAAAAAGGACATTCAAATTGTGTCCACAAATATAGGTTTCCGTTAGCATGTAGGTATATTTAATGCAAGCAAATTTCTCCCTCCTTCAAACATTTACTGGTCACCTGCATATGTATCAATGTCAGATGACGAAGATGCTATCAGAAACTAGTCATAGTCCCTAATCTCAGTTGAACAAGGGAGAGAGAAAAACAAAACATGAATAACATTTTCTTTCTTATTGTTTATGAATGTAGGAAAGGTCACACATGTGCAAAACAATCTTTTGATATGACAGTAAGGACATGTGGTATCATCTTTCTTTAGGAAAGTCTTTAAGAACAGAATTTTTTAGTTTGATTGAATTTTAGAAATGATCTCACTTTTCTTTTCCTAATGAACGTATTTAAAAGACAATGTACAATTTGCCTGGAAAATGTGGCCTGGTTGGTAGGAATGTTGTCCCATGCACCAAAAGGTTGTTGGTTTGATTCCCAGCCAGGGCACATGCCTGGGTTGCAGGTTTGATGATGGGTCCATCCCCAGTTGGGCACAGTGCATACGGGAGGCAATCAATTGATGTTTCTCTCTCACATTGATGTTCCTCCCTCACTCTCTCTCCCTTCTCCCTGCTTCTTTCTCTCTAAAAAATATATGAAAACATATTTTGGGGTAAGCATTAAAAAATAAAACAAACAAAAACATTATACAAATTTGAATATTTGAACAAAAGAAGTACAGATTATTTTTAACTTAATCAATTTTTCATTGGATGCGATGGTATAAGTAAAGATTTTTAAAAAGCAGAACCATTAACAGGTTGTTTGATATGGGGTCTAGGATGGGATGGTACACACATGCACTTTCATTAATTTATTCAACAAACATTTTTTTGAAAACTATGTGCCAAGCACTACTCTAAGCACTAGAGATACAACTATAAACAAAATGGGTTAAGTGTCTGTGCCTGAGTTTTTATTCACACATGCTCCTCTGTGTGAATATATGCACTAAGCACAAGCTTAATGGAAAGTTCACTGACATTCATTCAAAAGAGTTTATCGCATAAACACCTTATGTGAACCAGAGTAAGGAAGTGAAAGGGGACAGCTATAAAATTTACCTAGGAAACTACAAGCCAGCCGTGAGAGGAAAAAAAAAGCCTCCAAATGATCAAATAGCTTATGTAAAACAAGACTTAAAAATAAAAAGGTATTGCCGAAACCGGTTTGGCTCAGTGGATAGAGCGTCGGCCTGCGGACTGAAGGGTCCCAGGTTTGATTCCAGTCAAGGCATGTACCTTGGTTGGGGGCACATCCCCAGTGCGGGGTATGCAAGAGGCAGCTGATCAATGATTCTCTTTCATTGATGTTTCTAACTATCCCTCTCTCTTCCTCTCTGTAAAAAAATCAATAAAATGTATTTTTGAAAAAAAAAATAAGAAGGTATTCCTTTATGGGTATCCATTCATCCAAGTAGTTTCAGACATCAACCAGTTAACTCAGCATATTCACCAACCCCCTTCTTATCAAGTACTGTTGAGCATGGCTCTTGTGGCTCAGTGATTGAGCATTGACACATGCATCCACAGGTCACCAGTTCGATTCCCAGTCAGGGCACATGCCCAGACTATGGGTTTGATCTCCAGTAGGAGGCATGCAGGAAGCAGCTGACTGATGATGTTCCTCTCTCGTTGATGTTTCTATATCTCTCCCTCTCCCTCTCTCTAAAAATCAATAAAGACTTTTTTTTTAATTTAGGGATGAGACATTGGACCGTAGTGAGCATCAGAGCCAACCATGCACTTTGGATGCATCTGCTTACCTAATACTCAGAGGTGCTACCACATTGGACTTGCTGATAAGGAAACTGGGGCTCAGAGAGTTTATGTTTCCTGAGGTCACAGCTGGGTAGGATTGGGACTCAGAGTTTTCTGCTGCCAAATATGTGTTGTTGTGTTTTTTTTTTTCTTAATATATTTTATTGATTTTCCACAGAGAGAAAGGGAAAAGGATAGAGAGCTAGAAACATCAATGAGAGAGAAACATTGACCAGCTGCCCCCCCCCCCCCACTGGAGATGTGCCCACAACCAAGGTACATGCCCTTGACCAGAATCAAATCCAGGACCCCTCCAGTCCACAGATTGATGCTCTATCCACTGAGCCAAACCAGTCTTGGCGAATATGGGTTGTATTTGTAGTTCTTTTATAACTCAGCATTTACTATCCTACCATAATCTATTTGGGGGCAATGAACCTGAATATCAAAACTAACTTATGTGATTGTAGCTAATCATTTTGAGCAAAGAACAATATTTTCTAGTAAGAATCTTTTACTTTATTGTGGTGAGAGATATGGGTTAAATGGTGTATATTGTATCAAAACTACTGGTTGAGAATATAAACAAATGAACTGTAGCTGTATGTTTCTACTCTGATTGACTTTTTTCACCAAATGGACAGGATCTTTTTTCTTTTTAATTAACCTTGTGCTGAGAATTGTGGACTCAGTTTTTCTTCTATTTTGTTTAAATGGACAGTTTGGTAGAATTGAAAGAGCTTCTTGACTTGGAGTCAGAAGACCTCGGTTTAAATCCTGGCTGTCTGTGGAAGATACTTAGCTAGTGAGGGCTTTGGTCTCCTTGTCTGTAAAATGAGAGATTTAATCTTAGGTTGCTTCAATATCTAGCTTTTTAGGATTCTATAAAAAAAAAAAAAAAAAAAAAAAAAAACAGCCAGCAAGGGTTCTATTTCAAATACAGTACATAAATATTTGAACAGCTCAAACTTCCTGAATCCTGTCCTACAGGGAAAAAAAATAAAATTGTTTTAAAATGACATGTTAAGGCAGAACTTAGGTAAATGGTAATTATTAAGTGTTGCCTTTCCACAAAAGTTGACTGCAATTCAACACTGAATGTTTGCTTATTTTAGTAGAGGAAGGAAGAAGATAGAAAAGGGGAGAGAAAGAAAGAAAGCCAGATTTGGGTACATGTATGTTACATATTCAAATATATAGCATGAAGTACAACATGTGTGTTACATATGCATGCATGCATGAGTATTGTATATACACAAGTGATCATGTTGACTTCTTTAAGTTCTATGATTTTTTTCACACCGGAGAAGAATGAGGAAAATGTTACCCTTCAACAAGTTCATATTGCCAGCAGCTATGGCATCCTTTCTCTAAGGAAGCAGTAGGTTCCACAAATACTAGAGTTCTACAGGGAAGTGTATTTATCTAGTTCTCCTGTTCTATGAACAGGCTCAGCTTTATGAAACAATCATGAATAGACTGAATTTGTAACTGTTTATCCTTATAGCTATAATTATATTATGTATCACTGTTAAGTCAAATATGAATTCTCACTACTCTGGGCATTTGGAGATTTTCTAATTGGTTTGTTTAAGCCTGCATTCACATAAGGAGGTTTTCAAGATCACCCTATTGCTTTCAAAGACCCTAAATCAGATCTAAACTTTTTATCTCACCAACAAAAACTTCAATCATACACACAGCTCTGACTAAGCTATTTTTTTTTTTTTAGTTCCTAATCCATAGAGGAAGTTTTTGTGTCACCTATAATTTTCATGATGTTTAATGGTAACAGAGTTCTAAGCAAGTCCACCCACAGACTTGTGACCTCCGTGTTTAGCTGCTACAATAGGAAATGAGAATCTCAATGCTCTTGCTGAAAGGATTCAAAGTACTTTATCCATTTTATGTAAACAAAGGGTGTTGGCATACATAAGATATTTCAATTTCTTAGAAAAGCAAAAAAACTGTTTTCATTTATGTTTATACTTTATGTATTAGCAACAGTGAAGCTGAGTGGAATTATTGGATAGAGTAGAATAAGAAATTGTATTGTTTAGATGAAACTAAGCTTTATTAGTACAATTCAAATGACTAGAAATAACATTGTTTTGTCCCAAAAAGAAAAACCAAAATTTTAAAATATTAAGTGATGATTTTAATAAAGTACTGAGGTTGAAATTGAAGAAAGAATTCTAATATCATACATCAGATTTAATCTTGGTAAGGGGGGGAGATATGAATAGAGCAAGATAAATTGTGCCACTAATAACATGAGAAAAAGTACATCATGGGAAAACTTTATTTTAACTGCACTAGATCTGAATAATAATATATTTATTGTAAGCTTATCTAGATATATAAAGGCCTAAGCCACCATTATGACCAAACCACTGGAAGAATAAGAAATTGAGCACTGACCACCAGGGGGCAGACGCTCAACTCAGAAGCTGCCCCCTGGTGGTCAGTGTGCTCCCACAACCAACCTCGTGCAGTGCGTCACCTCCTCTCCTGACCCTGCAGGGGCCTTCAGGTCCCAGGCTGGGACGGGAAACTAGTGATGGGTGGTGGCAGATGTGGCTCCTTTCCCAAGGGATCCAAGGGCAAGCTCCCTCCTTGGGGCCGGGAGCCAACCTCCCACCCCACCTTCTCTCCAGCCAGCAGACCCTGATTGCTGGTCAGGCCTAGGGACCCCATCCATGCAATAATCCGTGCACCAGGCCTCTAGTATCATATAAAGTCATATCATGCAAAGCTAGAAATTCTTGCTCCATTTCAAAAGAAAGAGTTACTCAAAAGATAAAAGAATACTTAATTTTTAATTAAAACTAACCAAAAACATGTACAAATCTTAACCATTCATGACCATAATGCAAAAGTACATTTATATGGTAAAAGAGAATTAAACCTCTCCAGAATAGAAAATTGGTGAATGTAAATGTATTTTGTTCAACTGCTTTAATAGTAGGGATATTTTTCACTTAAAATCTCCAGATTTCTCTTTTCTTTTTCTTAAAAAACAAAAACAAACAGTGGAAACCAGTTTGGCTCAGTGGATAGAGCGTCGGTCTGTGGACTGAAAGGTCCCAGGTGCCATTCCGGTCAAGGGCATGTACATTGGTTGCGGACACATCCCCAATAGGAGGTGTGAAAGAGGCAACTGGTCGATGTTTCTCTCTCTATCCCTTTCCCTTCTTCTCTGTAAAAAAAAAAAAAAAAAAAAAAAAAAAAAAAAATCAATAAAATATATATATATATATTTTTTAATCTGGAAATACCGACCTATATTACTACATGACAATTGCAAGAATAAGTATGGATGTGCCCTTTAGATTGAGTCTCTCCTATTTTGCCACACACCCACCAACCCCTCCCATATTACACCCAGACTGGTTACCTATATAATCTCTTGGTGACTTTTGAGTATTCAATCCCTGATATGCTAAGAATTATTCTGGGCCGCATATTTTATCTTGGTAATCCTTGAAACTACCACAAGAAACAGTAGCATGTTCACATTTTGCAAACGAATAAATGGAAGCTCTGGGAGATTAGGTAATTTGCAGAATTGTTCATGTAGGAATTTATCTATCTATCTATCTATCTATCTATCTAGCATCTATCTATCTATCTATCTATCTATTATCTATCTATCTATCTCATACAGGCTACAATATTGTGCTCAGTACACTGTTCTAAACTTCATGCAATTTCAACCTCACCTCCAGCAAGCATCATGCTTTTTATTACCTTTCTCTGTAAATAATACTTTAAGGATTAGAAAAGTTTAAACCAGTCTATCTTAAATGTAGCTTCATATTAGAATCAGTTAAGAAGCTTAAAAAAAAAAAAACTGTGTGAGCCCCATCCCAGGTTTATATAATTCAGAATCTCTTGAGGTGGCATGAGTAATTTTTCTTTAAGTTTCTCAGGTGATTCTAACATAGAGCCAAGAATACAAACCCCTATTTTAGATATCAAAAGACAAGATGATTTCAGGTTTGTGCTTAATTTGACTTTTATTAGTTGTGTCCATGAAAACATAGTCAAACACATTTGACATTACAAAAAAAGGAAACAATGCACTTATTTAATGATTTACTTTTGAAGTGAGTTTGACTTGACCCATTTCTACGTGGAGTTTGTATAGCCCTGTTTGTTAAGGAACTAAAACAAAGCAAATATTTGAATTCTGGTGCCTGTTTGCTGTAGGCATCAAGTATCTCCACTGCGTGAAGTTTCAACTTTGCATGTAAGAGGTGGATTGCATGTGTAGACCATCTGCAATATTATTGTTATTCTTGTATTTTATTAAATTGGAAAAATTCAATGTAATATTTCTGTACATCAGTTCAGATATCACTAGGCCTGGAGAGAAGAAGAAAGAAAGTGGGAAATATAGTTATTTACTCATAGCAAAATGTGACACAACTTTTGCTATAAAATAAACTCCATATTGCCCTGGCCAATTTGGCTCAGTGGATAGAGTGTTGGCCCACAGACGGAAGGGCCCAGGATCTATTCTGGTCAAGGGCATGTACCTGGATTGCAGGCTAGGTCAGGGTGGTGTGGGAGGCAAACAATCAATGCGCACCTCTCTCTCTCTGTCTCTCCTTCTCCCTCGCACTCTCTCTAAAAATCAATGGAAAAATATCCTTGGTTAAGGATTAACTAACTAACTAACTAAATAAATAAATAAATAAATAAGTAAATAAAATAAAATAAACTCCATGCATTATAAATAAGTATTTGTTTTTAGAGGCCTCATTAAGTCAGGGGGAAAAGGACTTGCAAATTACTTTCCACTTTTGGGATAAATCTTTATCAGTAAGTATACTGGAAATAACTCTACATTAATGTATTTTTTTATGGAAAAAAAACATCTAAATATTGTAAAATTAGAACTTTTACTTCAAACCACATATTTTGATATGTCATAAAATTTTGTGGAGAACAATTTTAAAGCAAGGTTTAAGATTGCAATGTTCTCTATTTTAGTGAATAGAGCACAAGATAGTAAATTTCAGAATTTAAATATTCATCCAAAATTAGAAGCTAAAGAAGCACTGGGTGTGCGTGGGTGTGTGTAGGATTCATAAGCCTACAGGCATAAGTAAGAATACTAATAAGAATGTATTTTACATATGGAATGCAGAGGCAGAGAATATGCTTGCTGGAGGTGAGGTTGAAATTGCATGAAGTTTAGAACAGTGTTCTGAGCACAATATTGTAGCCTGTATGAGATAGATAGATAGATAGATAATAGATAGATAGATAGATGCCTGATATATATATAGACCAAACATACACATATACCAAATCTTTCCTAATAATAGACAAACATGTAAATTGATCGTACCTCCATGACACCACCAGCCAATCAGGAGTGATGTACAAATTAACTAAACAAAAATGACAGTTAATTTGCATACTCAGCCTCTGAGTGATGAGGTGAGGCAGAATACACCCCTGTCTTTAAGGGCCTCTGGCAGCATGGGAAGGAGGGGCCAGAGTGAAAAGAGGTGACTCCGGGAGCAGAAAGAGGCGGCCCTGGGGCCTGAGCGGAAAGGGGCTGGGCTGGAGTGGAAAGGCAGTGCCAGCAGCCAGGGAAAGGAAAGCCCATTCTAGCACGAATCTTCATGCATTGGGCTTCGAGTGTGTGTGTGTGTGTGTGTGTGTGTGTGTGTGTGTGTATATATATATATATATATATATATATATATATATATATATATATTTATAATGCTTATAATGAAGATTTTTATGTAAATGTCATGATATCAAATTCTCTATGATAACAGAAATTTTAGTTATAATCGAGTTCATTGTAAACCACAAAAACCAATTCAAATTAACCTAAACAGCAATGGGAAGTATTAGCTAGCATACTATAAAATCCAGGGACAGAGCTGGCTTCATTCAGGAGCAAGTGACGTCATCAGAGCTCTATCTTGGTTTCTCTCTCAGACTGCCCCTTCCTGGCAGCAAGATGCCGAAAAGCCTCCCTCCCCCCATACCACCACTGCCAGTCAGCAGCCCCTCGGGAGAACTCTTCTTTGGTATCTCCACTTGAAAATCCCTGGGCAGCACCCTGCTCAGCCTGGCTTGGGTCAACCTGCCTCTCCTGTAATAATCACTGTGGCCTGGGGGGCAGGGTCCTCTAATTGCCTAGGCTTAGGCCATATACCCATCCTGTATTTGAGTGAACAATGAAGGGGCCAGGGTCATTCTGCCTCCCCAGCCACATGAAGAAGGTCTCTCTCAGAAAAGAGAGTCCTGTTACCAAGAGAATGTGGAGAAGGCTAGTGGTTAGACCAAATCAACATACACTCCACTTCAACATACAGGGCCTTTTTGTCTAGCACCCGCCCATCAGCCTAGCCTTATGAGCTCTAAAATGAGGCATTAACTCTAGCCAGACCCCATTACTCACGTTTCCTGGATTTGATGTGTTTGTTGAATGAATGAATGTAGAATTGCCTCTATGCTGTTACTGGGTATATAGAAAATGTGAAGCCTCCTGAGTTGGCTGGAAATTCCACATAACTAATGATAATGGATGTTGTTCTTAAGTGGTCTTTATTGTTCCATAGAGTGTTGAGTAAATATGAAAGTAGATTTATTAATGATGGTTTTATGTGCTAAGTGTACTTCTGTCTACTTATAAATCCAAATATCTGTCTCCTCTCCAGATTGAAGGCAGGAATCCCATTGTCATTGCATCCTTCAGAGCACCTACTATAATGCTGCGCTCATGCCATGTGCTTAGTAAACGTTGGTGAACTGAAGTGAGTAGTTAATTCCAGTCTTAGTCAGGACACTTTCAGATTTCTGAAACCAGGATGGCTATTCTCCTGCAAGCAGTTATCAAATTTTATAATTTACAGTGTGTATTTAATAAAGAGACTCTACCCTAAGTATAAACATTCTGACCTCAGAGTAGTTGTCCAAAGAAGCCGGTGTAACAAAAATGGTTGCCTGGTCCCTAAATTGAAGTTGAGCCCTGGAGTGTGTTAGAAATAAAGTCCATGGGTGATAAAGCTCCTACTTACCTCTATTTGCCTCTATTATTTGCAGGCACATTGGCTTAATTTGTTTTTGGTTGGTTTTTTTTTGGCAATAGTATGGATATTTTAAAAGGAAGTTAAGAGTATCCACCAATTAAAATTTAATCTGTGAACTATTTTGCTCTAACTGTAGGTCATATCTGCCATTTATGCTGTCACTAAAAAGTCAGATTAGTATAGTAGTTTATAATCTATAAATTCTTTTCACATTTATAAATTTCATAATTCATGCAAAGAAAAAAAAAAACAACACTCAGGGTTTTAATTGACAGTAAATATAAAGTAACGAACAAGCTCTTAGTTGCCAAGAAACATGATGCAATATCAGACTAAATCAATAGAAGTAAAGTGTATGAACAAAGGAGGTGATAGTTCTGCTGCAGTCTGTACAGTTAGAAAGCATCTGGGGCATTGTGGTCAGCTCTGAGCTTCATTGAGTTTTAAGAGGGACATTGATGGAGACAACTGGAGCTTGTCCAAAGGAGACCAACCAGAAGGGGTGAGATCTGAGGCCAAGGCACTTGAGGAACAGCTAAATAGCTGAAGTTACTTGGTTTAAAAAGAGCAATACTTAATTTTTTTTTAATGGCAACTTCCTTTTAATATTGATAGAGCTAACATAAGAAGTAAGAATGAACCTTTCCATATATTTACTTAGAGTACAGAATTAGGACCAAGAACTGAAAGCTACACATTTCAGTTCAATTTTTTTAAAAAGAAGACCCAACCCCCCAAAAAATTCTTTTCAAATGTCATGATGGCTCACCTGTCTCTGGAAGTGATAATTCAGTGTCTACACGTCCTTTATCAGGGACTCATCTCCACCATCTTTCATTAAGTGGCTTTAGACAAGTTGCTTTACCGCTTTAAGCCTGTTTTCTAATCTTGAAAGTAGAATTTTTGGGATTTCTGTAAGGGTTACATAAGATGATGCAAGTCAAACCATCAGCAGTGTCTGCTCATGGCATGTGCTCAGTGAAATGCAGTATTATCAGAGTAGTCTGAGAAGGGCATCTCCAATCCATGCAAAATTGTAGGGAAGGAAGATAACATCAAGGTTTAACTCCCCAGGGACCTCACATCAAAAGAGAGGAGTGTACAAAGGTACCCACTGAGCAGCACCATAACAAGAAGGAAGAAAAACACACTAGACCCCAGAAGAAAACTGGTTTAAAACTGCTCATTGCCACCTTGTTTTTATGATCAAAGGACTGAAAAACAGTAGTGGAATCTATATATATAGAAAGCCAGAACAACCAGTCAGTATGACACCCATTGTAGCCAGCCAACCAGCCTGATAAGGGTGGGGCCAGCCAGCCAATCTCCTGTGTCCCCTCCTTCTGCCAGCCCAGCCCCGATCCACCCCCATTGGGGTGGGCCAGCCAGACCCCACCCGTGCACAGACTCGTGCGCCAGGCCTCTAGTACATAGATATAATCATAAACAGTTCCATATAGAGTTCAAATAAACTGGTCCTACATGTAACCACATAGACATGTTTTAAAATATAATTTTTAGTAAATTGCAGAAATATTATACTGTATCATAGAACTTGTAATAACTTTAAAAATACAGAAAACCAGCCCTAGACAGTTTGGCTTAGTACATAGAGCATCAGCCTGTGGACTGAAGGGTCTCAGGTTTGATTCTGATTAAGGATGCATACCTAGGTTGCAGACTTCTCCCTGGCCCAGATCCTGATTGGGGCCCATGCAGGAGGCAACCAATTGATGTGGTTTCTCTCACATTGATATTTCTCTCTGTCTTTCCCTATCTCTTCCACTCTCCCTAAAAATCAATGGGAAAATATCCTTGGGAGAGGATTTTTAAAAATATGTATACTATATACAAAACCATACAAATGCATATACTGTGTTTCCCTGAAAATAAGACATCCTTTGAAATTAAGACCTATTACAGGTTTCCTTCTGAGTGAAATATAAGGCATCCCCCGAAAATAAGCCCCCCCCCTAGTCTAAATATGAGATATTTGGCCCACTGATTCTGAAAGAAATGGAGTCACAAGAAATTCACCAGGAAATTCAGGAATTGGATTGTTATGATGATGTTCCAGAAGATGATGACATGATTGTCATTGAAGAAATGAGTAAATTCTTGATACTGTAGGATTCACAGTTTGTCTGATTTGTGTTGACAACTACCATACTACCGTACCATATACAGGTAATAAATTTTCTTTATTTTCATTTAAAAATAAATGTGTACTGTATTCTTCTTCATGGAAAAATAAGACATCCCCTGAAAATAAGACCTAGCGCATCTTTGGGAGCAAAAATTAATATAAGACACTGTCTTATTTTCGGGGAAACAGGGTAGTGATAGTATATGTGGGAATGCATCAAATTCAGAACATTGGTTACATTTGGGGAAAATAAGAAGAGAAAAGGACTGGAAAAAGGCATATGGGGGAATGTAATTATTTCAGTAATATTTTTAAATGAGACGTGATTGATTAGAGTTGAGTAGCATGTACCCACATTTTTATAATACTATTCTTTATGACTTTCTATTTTTGTCACATTTTATAATAAATATTTTATAAGAAAGAATAAGAATAATCTTCATATTTGTCTGCCACAGAAGATATTTTATAGGTAGTCATGAGCATTATTGTTTCAAAAAAGTGGTGAAGGTACTCTGAGAGTTTCCCAACCTGTGTTCTGGAGGATTCCAATAGATATTTTGTGAGGGGAAAAAAAACAAACATCTCCATGCTTGAATAAGCTGACTCCTGACTGGTTACTATGTACAGGGTGGGGCAAAAGTAGGTTCACAGCTATGAGTATGCGAAACACAGAGTTTATACTTGCAATATAACTTGCAATATAATTTATTATTGTATTATATATTTTTCCTCATGAACTGCTGTAAACCTGCTTTATATTTTTTAATATAATACTCATTGATACCTTCTGAACTTTATTCCATGTAGCACATATTTGATAAGTGCCAATTTGCTCAAATAAAACGTGGTTATAATATAGATAATTCTGTCACTAAATAAATGAGAAGTAAAAAAATTATGCTATTAAAGAAATTATCCCTTTGTTTAAGCTGAGTCTGATTTCTCAAATGATAAACACAGTTCTCTCTGTGTTTGATTTTTCAGTCATACCTTATCTACTCATTTGTAATACATTAGTTCAAGGTTTGATTCTCAACTGAAAAAAATCATTTATAGTAGAAAATATTACAAAAGAAAATTGGTGTGACCTATATGTCCATTTCAATCCCACCAATTTTCCTGATTCTACACAAGCTCAATCAGTTGTAACACCCTTTAATTATCCACTAAAATAGTACTTTTCCAGTTCAAAGCATTCAAAACCTACAAAAGCTTATGTTTGGGGCAGTGATTGACAGTACTCTTTTGGAGATGATGACCAGGGAAATGCAGCTAATTCTTCACTATTTCTTCGTTTGGGTGTCCTCATAAATGAAAAGCATGAACTTAAATTTTGTAAATATCACTTGTCTTGTCAGAATGTTTGATTCTTAAGTGAGTCGAGGAATTCACAAAAGCAGCCTAAATGAAACTATGCTGGTACTTTTGGTGTTATTTTCTGACCTTAATATTTGTCAGTTTTCCTATAAACACATAAATTCCAGTGTAATCTTAATTTGTAAAATTGTGAGAAAGGCTTGACAAGGGTGACTTATTCAAAAGTTGAAAATTGGCACTACATTTATGCTTTGAGAAAGGATGATCTATCTCCTTTAAAGTTCTGTCTTTCATATGTGAAGTTGACTAATTTTTTTATTGTTTTATAACAATTTCCATTCATTCATTTATTCAACAAAAGTTTGTTGTTTTTCAATGTGCCAGATTAATAGCTTTAAGCCAATGTTGAAGAATTTAACTCCTTTATTAAAATGGCCAGTCAGATTATAGAAACAGCTGTATGACCTTGGAATGGTGTTTCCTTTCTTCACTAAATATTTATTGAGCAGTGACTATATGCCCAACATTGGTCTAGGCATTGATGATTATAACAAAGGTGAAAAAGAGGAGCATTAGTCAAGTAATTATGATAAAGTACATGAGTATAAGTATAGGGGGAATACTGGTTGATCTCTGAGAAATTAACTGGCCCTTGTTCATTTACTTAACAAAATTTTTATTGCCTAACATGTGCTAGACCTTGTTCTAGGAACTGGAGGTATAGCAAGAAACAAGTCCAAGTATCTGTTCTCACAGAGCTTCCATTCTTATGGAGATCAAACCTGCAGCACTGGTCCTGTGAGTACCATGCACCAAACCAGAATTCTCCAAAGGGTGGAACTCAGACCACTAAAGTTAAGTTCAGTCACAGAAAAGTACTTAGTAAATAAGTATCAATTATATAGGGCTGGAAAAAAATTTTATGGTGATGCACATATTACACACACATGCACATACATACACACACACACACAAAAAAAAGGAAAACAGCTTTCACCTAAAATAAGATAGCAACAGTTCCATGGCCCAAATTCTAAAGATAATTTTTTTATGATTTTAAAGTTTTATAAATATATGACATAAAGTTAATTAAAAAGAAGAGGAAGAAAACAGATTCAAAAATCATGTATGCCACACTTTTATAAACTCCCTGAATGTAGGGAAAATCTTATCTTATTCATAGTTCTCAGCATAGTGTCCTGCACTTGATAAGTGCTAAAGAAATACTCAATGAAGGAATGAAAGAATTAATGAATGAAATGAGAAATGCTCATTTGCTCCACTCAAACTCCAGTGAATGCTCTGGCCTGACTGAATATAATTAGCCACGGGGCCTAGTCTCTCCAAACTAGTCTACAAGAACAATTTAGGACTCTGCATGAAGATCTGAGATCTGCCTTGCTAATCGAAGTAACATAAAAGAGATTAATCTTTCTTTCTGCTACGTAACTACAGATCAATTGGTACAGCTTGCCTTATATCACTGTTTTGGAAGAACAAAGATAATGAAAAACCCTCACCAAGTCATGTGTATTTTATAGAGGACTAATTAAATGAAGACCCCATTAAGTAATCTTTTACTACCACTAGGGTCTTAGCATTATGCTAACAATCCAAACAGAATACACAGAAACTACAAATTATAGACAGTTCTCTCTGAATCTATAGAAACTATAAAAAAAGGTCAGGATTCAACTTTTTCAAAGTTGAATCCTGACCATCTTGTGCAGAAGAAAAAAAAACATCAAAATGATAAAATATGACTACCTTCTATATTTCCTGCAAATTAAGAATAAAATTTTATTTTCCTTAGTTCAAAATCTGAATCCCTGCCATCTTTAGCCACTGAGGAAACTATTTTCTGTTTTGAGACTTGGAAGAATTAAAAAGCCATTAAATGTTTACTAATAGAAAATCTTAAGAAATAGTTAAAAATTTTATTAAAAATAAAAATACGGCTGTTCATCATAATGAATCTTTAGTGAAAGATTCATTATGATGAACAGCCGTATTTTTATTTTTTACTATGACAATTTAAACAATAATTCTGCAATTGACTATCTCGCACAATTACATCAGTTTAACTAGGTGTCGCTCTCTTTTCCTTTCCAAACTGTGATTGTTTCCCATTACCAACACACACTGAAGTTAATATCCTTCTTGGGTTTTCTTGTCAACTGTCATGAGAAATTTTCTCATTAGGCAGGTTGGTAGGTGCCCACTGCCAAGTCCTCTTGCCTCATTAAACCAATTTCATAAGCCTCTCTGAACCTATTCGGTAGAAATAGGATCCAGACATCCATGTCTGAAATGAAATTTTCCCAGCAGTTATCTCTCACTCAGCGGTCATCTTTTTTTTTTTTCTTTCCCTTTTTCTTGGCTGTGGTTTGAATGGAGTAGGACAGGATGAAGATGCACTGCTCACCTTTTAAACTCTCCATTCTCCAAGGAACATGCGGATAGACTCCTCAGTATGAGCAGCCGCTGGGAGCAAGATTCAGTCTCTGGTCCTTGGTCCACTGTAAATAGCTTGACAAGGGGGAAAATGGCTTTTTTTCCCCTCTTGCTAATACATCTCAGAATACACTGAGTCTCAATCTACCTACAAGTGGTTGCTATGTCAGTCCTTTGACTATCCTTGCAAATTAATCAAAGGCTCTACCATTTCACGGTAACAGAACAAATGGTTTCTTAGTGCTGACGGACACTCCCACAATAAAAAATCCTTTACAGGACATGTGTTTTGCAAATCAAAACTATGGTCAGTATAACACACAGAGTGTGCTTTCTTTCCAATGACCACGTAAGCAAAGATTATTAAAGCATTTATTTATTTACATATTTATTTACATTCACTTTTTTGTTTGGGACATGTCAAGAAAGAGATTAGAAGGCAATTTCCTCTCAAAAGCCCCAATGAAGCAGGATGTTATTTTGTGGGAGTTATTGGGTGGTTCTTCATAGTCTTTTCCTTTCGATTGGCATGTGGAGAACTAGCCACACAAGCCGCCGCGCTGTCCTTCCTGCCTGATACCATTTCTTCCTGTTCTCCTTATCTGTACCTTCGAGGATGCACAGCTTTCTCTTTTTTTCTTTCTCCTGGGTTTGTGCAGTTTCTTGATGTTTGTGACAGGCCACCATGGGGGAAGCTTTTATCACCGTGGGGTTTGGAGGCCTCAGTAAATTGAAAATTGCAAATGAAATCCACTGGGCTTGAATTCATCAGCTATTATGTCAGATGACCTTTGGCAGCTGCTGATAAAAATGAGAGAATGTTAGCTCTGATCCAATTTTCAGCACTAACCATTCCTTTTCAAATCCATTCACAGTCAGGCAGCAGACACATGGGAAGTGAAAATGATAGGGTTTCAAGAGAACAGCATTGTGTTGCAGATTAAGATTTTCTCCCTCTATTTCTAGAGGTCGGCCCCCAGGTCCCTGTCTGGTATCTACCTATTGTCCAATCAGTTTCAATATCTGCTTCAGAGGACATGTTAGCCATCCTTACAGATAAGTGCTTACAGGAGAGAATGTTGGACTTAATAGTTTTGCTTAGGAGGCATCAAGGGTCGCAGTGTAGCAATATTGACTGGCACATGTTAGTTTAATCTGACATTCTAAGGAATGTGACACTAGATTCTTTCAGAGTTGTTGATCTCTCGGCGATTTTTGTTACCAGCTCTGGTTTTATAAAATTTATTTTTGCACAACTATTTATATTCATGAGTCAGGGAGATTCTAAAATGTCTATCATAGCCAAGTGAAGGCAGCCTAAGCTTGTCTAAATAATGTACGGATGTCAAAATTATGAAAACGGGAATCAATTGAATTGTGCCTCCTGTTTTTTGCAATCCAGTTAGAGGTAAATGTCATCAATAGTATTTCCGGGGCTATATTATCCTGAAATAAATGAGTTCCTACAGACTGGTAGGTTCCTCAACAAATGCAATAGATTTTTATCATGCAGGGGGAAAGATCAGACTTTTCCACTGAGATAGCATGAGCCAGCAAAATAATACTATGGATAGCTGGATAGCTGAGTCATCAGTATGATTTCTCCATCTCTGAAACACAGAAGCCTTCTGAAAAAAATACAAAAAACTGAAGTCAATAATTTATTCCTCCTTTCACTGTTCAGAAAAGAAAAAGAATTCTCTTTTTATCTTTGTTTATTGAGGGAACAGTCCAAAACAAATGTGAAGTCAAGAAGCATCAAATAATTGAAATCCACATATCATTATCAGCCTTTTCCAAAAAATCTAATAAACTGAAAAATATTATATCTGCACTTATCTAGGTTTTGTTGTGTCCAGATTTACTTCTATGTTTTCCCTTGATACTCTCTTGGTTAACATTATATTAAAACAGGTTTTTCCATATTAATAGGTTTGCAAGAATACTTTTCATTGCACAGCAGTTGCTTTCTTTCTAATACACCATTCTATGGTATACTAGAGGCTCAGTGCACAAAATTCATGCAGGTGTGGGGTTCCTAGGCCTGGCTGGCAATCAGAGCCAATTGGGGCTGGGCTGATAGGGGCCTAAAGGCTCCAGCAAGGTCAGGAGAGGAGGTGAAAGTTGCCAGGCTGGGTGCAGAAGAACAGACACCAGACCCCGATGCCACCCTCACACTCTGCTACCACATGGTTCCCTGCCTTCCCACCCCTCCTCCGTCCCTCACCACCATGCCACCACTGGGGCCTGTTGGCATGGAAGAGGGACAGGGGGAGGGATCGTGAAAGGTTGGCTGCCAGCCCCTTTGGCCCTTTTGGAAAAGGGCCGCATTGCCACCACCCACCCCTGGTTTCCAATCCCAGTCATTCCGGTGGTTCATATATATACAGATGGCACTATAAAGACACTTGGGCTTTTATATATACAGATGGCACTATAAAGACACTTAGATGACTCTTCTAAATACCACTTGGAGGAGTGGTTGCTGGGAGAAGAAGGAGAAGAATATGATTCAACAGGCTTCCTTCATGAGAAAAGCAAAGTAGGGTGGGACAAGATGGCAGCCAAACAGACGAACTTGTTCTGAGCCTGGTCCCAGAACAGATAGGGGCAGTGTCTGAGAGTCGCTCAGGGAGTATTGATTGGCAAGCTAAGGGGTAGCAGAACTCTAAAGGAAGGTATAGGTCCACTGGACAGGATTTCCTGACCAAGCAGCCAGCACTGCAGGGGCAGAGACCTCTCCTGGAGCTGCTAGCTCAGAGGGAAGGCTGCACGATCTTACCAAGAAAGGAGGATCTTCTCTGAGGCTTGGAGACCATCAAACAACTGTGACGCCCCAATCGGCGCAAACACGTGGATTCAAGGAGTTTTTCAATCACCCATGGAAAGGTCAGAGTTTGTGGGAATAACATGAGGGTTCTGGGTCACTGCTCCACTGGCAGTGATTGTAGCCGCTGAGCGCCCGAGCGGCCCCCGCACCGAGCTGCGCCGAAAGAGGCTACGGCTGCAGAGAGAATCCTGCGCTGCAAGACCCAGTGCAGGGTTTGGCGTATTCTTCCCAAAAATCAGGACTTTTTTAAAACGCCAAGGGACACGGGACAAATTGTTAAGAATCGGGATTGTCCCACCAAGGACAGAACATCTGGACACCTTGGCGCAGACCCACCCTGCACCTGATCCCCTTCACCCCCTTGCTTCTGAGTACTAGGGAAGGACAGTTGGGCATATCCTGGGAGACTGCAGGAGGAAATTGCCTTCCTGGAAACGGGGGATCAGAGCAAAAAGAGAGTCTGGGAGCCAGCCGGCACCCTGGCAGCCTACTGGGACAAAACATAAAGCCATAGAGAAAGAAGGCTAGAGCAGCCAAAAAGACTGGGAAGTCAAACCAGAAACACTGCCACCTAGGGGAAGAATTACAAACTGCCTTTCTTTTTTATTGTTCCCCTTTTTTCCTTTCCTTTTTTTTTTATTACTTTTAATTAATCAAAAATAAACGGACACAAATAACTAAGATATAACCTACTTAAAATTAAGGACTACCTTACAAAACTGAGGTGCAGTGGAATGCTGAGAACTGCAATACTGTCTGGACAGAGAATCAGGCGTGCCAAATAGAATAACAGAGGAAGTGAATGACCACTACTGGACATTTTTATGCTAATTTTTCTATTCTTTATTTTATTTTCATTTTTTATATCTTTTACTTAAGAAATGAATTTTTTTCTTTTTCCTTACTTGATTTTACCTTTTCAATTATTACATTTTTCAGTCTCAATCATCATTATTACTACTGCTATTTTGCATTTTTTTTGTTTCCTTTTTCTTCTTTTTTTTCTCTTCAGTACCATTTTATTTTCTCTATTTTATATTGGGATTAGTCTTCATTCTATTTTAATCTCTACTATAGCATCTTTAACCCTATCTCAACTCAACCTTTACACTATCACTCTCTTATTAACCTTTACCCTTTTCATCTCCTGTTTATCTTATCCTTTTCCAGCTTTAGTTTTTCCTTATTCTTTCTGTATACCCCCTGCTAAAACTCTCACTGTACTTATAGACCTAATTTCCAATCCACTGCTCCAAGTGTATAAATACCACTCTCTTCACTATATTAACTAGTTAAAAACAAAAACTAAAAACTGTTCTCCTCTCTATCCTTTTGTCGTTGTTTACGTGAATGTTGATTATAGTGAATTTTTATGCTTTTTAGTGAAATTGTTACGCTTATTCTTGTGTTGTTATTGTTGCTTTGTATTTTTTAAAATCCTTTATTTTTGTTTGTTTTTTACTTCTGTTTATCATAGCCTTGCTTAATAATAGTGGACATTGTAGTTTGTGTTAATCTCCAAGTATTGTTGCTGGCATTTGCTGAGATTAGTGGTTGTTCTATGGGAATTTTCTACACACATATATATAGTATGTTTCCCCTTTTCTCTCTTAGTATGCTGCTGCTGCTGCTTCTTCTTCTTCTTCTCTCTCTCTCTCTCTCTCTCTCTCTCTCTCTCTCTCTTTTTTTCCTGTTTTCCATCTTCATTTTGACATTACTTTTTTTCTTCTTTTTCTATCTCTTTATCCTTTTTTTTTACCTTACTTCTTTCTCTCCTATCCCCTAATTTGCCTTTCTCTAGTGGTCACCTTTATTAGAGGTTATTAATATCACAAATACATTCCTGTTAAGTGCCTTTGTGTTGTACTTGGTAGTGTTGTATTTTGTGCCTTTAAATCAATGCAGGAGAAGGAACACCACATATCCAGACATCCTGAAAAGAGAGACCATGGGGAGACAAAGAAATAGCCCGCACACGAAAGAAAAGCAGGCATCACCAGAAAAGGAAGTAAACGAGTTAGAGGCAAGCAACCTACCAGAGCAAAAATTCAGAGTAATGATCATAGGATGGCTAAAAAGAATGGAAGAGAAATTTGACGATATGAATAAGAAACAAGAGGAAATGAAGAAGAACCAAGAGGAATTGAAGAAGAACCAACAGGAAATGAAAATGAACCAAGGAGAAATGAAAAATGACATCGCTACTATGAAGAACTCAATAAAAAGCATCAAGAGTAGACTAGATGAAGCAGAGGACCGCATCAGTGAGCTAGAAGACAAGATGGGGGAAAAAATACCCAATTAGAGCAGCTTCTGGGGAAAAAAATTAAAAAGCAGGAGGAGAGCCCAAGGGAACTTTGGGACAATACAAAACAAAACAATAGTAGAATAATAGGGATCCAGAAGGAAAGGAAACTGAGGAAGATATGGAAAACGTATCTCAAGAAATAATGACAGAAAACTTTCCTGAGATAGAGAAGAAAAAACCAACACAAATCCAAGATGCTCACAGAGTCCCAAGCAAAATGAATCCCAGAAGAACGACGCCAAGGCACATTATAATTAAATTGGCAAACTCCAGTGACAAAGTAAGAATCTTAAAAGCAGCCAGAGAGAGACAGACAGTTACATATAAAGGAACCTCCATCAGACTAGCAACTGATTTCTCTACAGAAACTCATCATGCCAGAAGGGAATGGGATGAAATATACAAAGTCATGCAAAGGAAGAGTCTGAATCCAAGGCTATCACTCAAAATTGAAGGTGTAATCAGGAGCTTCACAGACAAAAAAAGACTAAAGGAATTTATCTCCACCAAAGCAGCAATGAAAAAATGCTACTGTAAAAATAAAGAAATAGGAAGTGAAGAAGGAACACAGGGGTATAGGATAAAAATGGTGTCAAATGAGTACCTATCAATAATATCTTTAAATGCAAATGGATTAAATGCTCCAATCAAAAGACATAGGGTAACAGATTGGATAAGAAAAAAAGACCCATATATCTGTTGTCTACAAGAAACCCACTTCAAAAAAAAGACACTCACAGACTGAGGGTGAAGGGATGGAAAAAGGTTTTCCAGGTGAATGGAAATGAAAAAAAAAAGCTGGGGAAGCAATACTTATATCTGACAAATTAGATCTCAGAGTGAAGGACATAACAATAGATAATGAATGCCACTTCATAATACTGAAGGGAGCAATCCAACAAGAAGAAATAACCCTGGTAAATATATATGCACCCAATTTGGGAGCACCCAAATACATTAAAACAAAAAACAAAAACAAAAACTGCTGGAGGACATTAAGGGAGAGATTAATAGCAATATAATCATAATAGGAGATCTAAATACCCAACTGTCACCCTTGGAAAAATCATCTAAATAAAAAATCAGCAAAGAAATATCAATCCTAAATGACTTACTAGACCAGATGGAATTAATCGATGTCTTCAGAACATTCCACCCCAAAGCCACAGAATATACATTCTTCTCAAGTGCACATGGGACATTCTCAAAGATAGACCACATTTTGGAAAATAGGCAAAGTCTCTTCAAGTTAAAGAAGATAGAAATCATATCAAGCATCTTCTCAGGTCATAGTGGCATAAAACTGGAAATTAACTACAATAAAAATAATCCAAAGAAATCAAATGCATGGAGACTAAACAGCATGCTATTAAACAAGGACTGGGTTACCAGAGAAATCAAGGAAGAAATTAAAAACATCCTGGAAACAAATGACAATGAAAACACAACAATCCAAAATTTATGGGACACAGCAAAAGCAGTTTTGAGAGGGAAGTTCATATCCCTACAAGCCTATTGCAAAAAACAAGAAAAAAATGGTAACAAATTATCTAACTCTACAACTCAAAGAGTTAGAAAAAAGAAACAAGAAAAGCCCAAGGTAAGCAGAAGGAAGGAAATAACAAAAATCAGAGCAGAGATAAATGAAATAGAGACCAAAGAAACAATACATAAAATCAACAAAACCAAAAGCTGGTTCTTTGAAAGAATAAACAAGATAGATGAACCTCTAGCCAGGCTAACCAATAAACAAAGAGAGAGGACTCAAATAAACAAAATCAGAAATGAAAGAGGTGAAATAACAACAGACCCCGCCAAAATACAAAGGATTGTTACAAAATACTATTAACAACTCTATTCCAACAAACTGAACAACCTGGAGGAAATGGACATATTCCTAGAAAAATACAACCTTCCAAAACTCAATCAGGAAGAATCTAAAATCTCAATAGACAAGTGACTTGGGAGGAAATTGAAACAGTCATCAAAAAGCTTCCAGCAAACAAAAGCCCAGGGCCAGATGGCTTCACAGGAGAGTTTTACCAAACATTCAAGGAAGAACTAAAACCTATCCTCCTCAGACTATTCCAAAAAATTCAAGAGGAAGGAACACTTCCAAACTCCTTCTATGAAGCCAGCATCACCCTAATACCAAAACCAGATAAAGACAACTCAATGAAAGAGAATTATAGGCCAATATCCCTCATGAACATAGATGCCAAAATCCTCAACAAAATTTTAGCAAATCGGCTCCAGCAGAACATCACAAAGATCATACACCATGACCAAGTAGGATTTATTCCAGGAATGCAAGGATAGTACAATATCCACAAATCAATAAACGTGATACATCACATAACCAAATTGAAAGATAAAAATCATATAGTCATATCAATTGATGCAGAAAAAGCATTTGATAAAATCCAACACCCTTTCCTGATAAAAACTCTCAACAAAGTGGGAGTACAAGGATCATACCTCAACATAATAAAAGCTATATATGATAAACCCACAGCCAACATCATACTCAATGGGCAAAAACTAAAACCATTCCCTCTAAGAACAGGAACAAGACAGAAATGCCCACTCTCGCCACTCCTGTTTGACATAGTACTGGAAGTACTAGCCATTGCAACTAGACAAGAAGAGGACATAAAGGGCATCCAAATTGGAAAAGAAGTAAAGTTACCCTTATTTGCAGATGGCATGATATTGTACCAAAAAAAAGACCCCATTAAAAAACTAATTGACTTAATAAATGAATTTGGCAATGTAGCAGGATACAAAATTAACGCCAAGGAATCTATGGCATTTCTATACACCAACAGTGAACTTACAGAAACAGAGACTAAAAAAGCAATTCCATTTACCATCGCACCAAAAAAATTAAGATACCTAGGAATAAACTTAACTAAGGAAGTAAAGGACCTGTATGTGGAAAACTACACGACACTGAAAAAAGAGATAGAGGAAGATGTAAACAGATGGAAGAACATACGATGTTCATGGACTGGTAGAATCAACATCATCAAAATGTCCATACTTCCTAAAGCAACCTATAGGTTCAATGCACTCACCATTAAAATACCAGTGGCATATTTCACTGACCTAGAAAGAACTCTTCAAAAGTTCATTTGGAACAATAAAAGACCCCGAATAGCCATAGTAATCCTGAGAAAGAAGAGTAAAGTAGGAGGGATCTCAATATCAGACTTCAAGCTGTATTACAAAGCCACTGTTCTCAAAACAGCCTGGTACTGGCACAAGAACAGACATATAGATCAATGGAATCGAATTGAGAACCCAGATATCAACCCAAATCACTATGCTCAATTAATATTTGACAAAGGAGGCACAAATATACAATGGAGTCAAGACAGTCTCTTCAATAAATGGTGTTGGGAAAATTGGACAGATTCATGCAAAAGAATGAAACTAGATCACCAACTTACACCATACACAAAAATAAACTTTTACAGCAAAAGAAACCATCTGCCGAAACTGGTTTGGCTCAGTGGATAGAGTGTTGGCCTGCGGACTGAAAGGTCCCAGGTTCGATTCCGGTCAAGGGCATGTGCCTTGGTTGCGGGCATATCCCCAGAAGTCAGTGTGCAAGAGGCAGCTGATCTCTCTCATCGATGTTTCTAACTCTCTATCTCTCTCTCTTCCTCTCTGTAAAAAATCAATAAAATATATTTTAACAAAAGAAAAGAAAAGAAACCATCAACAAAACAACAAGAAAGCCCACTATATGGGAGAACATATTTGCAAATGTTACCATTGATAAAGGTTTAATCTCCAACATTTACAGACAGCTTATACAACTAAATAAAAGGAAGATAAATGATCCAATTAAAAAATGGGCAATGGATCTAAATAGAATATTTTCAAAAGAAGACAGAAGGAAGGCCAAAAGGCACATGAAAACATGCTCAAAGTCACTAATTATCTGAGAGCTGCAAATCAAAACAACAATGCGGTACCATCTCACACCTGTCAGAATGGCCAACATCAGCAAATCAACAAACGACAAGTGTTGGTGAGGTTGCGGAGAAAAAGGAACCCTTCTGTAATGCTGGTGGGAATGCAGACTGGTGCAACCACTATGGAGAACAGTGTGGAGTTTCCTCAAAAAACTGAAAATGGAACTCCTGTTTGACCTCCTAGGAATATATCCCAAGAAACTAGAAACACCAATCAGAAAGGATATATGCACCCCTATGTTCATAGCAGCACAATCTACAATAGCCAGAATTTGGAAACAGCCTAGGTGCCTGTCAGCAGATGATTGGATCCAAAAACAATGGTACATCTACAGTGTAGATTCTACACAATGGAATACTATGCTGCCATAAAAAAAAGGAATTCTCATCATTTGCAGCAACCTGGATGGAATTGGAGAACATCATGTTGAGTGAAATAAGCCAGTCAATGAAAGAGAAACACCACATGACCTCACTCATTTATGGATAATAAAGAACATTAGAAAGTAATGAACCAAAAGATAGATATAGAGACAGTAAAGCAACAAGCAGACTGTCAAATTACAGTGGGGAGGGGAGGGAAATCTGGGGTAGATAATAGATCAACCGAAGGACTTGTATACATGCATATAAGTACAACCAATGAACACAAAACTCTGGGGAGGAGAGGGCAATGTTAAAATATGTACACAGATAATAATTTAATTTTAAAAAATGTAAAAAATAATAAATAAATAAATAAATAAATAAATAAATAAATAAATAAATAAATGCAAAGTAAGTGCATATGTATCTATAGGGTGTATATTATCCATATAGTATGCCTTTAAAAAAATAATTACTTAAAGTTAATATCTCAGTATTGTTTTCCCTACTTTTTCCTGGTGATCTTAAGTCCTGTTAAGAGAAGGCAATTGTCTGTTGTCAATGAAACGCCAAAAGTGATGTTCAAAACAAAGCTATTTGCACGTTAAAAGTTGACTATTATTGAATAACATTTTAAAGGACTCAAAATCAAGCTGTAAGTAAGGATTGGATCTAAAATGAAGAGAGACAACCTAATCAAAAGGTATGGATTTGGGGCTGCCATTGATTTTTCCCAGATAATTTATTTTCTAGGCTTTTATTTTTTAACCAAAGAAGGCACACATTTTAGATTCATAGATTTAGAAAGCCTTGAAAAATGGTTTCCTGGCCCTGTCCACCTCTGTCCATTTGGACCCCAGGAAAGTGATGACCTGGCTGGCTCTGTAACAACACCTCTGCAACTCTGAGTGATTTAGCTAAACTCCCTTCTGACAGCACAGACAGCAGCTCATATCACAGCTGAAGTCTGCATCTTCACAAATTTATCAATGACTGCTGTCACACATTGCTCAGTTCATGTAGCAGGACTTTTGTTTCTTTATGTTATAGTTCTCTCGAACCTCTACCTGCCTTTAGGTTTGCAAGTGATACTTCCACTACTTCTAAAGAAGGAAATGTCTTAAGAATGCACGTGTTCTTAGGGGACTGCGACTGTGACAGGCCTAAGCCATTCCGTTTGGACCTGGTCAGCTAACAAGTCCTTGCCAGAAGAAACAGCAGCACCCACACTTGGCGGGGCCCTCGGGCCTGGCTTTCGGCCATTGCGATCTGCGTGATCAGATAGATGAAGCAATTAGATAGGCCTGTTAAGTCTTATGTCTTCATTATTGATTTATAGTATGAACTCAGCATGATTATTGAGCCAGACCAGCCAGCGAAACAATTGAGTTATCAATTTATACATAGGCATATATTTCCAATTTATATTTGGGGAGGATATATATATAGATATGCCATTCTTTCTGAGATTTTGTCCAATGGCTTCAACAGAAACTTGGATAACTTATTGTTCCCACCTCCTGACCTTTCATTGCCATTTCTTTTAGAGAAATACTATCCAGGACAACTTCCTGTTGTGATGGAAATGTTCTCTGCCCTGTCCAGTACTAGCCACATGTGGCTATTGAGCATTTGGAATGTGACTGGTGTGATTGAGGAGCTGCATTTTTATTTGACTTTAATTTTAATAGCCATATGTAGCTAGTGGCTCCCATGTTGGACAGTGTAGGAGCTTTATAGCATACTAAACTTTTCTCCTCCCTTCATCAATTGTGCTTGTCAAAATTCTACCTCTCTTTCAATACCCTACTTAAATAGGGCCTCTTTTGTAAAGTATTGATTTTCACACCTTCACATTTCCCCATCTCTCTGAATACGTATCATTTTTTTACCCTTGATCATTTTCTGCCTCGCATTGTGATCACCTGCTCTACTATACTACAAGTTCCTTGAGGACAGGGGTCATGTCCACCAGGTGATGTGCTTGCTGCAAGAAATACTTGAGGAATTAAATGGAGTTGTAGGTTTTCTAAAAAGAGAGGACATTATTTTGTATATGCATGCTACTCAGGGGAGCACTGACACTTTGTCATGCCTTCTTTTTCAAATGAATTTAGGAAAAGTCTTATTTTCCTTTCCTGGTTTATCTATTAGCACCAGGGTAGGAGTGTAAAACAAAACTGTTATATTTTCTCCTCCTGAATGTTGGCGAGACTTCTTTCTCATCTTCATGGATAATAACATAATTCTGTACATGTAGGAAAAACTCAGTAAGTACTATCTGAGTTAATAAATAAAAGAATGAGAATTATTATCCAAGTTTTTAATATCTTTGTAAGTCCCTGATCATGTAGTTATACTTCCATTGTCTTCTTTTTATTCTATGATTGTTTGTTTGTTTATTTATTTATTTTTATTGATTTTAGAGAGCAAGGGATAGGGAGAGAGAGGGATAGAAACATCAATGATGAGAGAGAATCATTGACTGGCTGCCTCCTGCACGGTCCACATTGAGGATCGAGCCCGTAACCCAGGCATGTGCCCTTGACCGGAATTGAACCAAGGACCTTTCATTCTGCAAGCTGACACTCTACCTACTGAGCAAAACCTTCTAGGGCACATTATTAGAATGTTATAAAAACTCCTTCTAGAATATTCACATAAAATTATATTCAATAACAAACTCTAAGAACTGCTCTGCACCTTGATTGTGGTAGTCATTGTACAGCAGGATGTGTTTGTCAAAACTCAGAACTGTATACTTAAGAAGGTGAATTTTGCTCTAGTATCTTTGACTCATTGGATAGAGCTTTAGCCTGAAGAATCCTGGGTTCAATTCTAGTCAAGGGCATGTACCTGGGTTGCAGGATCATTCAGGAGGAAACCAATCAATGTTTTTCTCCCTTTCTCTTCTATTCTCTCTAAAAAAATCAATGGAAAATTATCTTAGGTGAGGATTGAAAAAAAAAAGTGTGAATTTTACTACATATGTATTTTTCAAAGGTGGGTAAAAATATTATACATGTTAATGTATGCTTACAATTTTTAAACAGCTGTATAGCACCTAGCACTAAATTGATGATACTTATGTAATACTAATTTTATTCCTTTGTATGTTTCTATGATGACATATGACATATAATTGACTTTTAGGAAATAGTAAGGTTTATCTAAGACAACTCTGCTATGATTAAAAGTTAGAAGACTGTTTTAAAAACAGTTACTAATTAGATATATGACTAGTAATTACCACATTATCTTATAATAGCTTACACTTACTGAATACATCCTATGTGCAAGGCACTATTCTCAGTATCCTATTTAGGTTAACTCATTTAATCCTTCAACAACCTGATGATGTCAACATTATTATCCCCACTTTAAAGATAAGGAAACTCAGGCACAGAAAGATTTGTAACTTAGCAAAGGTCACAGCAGTTAAAGTGACATTAGATCATAGTAGATTCTCCATAATTTTGGGTACATACGAATTTTAGCATAGTAGAGACAGGAGATAATTTTAAGCAACACATATTGGCTCTTACGACCTTAGCATCTCTGAACTGGTAGTCTCTTCAATAAAGAAGGATAATACTATTTTCTTCCCATCTCACAGGGAAGGCTGCTCTGAGTGTGAAATGAGATATTAATATGAAAATGTGAGTACTCCTTGACTAATTGTGTTGCCCTTTTACATTAAGCTTGGTGGGCCTTTTGGTGTTTAGGAAAAGTCATCGACCCCAAATGTGCCTCATTTGCTGCTGAGAGGTCCTCCTCACTCCCATTTTCATAGCCAGTCATGATCAACCCGAAGAAACGTTTAGGCTGTTAAGTCTTCACTAGAGGCCTGGCACATGAAATTCGAGCATGGGTATGATCCTTAGGCCTGGCCTGCGATCAGAGCCATCTTCACCTGCTACTGACTGCTGTGCCTCCCCCACCACCACCACCCACCTCCGGTTTCTCATTTGACATCTTTCACCCTAGGTGGGCCCAGCCCAGGATATACTTCAAGCCTGTGTAGGAGTCTGTGATTCCCCCAGTGGAGGCCCATTCATGGAAAGTACTTTTTGTGGAATTTCTTTCAGGTAAGGGATGAGGTGTGGGCCCAATGCCTGAGAGAGTTCCAGGGGAACAGTGGCACTTTCAGGTTCATTCTGATCACCCCTGAACGTTCACTGCATTTATTCATTGGAGGATTTTACTTGCAAGGTCCTGGGGCATGACTACCCATCCCACAAAAATGTCCCATTAGATTTCAGGTCGCATCACCACTGAGGAGCGTAAGATCAGGTGCTTTAAGCAGAGAACATGGAATTCTGAACAGAGTTAGACTTCAGCAGCATCAGGACACAGGTTTCTCAACAGCCCACCTAACCAAAGCCTGCTACTTTGCTGATGGCTTCTCCCTCCCCCTCACGGAGCAGGTGGGGAGGAATGAGGAGCAATTGTCTGCAGCTGTGAGCATGCCTGTGTCTCAAAGAATGCCAGCCAGCCAGGGGGAGGAACCAAGAGGTTGGCGGTTCCACCTGCTTGCCGGCTCCACCCACTGCTGTCACCCACCCCCGGTTCCCTGTTTGCCATCAGCCAATTGGAGCCTGTGGGCTGGGAGCAGCTCTTGCATTGAGTGTCTGCCCCCTAGTGGTAAGTGCACGTCATAGCGAGTGGTTGGTTGTTCAGTTGTTCAGTTGTTCCACCTTTTGGTCTATTTGCATATTAGGATTTTATACATATAGATTACTGATTTATGGAAAGGAACAACAAAGATTTCAATCTGCTGACACCTAATTATACAGCAGAGATCTTTGGGCCATGTTCCCCTTGTGAAAAATCTGGGAAAGAGGAAAAGGAAGATCAGATGAGAAGGGGAAGAAATGCAGGTTGAAGGGAAAGGTAGGAGAATCCACCAGAACCCAACATTTCAGCACTTCCCTCTCCCACTGCCTTCTGTCAAACTCACAAGACACTGGCCACTGAATGGGTTACTAGTGTAAAACTTTTTTTAAAAAATGTTAAAATACTTCATGTTAGAGCACTTGGAAATTGTTTCTCATTCCCTTAAATATGTATATGGAATATGTGGGACTTTTAAAAATGAAGTTAAATTGTTCTACCAAGTATTACTTTAAACATTTTACACCTATTCATTGTCTGTGAATAAATTACTTTAATGGGATCACATATCCATATACTTAAGTTTGTTAGTCTATAAATACCCAACATTATGTCTAAACAGATTTACAACTATAAATCACACTGTACTTACTAATCAGCACCTTCTACCAACATATTGTATTAATTTCCATTTCATAAAAGCAATCATTTAGATGAATAAGAGCTGGTGGACTTAAGGAGTTCAGGTTAGGTAGATATCTTAAAGAAATAAAGCTGATTATATTAAAATATAAAATACTTGCTGTACTTTTTTTATGCTTCTTATGAAACAACCTCCTGAGGATTGTGCATTTTTATTAAGTTGGTAAGGGGAAAAGCTTTCAAAGTCAGAAGAAAATTGTTTTTGTCAAGGAATATTATCTATGATGCAAATCTAAAGCTGATATTGGCTATTCCTTTTGATTGTGAATAATAATAATGGTAGTAGCTTTTATTCCTTAAGTGTTTACCATGTGCAAGAATAATGCAAGGTATATAACTCTAGCTAGTACAGTCAGCCCCCAAATCCAAGTTTTTAATAAAAAAAAAAACAATATCTGGCCAAAACCAGTTTGGCTCAGTGGATAGAATGTTGGCCTGAGGACTGAAAAGTCCCAAGTTCAATTCCTGTCAAGGGCGTGTACATTGGTTGCGGGCACATCCCCAGTAGGTCTCTCTCATTGATGTTTCTAGCTCTCTATCCCTTTCCCTTCCTCTCTGTAAATAATCAATAAAATATATTTTTTAAACAATATCTGATAGATATCTGTAGCAGCTGATACGAGCCTTCCTGGCTCTTCTTTGTGGCTTTCCTCTAAATGATAATTCAAACACACACCTTTCTTCCATTGTGCAAATTTGTCATCTCAAGACCTCTCACTTCTAGCAGTGTAGGTGAAGTAGAGAGAACTTCTACCTGCACCCTGCCTGCTAATAACATATCACTTCTCTACATTCCATCAGTGAGATTAGTCATATGACCTTTCCGAGCTGGGAAATATAGTTTAACTCCATGCCATGATGGTAAACCCATAATGTGTCTTTCACAGCCAGGCACTGGGCTTATATATATTAACTCATTTGATGTTTCTAAGAACCCTGGGAGGAATATACAGTGGTTAGGAGTATGGAACCTGGAGCCAGACTGCTGGTGTTTAAACTCTATGACTTGCTGTGAACACAGGCAAGTTACTGGACCTCTCCTTGTCTGTTTCTTCATCTCCAGGGTGGGAATAATAGTAGTACCTAGCTAAGAGAGTATTGCTGAGAGCTTTAAATTACTTTATACATTTCAATTACCTAGAACATTTCCTAGCAAATGGCAAACTCTCAATACTAGCTCTTGGTTTCTAAGGCAAGTAAGCAGTTATAATAAATAAATATTCATTATTAGAACGACTCCAAATCTAGTTTGGGTTAAACCACACAGAACATCTTTATTTTGTATGGAGTTTCAATCCCAAGGATGCAGATGATAGATTCATATTTTATTCTTTTTTATTGTGATTAAAGCTAGAAAGAGAGCGCTCTCTCTCTCTCTCTCTCTCTCTCCCTCTCTCTCTCTCTCTCTCTCAGCTTAAAAGCATGATCTTTTGAACCTTTGCATTTTCCTCTTAAGATTCTAATTCTTACCATGTTGCAGTGACAGAATGACAATGGAGGTTATTTTTATTTTTGTTTTACTATTTGGCTCCCACAATGACCATATCCTACTACTGAGGAATATCTCTTAAACTTCACATCCATGAATAATCAGATCACTCGATTTGATTAGTGCTTCATCACTGATAATACATTTTTACATTCATCAGAGGACTTACGGTTCTTCCTGTACCATTTTCCTTTTGCCCAGGCTGTCTCCTTGCCCCACATATATGTTCAGACTGTCAGGTTCAAATCCCAGTTGCTTCACCATGTCACTTAACTTCTCTGACCCTCACTTTCACGACTATAAAAAGAAAATAACACTAGTAACACTTCAAAGAACATTAATGAGAAGATGCAGGTAAAGCACATACTAAGTGCTCTACAAATTTGTTTTTAACACTCCTCAAAATTAGTATTTATAGAATATAATTTTAAAATGCCATCATCATAAGTATTCAGACAAAAGCATTAAAATGCATACACAAGTGTCCTAGTCTGATTGGCTCACTGGATAGAGCATTGGCCTACAGACTGAAGGGCCTCAGGTTCAATACTAGGCAAGAGCACATGTCCAGGTTTCAGGCTTGGTCCCTCTACTGGAGATGTGCAGGAAGCAGCCAATCAGTGATTCTCTCTCATGATTGAGGTTTCTATCTCTCTCCCCCTCTCCCTTCCTCTCTGAAACAATAGAAATATTTAAAAATGCATACACAAGTAATTGTTGCATGTCTATAGCATGCCACTGAGGACACATTTATTTGTAAGGTTTTCAATTAACATATGTTTATGAGGGGTGGCAGGGAGATTATTTGCAATCCTGACAAAGTTTGGATTTTTCATTCATGGAAGAAGGAACAGACATTATGCAGTTATTGCTGGGACCGGATGATGTCTCTCTATCACATGTGTCAAACACAAGGCCCGCGGGCCAAATCCGTCCCGCCAGGCCTTGCAATGTGGCCCGAACCGCGCTGTCATCACTGCACTCCGCTGCGTTTCCATCACAATGACAGTTTATGACTGTTCAGTAAACCATTCGGCCCGAGATTTAGGCTGGATTTTAGATTTTGGCTCCTTCTCTGATTGAGTTCGACATCTAGAGTCTAGATGTTGACAGACACAAACATGGTCCACAGAAGGATAAAGGGAAAACTGGTGCTCAAAGGCAGATAAAGAAATGACAGAGAGAAAAGAGAGCACTGACTAGTGCTGCCCCTCTTACCCTCATCAATGGACAATGAATATCTATCTATCTTTCCCTTCACTTAACCCTTTTATTCAACTCACAAAGAGAAAAGATGCTCTTCTTGGTGACTGCAATTTCCAAAGAAGGATAAGTCATGTTCCCTTTCTTTGAAACAGAAAATGGAGAATTCCGTAGAGAAAATACCGATTGATTTTTCTTCTGAAATAAAGGGATGTTAGGTGAAATCAAAAAACGATACAGAGTAAATACAGCAGGCTTCATTTAAGTTGGTAAATTGGAAAATTCCTAGGGAAACATTAGACAACTAATATTGCCATTGTTCATATATTTGTATAGCTATTACTTTTCTATATAGCAACATACTTCACATAATATTGAAGAACTTTAATCACCTAAAATCACTTCAATGTGGTCAGTGACAATTTCATCACAGTTACACAATGAAACAATGGAAGATGTATTAATATTCAGGTACAATTGGGAAACACATAGTTACACTTGACTCTAATGACCAATTAGATTTTTTTGTCAAAAAAAAAAAGTGAGATATTGTGTTTTCTACAGTATATCTTGGTCACATGCTTTTCCATGATTAAGCCATCTCTTTGATGCATTAGTCACACACAATTTATACCTGGGTAGGGTTGTATGGCTCATCAAGAAATCTTTCTGTGAGACAGCATTACATAAGTAGGCTGCCTGATGTATTACTCCTTGTTATAAAAATGTTTATCTTTCCTGAATGTGATGATGAGCATTTGATTCATTTGTACATGTCTCTCTGAGGATGATTTATCAATGTCAATGGTACTTAGAGATCTGAGAGCAATTAATGTTGCTTCAAGAAAAATTAATATGGCAGCTCCACTGAAGGTATCCAGGGAAAACATTGATTCTTATATGGTTAGGATCACTTACTTTGTGGCTGAAACTCTAACAAGCCAACCTCAAGACTTCATTGTATTTTTGTGGGCAAATTAGAGGAAGAATATGGAGTGTGCACGGTTACCTTTATACAAAATTACCTAGCAGAGCCAAGACAAGCCATGTAAACTCACCTCTTTGCTTTTTCTTTTCTCTTGCAGTATGCAATAGCTGTTTAATGCTTAATATTAACAATTCAGAAATTTAAATTACTATTTGTTGTGCAAAGTAAAATATATTTGAGCCATAGCATGTTTCTGAATTCATCCAAATCATCACATAGTATGCCATCTGCTGATAAATTCTCTGCTTTAATCAAATGAATCTCAAAACTGCTCTTGCAAAGTAGTGGCAGGAAAGAAACAAGCTCTTCAGCAGATTCTGTATGGTGTGAGACAGGGGACAAGCAGGTGGTGAGTCAAGAAGTCTCTCCTGGCGGGAGGGGCAGGGAAGTGCAAAAGGGCGCTGGTGCCAGGTACAACTGCCCTTAAGCAGAAATTGGAGTTTGATGAGATTGCAAGGTGAGAAGACAGTGCTTACGTTGATTTGTTTTTATTAGGAAGTTGATGTGACATGCAAACTACCATGGATGTATATTGATACCTATTCAACTTTCATCGAAAATAAAATTTGCTTATTGAATCCTTCTGACCAGTTGATTCTTTAGCATGTATTTTGATAGAACTGAAGCGATGTGAGCAATTTATTTCACTCTCCCTAAAAGATAAAAGAAAATTATATACATATATTTTTTTGTTTGCTTGTCTGTGTGTGTGTGTGTGTATGTGTGTGTGTGTGTTTCATATTGCTTATGCTTCAAAAAGTCTCAACGTATTTCTGGGTTGAGAAGAGTCAGCTCCATGGAGGTATAGAAATGAACCCCAATTTTATGTGTATTAGGAAAATATATTATTCCTAATTTCCAGAGCAGTTGCATTTATCTATAGATAAATACATAAAAGTCAGGATTCTTTGACACTTAGGAAAAGTTAAGGGATAAAAACCTTCAAATAACATTAAGGGCTCCTGTGGAGCTGTGTTGCTACAGCATATTAATACAGAACTCTTCAGAATCTTAATTTACTTGAGCAGCCCCTGTAAAGATGTACGCCAGAGAGTGAAAGAGGTTGGCAGCCAGAGAACTAGATGCCAAACAGTTCCTCACTGACAGTGGCATCTGGACGGGGGGTTGGCCTGCCTCCGGGACTCTTGGCCAGCAGCACTGTTGTCTATACAGACGGCTGTGTATCTGTTCAAGACTCCAATAACGATGTGTGTGTATTTTGGTAGGCTATTATTTCTGGGCCAGAGATTTCATTTTTGCATCTGTTGGCACCAGCTCCCTATTCGCTGCCACCGCATCCCCACCCGCTGCTACATCTCAGTTTTCTGATGAAAAATATTGTGCATAAACAGAAACACATTAAAAGAAAAATGCTCCTCATATTCTCTTCTTAAGTCCAACAAAACATATAGGTATGGCATTGACATTGTTATAGGAGCTAGATGTTCTATCTTCATGTCCACAGGCCATGAATAATGTGAAATTTCCAATCTCAATGAAAACAATCTTCTTAATCTTTGCGGGGGTTTTATAGAACCTAATTATAGAACTATCAGATGTTACTTTATCAGAAATATAATGGACCATTAAGAAATTTAAATTCAAGTTATTCTTTCAATGTTTCCAGAGTAACAAGATTATTTTGTAATTTTATAAATGTAGATACTGCAGGATGGCATCAAGGATGGCCATGCATCAGAAGTCCTGCTTTATTGCACAGGGTAACAGTATCTAAACCTTTTAAGATTCCGCCACCACAAAGATTTGCTTGGAGGGCACTCCCACACTAACTTAATTGAAACAACATCTATCAGATGGCTCCTTTATAAGATGCTGGTGGATACAAAGTTGAAAATATATCTACCTGAAAAAGTTTATAACTTCTCCCCCCATTTTGATGAAGGAAAGTGGGAAAACTTTTAAACAAACAGCAAGGTTACACCAGGGAAAATAAATAAAGAAAATTGGATATTCCAAGCACTATATGGCATATGCTAGGAATGGAGGTATAGAAATGAACCCCAATTTTATGTGTATCTTATAGAGATATTTCAGTTGAGCTTAGTGTTTTAAAGCTGGAAAGGTCCATGCAGATCAGGTAATCTGATAACCTTCTTCTACACATACACACACACACACACACACACACACACACACACACACGGTTTTTAATTTATCTTTAATATTGAAAGTATTATCCCCCTTAATCCCCTCTACCCACTCCCATCCCCTCTTCAGGCCTTCCCCACACTATTGCCTGTCTATGGGCAGTGCATATATGCATATATGTTCAGTGGTTAATCTCTTTTTCTGCTTCCCCCTTCGCCCTGAAATACATCAGTCTGTTGCATACTTCAATGTCTCTAGACCTTTTTTGTTCATCAGTTCCTTTTGTTTATTAGATTTTACATATAAGTGAGGTCTTCCACCTTTTTTATGATGAAACTGATAGCCAAAGTGAAGAAGTGATTTGGCCATATATATACAGTAATTAGTATGAGGAAACAGATCTCTCTCATTGCTATTCCTCCTAATTTTAGAGCTATGATATAGTTAAAATGAAATTTTTAGGGAAGTTCTTTAACATGCCATGGCATAATTTCATAAGATAATAATAAAGAGTGAGGAGGAGAATCCAAGATGGCTGCTCGGGTAGGCAACTAGCCGCAGCTGCACACAACAATTTCAATAAAATACAACTAAAATATAAAATGGACATTACCCAGAACTACAGACAGGAAAGTTGACTGACTGGAAATTCTACAACAAGAAGCAAGGAGAAAACCAGAAGGAAGCGCGGAGGAGCTGTAAAAGCCCAAGGTAAGGAGACACTGCGCGTGGAGAGGACAGAGCCGGAGAGGAGGGAGGCCGAGTGCCTGGCTGGCGGTCCCAAGCGGGAAGGAGAGAAAAGCTCCGACTGTGCTGGGCCCAGCACCAACTGCTCTGAACCCCAATTCTAGGCCAGACCCCGGGGACCCAGGCTCATCCATAGGGAGCCGGGCTGTAAGGCGGGACTCCGGGGAAGCTGCGAAAGGAGGTCCCGGAGGCGCGCACACTGCGCGCAGAGAAGGGCCAGCCGGCCGGCTGTGCCGCGGGATTGCCCTGATGGGAAGGAGACAGGGGCTCCAGACTGCTCTGAACGCCACCTCCAATCCCACTACCAACTGAACTGAACCCCAATACCGGACTCATTGGGGGAGAATATACACAGTTTGGCAGCAGGCGAAAATCGAGGGCACCTTTCTCTCAGAGGCACTTGCAACAAGTACTGAAGGACCCTGAGTCTCAGGAGTCGCATAGGGCGGGGCTGACGGAAGCCAAGGCTGTAGGCTCCACCCTAAAACCCCACCCCATCAGGAAAGCTGCCTGTGAAAATGCCTAAACCAAATAGATCACAAACGAAAGAAATGGAGGACAAAAAGCGACTGGATATATTATAGAGTTCAAAACCACACTTATAAGGTTTTTCAAGAGTTTCCTAGAAAAGGCCGATAAAATAAATGAGACCTATGAGGATATGAAAAGGGATCAACAAGAAATAAAGAATACATTGTCTGAAATAAAAAATATTATACAGAGTCCTAAAAACAGAATGGAAGATCGCAAGAATCAAGTCAAAGATAAAGAGCCAGAAGACACTCCTCTGCAGAAGCTAGAAGGCAAGAGAATCCAGAAAATTGAAGATGATGTAAGAAACCTCTGGGACAACTTCAAACGATCCAACATCAGAATTATGGGGGTCCCAGAAGATGAGAGAGAGCAAGATATCAAAAACATACTGAAAGAAATAGTGACAGAAAACTTCCCCCACCTGGTGAAAGAATTGGACTTACAAGTCCAGGAAGCACACAGAACTCCAAATAAAAGGAATCCAAAGAGGACCACACCAAGACAAATCATAATTAAGATTCCAAGAGCAAAAGACAAAGAGAGAATATTAAAAGAAGCAAGAGCAAAGAGGGTAGTTACCTATAAAGGAGCACCTATACGATTGTCAGCTGATTTCTCAACAGAAACCATGCAGGCCAGACGGGAATGGCAAGAAATATTCAAGGTGATGAATAGCAAGAACCTACAGCCAAAAATAATCTATCCAGCAAAGCTATCACTCAGATTCGAAGGTCAGATAAAGAGCTTCACTAATAAAAAAAAAGCTAAAGGAGTTCATCACCACCAAACCAGAATTATATGAATTGCTGAAGGGGGTTCTTTCAGAAGAGAAAGTAAATAAAGATAAAAATTATGAACAACAAATACGTAACTATCAACAAGTGAATCTAAAAACCAAGGAAACTAAAAAAAAAAATCTGAGGAACAATATTAACTGTTGAATATAATAGAATCAGAGGTATGGAAGGGGAGTGAACTGTTTATTCTTGGGGAAAAGGGGAGAGGGGGATGTGGGAAGAGACTGAACATAAACTGTGCACCTATGGATGAGGACAATGGGGGGTGGGGAAAGGGCAGAGGGTGGGGTGAGAAGGGGGGGAAAGGAACATTTGTAATAATATGAACAATAAAAATTTATTTAAAAAAAAAAAAAAAAAAAAAAAAAAACGTGAGATAACTGCCAGCCTGGCTCCTGGAACTGAAGGAGGCTGGTATACATGCCTTCACAGTATTCAAGACCAGAGACAGCACATGGACACAGACAATGGGGCGGGGAGGATAGGAGGGGACCAATGGGGAGAAAAGAGGGACATATATAATAAAAAATTATTAATAAAAAGTATTAATAAAAGAAAAGAAAAATAATAAAGAGTGAACCAAAATTAGGGAGTTGATATGTAATGACAATGAGAGGAAGAATTTAGTTACTAGCATTACAAGCAATTCTCTATGGCCAAAGTGGCTAGGGCAGAACTCCCAGAAAGATAACTAAAACTCGGCTTGTAGGTGTTGCAGTTAATTGTGCAAATGGCATCTGCCACAACTTTTCTCTCTCCCTGTAGCCTGCAGATATCTTTATGGAGAAAGGAGGTATATCCAGAATCTTATGATGACCACAGTATCACCCCCAAAAGCCCCCTCTCCAACTGGGTAGTGTGCAATATAAGATTGTTTTCTGAATTAAATGAGGTATCAACATGTGATGGATTGGAGCCTTATTGAATTTGATAATCAACACCCAAAATCAATTAAAAGAGGCCAGGGAATCCTTAAATCAGAAGGACTTCTACATAACTCAAAAGAGTCTTCAGATCTGGAGAAAAAATATGAGAATTAGAAGGGAGGTTGGTCAACTATACACAAGGGTCGTCCATCTCACAGCCATCCTGGGAAAGGCCCTGGCCCAAGGACCCATCTGTATTAATCTTGCCCTTTTATTCCCTGTATTTTCTAGTGTTTGGATATCTGGAGCCTTGCTGACACTGGAGAGACTAACCCTCCCAGGGCTAGCTATCTCCAAGAGATAGCACACAACCCAAAGCGACTACAATTTCACTTGCAAGCCAACCAATTCAAAGCCCATACCCCCAACTCCCTCCTGTATCTAGCTTTTATACTCTGGGCCACTGTCCACCTGCCCTAATCACCCAGGGGCCAAGTACCAGACAACCATAGCTCCTAACCCTCAGAACCTGTTGGAATTATTCATACTGAGCCAGCTTACCCTACTTCTCTCATTCCTTCCCTCAAAAACCACAATTAAGGCCCTTTTCCATGTTCTTGCCTCACTCCTTCTGCCTCCTGTCCAACCTTGGTGCCTCCCTGTATGGCCCCTTTACACAGTTTTGTACCTCCTGTTCCTAGGGATTTGGAAACATAACAACTTCTTCCTTCGCAACAATCATTTCCATGTTTGGGTGATTTTCCAGATCTGATTAAAACAAATCCCATGGACATTTTGAAATCACCACTCAGGTACCAATGGCATCGAGCTATCACATCTCTATTAGACTGAAGTCTTTGAACGGTCTAAGCACACAACTGTCACCTACTGTTTCCTTTCCATTCTTATTGAATATCCTTCTGCTCTAATGCAGTATGTCAGGTGGCATAGCTATAGGAACAGAAAATTCTAGGGACTCTAGCACATTTCCCATTAGCAGATTAATATTTTAGTTTTCTGGGTTTCTTCATTAGTCTTGTGAGCTTGGTTAGTTCATTCCTGGCCAGCTCTTCATCAGGTTGGTCTTATGTGCCTATAGGGGGAGAATCATGGTCTAAAGCAGGGGTGGGGAACCTTTTTTCTGCCAAGAGCCATTTGGATATTTATAGCATCATTCACGGGTCATAAAAATTATCAACTTAAAAATTAGCCTGCTGTATTTGGTCAAATATTTAATTAACTCATCCGTAATGCCTTGGCAGGGCCAGACAAATGATTTTTCTGACCTTATATGGTCTACGGGCTGGATGTTCCCCATCCCTGGTCTAGTGCCTTGCTTCCCAGTATAGCCCTTGAACCAGCAGCACCAGCATCACCAGGTAGCCTGGTACAAATGTAGAGTTGAATCTCAGGCCCCATGCTAGACTTACTGAATCAGAATCTGTATTTTAACAAGATCCAGGTTACCCTACTTCTTTTTTCGTGTGCACATTAAAATTTTAGAAGCACAGGGATTAACAAACTTTTTCTGGAAAGAACCAAAAAAGTAAGTATTTTAGGTTTTGATGGATAGATGGTCTATAATGACACTACTTACTCAATTTTAGCAAAAAGCAGCCGTAGACAATATGGAAACAAATAAACATAACTATATTCCAATAAAACTTTATATATGGATGCTGAAGTTTGAATTTCATGTAATTTTTACATCACAAAAAATTTTTTTTAACCACTTAAAATTATTTTTTTTAATTCTAGCTTGTAAAGACTGTAAACATAGGTGGCAGGCAAGATTATCCTACTGGCCATAGTTTGCCCACTCTTGTTCTAGACCACAGAAAATTCAGTATGATCGAGTTATTCTATAAAGGGAGGCATTCCCAGTTGCTCCACCCCAAAATCCCATTTGCTGAATGGGATATTTCCTCTTTAAATTTTCAGAGATGTGCTTTTTTCTTGTTTTGAGCAAATGTGATAAAATACAATTAATTTATTTTAATAATTAAAAGTTTAAATTAAGGCTTTATAGGACCAAAGAATTCTAAAATATAGATGTAGAACTACAATTTCTGATTTGTTTCATGTATTATAGTTGGGGAGATTATTTGAACCTGAGAAGCAATGAGGAAATGACAGACCAATGACAGTCTTATAACAGTGCACACACATGCAACACATATGATCAACGCTCATGTAGCAAAGTGCAGACAGAAACAGGTATGTGGTATCTATCACCTGACTTAATCTATGTCTATATGTGCCAAGTTGCAGAAACCTTCTGTCCTCCAGGTTCTCTGTTACTATTTGTACTTGGAAGCAGGCCACAATCACCAGTCAGCTCTGCTACCATATAGGTAATCTGTCAGCCATAAAAATGGAATGCCTACCTCCACTGAGTTGGTTCATTTTTCCCAATGAGATAAGGCAATTGACAATGCAATTCCAATTAATGATATATAGTGAATTGGTGAATTCAAAATATTTTTTATGGTTTCAGTTATTAGATATTTTTCTCGGATTGGATTAATAAGATGCTTCTAGTAGTGATTTCAGATAATTAAAGCTCTCATATTGATACTCTTAAATTCTTAGATGTCCATTTCACAATAATAGTTCTATTGATATAATTTGAAAAAAATTACTTTTTATATTAAATCTTATGACATAAATTTCTAAGTGTTTATATTTATTCCCAGTTCTAAATCTTAGCTATATATCAGGATCACCTCCAGAATTTTTTAAGTCAATTTATTCTTATTCTATTGCCTCCCAAGCCCAATAGAATAAGAGCTGGTAGTAGGTGCTGACATCGCTATTAAAACTTTACCACAGCCAATTTGGCTCAGTGGATAGAGGGTCAGCCTGTGAACTGAAGGATCCTGGGTTTGATTCTGGTCCAAAGCATGTACCTTAGTTGCAGGCTCCCAGCCCTGGCCAGGGGCATGCAGGAGGCAACCAATCAATGTGCCTCTCTCACATCGGCATTCCTTTTCATCTCTCCTCCTTTCTTCCACTCTCTCTAAAAATCAAAGGGAAAAATATCCTCAAGTGAGGATTAAAAAAAAAAAAATTAACAAGTCATCCTAGCCAGTGTGCTAAATAGTTAAAGCATTGATCTGTGCACTGAAGGGCTATGGGTTCTATTCTCAGTCAAGGGCATATACTTGAGTTGCAGGTTCCAAACCCAGCCAAATCAGGGCACATACAGAGGCAACTGATCAATGTCATTTCAATGTTTCTCTCTTTGTCTCTCTGACTCAGTCTCTCCCCCTCCTTACTTCCCTTCCACTCTCTCTAAAAACCAATGGGAAAATATCCTCAGGTGAGGCTATTTTAAAAAGAAAAAAAAGACCTCCAAGGTTATATCAGTGTGTATTAGTTGAGAACCACTACTTTGGTAGCTACCCAATAAGAGAATTATTTTTTATTAAACATTGCCTTTTTTTCTGAAAGTTTTGTGCCTTTTTTTTTTTTCTGAAATGTTTGTTTTTCTGCCTTCAGCCACCACCATGTAAGGTTAATGTGCCATCTTTTCTCCTAATCTAGGATATTATCTATCTACTACACATTCCTGTCACCTAAATTAGCCTTCCTGCATGATCCCTTAAAAATACTGATCGGAGTCATTCAATGCTCTATGAGTATGGGGTCTTTCAAGATGTGGAAACATTATGACCCTATATAGATTGATAAAGAGATATTAGGCGCTCAATTTTTAACAATAAAAATCAGATACTGAATGTGGTCATGCCAGAGGTATAATTTTAATGAGACAATGTCTCTTCACTGAAGTGCCACACTTCAAAAGAGATCCTCTCAAAATAATACAATGCATAACACTCATCAGGGTAGCCTGTTAAAATGTAGGACCACACCTTGAAAATCACTCCTTCTAGAGCTCATTTTGGTGGATAAATCTCCCTCCAAGTAAAGCAATCCTATATAATAAAAGTGTAATATGCGAATCAACCAAACGGCAGAACAACCGGTCAGTGGGGGGCGGGGCCAGTGATCAGGTGTCACCAGGCCAACCAAGGCCCTTGCCAGCAGGCAGGGGAAGGGGACAGTGATGGGGTAGTGGGGGGCAGCAGCAACCGTCAGCAGTGGGTCGATGGAGGCTGGTGCCATCCTCTGATCGCCCACCTGGTTGCCTCCCGCAGAGGGAGGCCATGGGCGGCAGCAGCAGTGGCATGGCAATTCAGGCCAGGGCCACCCAGCACCATCCCTAGATAGGTCTGTTGGGATTGCCTCCCATAAAGGGAGCCCGTCAGTGGCCATGGTGCAATTGGGGGCAGGGCCAGCCATTTGCTGCCCACACCATCCCCTGTAGAGGGAGGCCAGGCTGTGGCTTAGGCCCACTCCCCACTCCCTTAAGCCATCAGTAGGACACCCCCTGAGGCTCCCAGACTGTGAGATGGGGCAGGCTGGGCTGAGGGACCCGCTCCAGTGCACAAATTTCATGCAACGGGCCTCTAGTAGATACATAATAAATTATAAAAATAGTATCGCTTTGATGTTATTTTTATTTTTATTGTTCATGCTTGGTTTTTTTACTACCTGAGTTCCACCAGAACATGGGACTGTACTAAGTAAACATTACTCAGATCTATGGCTACCATTACCCCGAGGTTTTTTTTTTTTAAGACATTCTTATGGATATTGGGAGGACTAAACTGTCTGCCCTCTTCTATAATAGCCTTAGCTCCACCCTGTCATTTCCAAATCACGTGCCTCTGAGAAAGATCTGAATAAACAACGGTAGCACCTTGGGGTATCTGCTACCCAGGGATGTCACTCATCTTTTCTCGATTTTTACTCGGAGCATAAAGTTTTTTAAAATAATTTTTGTTATTATTTTGGGTTGTGTGGGAAAAAATAAATATTAGTTGTTAAATCATTTCATCCTGTGCAATGGAAATTCAAGATAAGTTGACTATCCAAATTTCAACTAATTGTGTAAGTAATAACTAAATTGTTACTTATTGAATGTGTAGGGTGCTTTACATATATTATCTCATTTAACCCTAACAGTAACCCTATAATATAAATTGGAAATGCTCCCATTTCACAGTTAAGAAACTGAAAAATCAGATTAAGGGAACTTACCCAAACTCACACAGCTAGTTAGCAGAAGCAAAGTTTGAAAGCAGGTCTTTAGGATTCCAAAGCCCACAATCCTAACCATTCTATACACATGCCCAAACTAGTACAGGGAAGCCAAAGGCTTCCTGTATCAGCCCTAAAAAAAAAAAAAAAAAAACCAAACAAACAAACAAAAAAACAGAACAGAACAAACAAAACAAAACAAAACAAACAAAAATGTGTTACTTCCATCATTCATACTTTGCATACTTATGCACAAAACTCAATTCTTGGTTAGTAATTAGTCAGCTACAACAGGTTAATTACTTCCTGACCAACCTGTTTGTAACTGGTGGATTCAGTAGAGATAACCGAGTTGGCGACAATTTGAATAGCTGTCTCAGGAAGATGGTTTCTTCCCTTTGAGATTGAAGCATGGATTAGGACAACTCAGACTGAACGCTTTCAGGGGAAAATATCCAGCCCTAGCTGATATGGCTTAGTGGATAGAGGGTTGGCCTGGGACAGAGGGTCCTAGGTTTGATTCCTGGCAAGGGCACATGCCCAGCTTACAGGTTTATCACCAGTTGGGGTATGCAGGAGGCAGCCAATCAATGATTCTCTCTGATCATTAATGTTTCTATCTCTCTCCCTCTCCCCTTCCTCTCTGAAATTAATAAAAATATATATTTTTAAAAATCCAACGGGGAAAAAAATCAAATTAAATATTTTTAAATTAAGTGAACATCACACACCTTAAGTTTGTGTCTGTTTTTTGGCATGTTCACTTCTCAATATTATTGCATATACATTTAAATGGATATAATGACTATATATTCTCGCATGTGTGCATGCATAGACACACAAGATTACTAGCAGGTGGGCATAAATTAAACCAAGAGTGAATCCTGTTATTCCTTAGTCTTTTCTCCCACACCTGGTAGATTTAAACTCACAGGTCATCTTGTGAAAATACAATTCTGGTTCTGAAATAAAACAACAGAAGAGAAACAAACACAATCTACTATAACTCACTGCCAATGTTGCCAGATAACTACAAAAAAAAAAAAAAATAGAGTGCCTCAGGCAGAAATATCAATAACTTTAACGTGTGCGATTTGTTAACAGGGAAGAAAACAAGCAAACTTGCTCTTCGCTGACTGTCACTAATATTTATTCGTCCAGTGACTGTTAATCAAACCAAGTTTACAGTCCCATACAGCACCTGTCACAGGTGCTGATCATTAATCAGCTATTACAGCAGTTTATTCTGCGGCTGACAACTCGCAATTTTCCACTGATTCAGCTAGTTTGTCAGGTGGGAATTATGGCATAGCGCATGTGACAAAACACATCACCCTTCTTTTTATTTTTTTTTTATTTTTGCATTTTCAGGCTTCTCTCTCCTGCTTTCTCCCCCTTTTTAGACAAACAATATCTGGGAACTCAGAAGTAATAAGGCGGAATGCATAATTAATTACCCAGCTTGCTCTAATTAGGGATGAATAAGTTGTGTCCCTCTCATCATCACAAATGTGGTGATGGGTAATACCAGTTTATGCTGTATTAACTGCAAATATGCAATCCTTCTGAGAGCACTTTTGTTGATGAATTTGATGAATGTGACAATAATTAGCAGAGACAGATGAGAGCTAAATTACTACTGACAATGTAATGCTATCCTGCTCGAGGGCCTGGGAACGTGGCAGGATAACATGGCAGGGACCTGGGCCTCGTTTCTAATTAATAGTCTTTTTTTTTTTTTTCCTTTTTGCCATGGGGGGGGGGGGATGGAGTAACGGTAATTGTTTTCGTCAAAGGCTGCAGGGAGTTATCAGGGTAATAAAGTTAATTAGCAGAACAAACATCCTTTCACTGGCTTACCAGTCTGAGGAAGAGAGGGTAATTCAAACTGCAGGAAGATATGACTAGATGGGGTGATAGGAAATTTTACACAGGAGGCCAACAGAGAAGAATGACTTTTTCCCTTTGTTCCTTTGGCTTGATACATGGGAAGAAATGAGACAGCTTCATCGCTGAGTTCACAAAGTTGCTCATGTGGAGAACTTGATTGTTATAGCTTTGAGTTTGGGAAACGAAGTTAACTTAGATCAAACACTGTTGCTTACTTCTTGCTTTTCTAGGTAGTAATGGGTTTGCTCAATTTCATCTCTTTCCTAGTGACATTTTTATAATGTCTGAGGCTTAGAAGCAAGTTTGAAGCTTGTCAAACACATCATTTAGCTGCATTTTGCCCCAATAGGGATCTGTTTTAGCCTCTATGTCTTTAAGGAAAAAGCAAGAAATTCATAAGTGATTTCTACAAGTAGTGTTTGTTCATTCTCTTGTATAAATTAAAATTAAAATTGGATTTAAAAAACAAACAAACATGCTATTTTAGTCTATTTTTGTGGTCACAAATAAACCATTTTTTCTAAAATGTGGCCAGCACTGTTTTCTTTTTCATTGTAGCAACATATACAAGTAACCAGTCAAAAGAGTGAACAATTTAATGGATCTCAGTTTTACATTAGCATTTGGTTCAGTTCAGTAACATTTCTTGACATTAAAGTAGATACAACATAAAGGAAAACATCCACCAAACATTCTAAAGCTTTTACAAGTTTATTTTCTCCCTTTTAGCTATTATTGGTGATTGGTCTTTTAAACATCAAACACTTGAAACATTTAATATATTAAGCAAGTAACACTAGGACAGAAGCCTGATGCCTTCTAAAATAATATCCATAAGAAACTGTCTATGGATTTTTGTTCTGTTTGGGTACCTTTCAAAACATTTATCTTGTGCTTTTAAAATCAATAGATATCCCACAAGTTCCACATACTTACCATGCATATAATGGTGCACCAATTTGTTATGAGAGATCATTAAAACAACCCACAGTAAAGACTGTTTGTTTGGTTCTAAGCTGAGAACATATGGAGTAAGTAGTTCTTCCATGTTTAGAGAATGACTATGGGTCCACTTTCTGGCATAGAGTTCTGCAAGAACAGTCTTCTACCAAGCATGGGGAGTGGCCTCAACTCCTAACGTCTACATTTTAAAAGTGTAATGCTTGTCCCCAAAGAGAAGAGCAGTGAGGGAGTGGAGTATAGAGCATGAGCTAAGAGGCAGAAAACCTGAGTTCTTTACTGGCTCTGCTGCTAACTTCTACATGAATGTGAACATCTCCTACTCACGCCTTGGGTCCTCTATTTGCATCTATATAATTGGGTAGCTTCCCTACCAACCTCATAGCATTACTGTTGGCACCAAAGAAATCACTTTCGTACTTTGAAAAACATGAAATAATCTATGAGTATACTGTTAATGGTATTATAGTACAAAAGTCATGAGAAATAAGCTTGAGAAATGCCATCGCCTTTTAATTGCCCTTCTGTGTGTGATTAGTTAGAAACCAGAGCTAAAAGAAGTACTGAGATCTAGACTCACTTTGTGATATTTATTTATTTATTTATTTATTTATTTATTGCTAAATGTATGTATCAAAGAAATTATCATTGTGAAAGTACTCCCAAATTCATTTGATCAAAGTTACCTACATTTTTAAGATTTTCTTAAACTCTCATTTTTATTAAGGTCAAGACTAGAAGAAAACTAAACTAATCTTTAGTCCACTTAGCAAAAATCTATTAGGCATGTCAAGTAAACTTCCAGTTTGAAAAGACTCATGTTTCTCACACACAGGCAGACACACACACACACACACACACACACACACACACACACACACCCAAATTGAGATTACTATGCATTGCTGTGTATCCTTAAAAAACATTTTTAAGTTTTTACTATATAATCGAACTTTAAAAGAAAAATCTGGAAGTGAAAGCAGAATTGAATGCTACTTTCCACAAATTGTAACAGTTCTTAGCTAGTGTGTGAGGCAATAGATTTTAATGTAAGTTCACTTACGAAGGGAGAAAGATTGAAAAACTGAACGAAGTGACACAAGAAGCCAAATGTGACTTTTGTTTCGTTTTGGAACGGGAGTCATTAACAGGGAGCATTTTGTTTGTTTCCTTTGGAATCTACACGGAATTTATTGAATATTCTGGTCTCTTCCTCCCTTGCCACCACTTCCCTCACAGGGACGTCCTTTTGGGAAAGTAATGGAGTTCAGCCCAGTTAACTTCATTGATCTCTAAGGATGTTAGAAAATTATAAAACTTGCTGTAGGATTCTAACATGCCAAAAGCCACTAGAAAAAAACAAGTTTGATATTCAGAACCTCATCAAGAGGGTCTCCTCATCTTTGGTTAGAGACTAAAATGATATTTTCAAGTAAGTACTAATTTCCAATATTAGTCTACGGGGTAAGCCAAAAATGCTTAGTGGAAAAATATGTTGGAGTTAGAAATTCACTAGTGACATACTATAAGCACTGGCTATCTGTGCTGCTGGTATATTGTGACTATTCAGAAAATTTAATTCATTATTTTCCTTTTTACTCTGACTTCCTTGGCCATTGTTTTAAAGAGTGTTTTGACAAATTCTTAATTCTTGAGGGCTCTGGGGCATTTTTGCTTCTTATATGAGTGCAGAAGAATGTTAGCTGGTTAAATAATTACAAAGAACTAAAAATAAATCATAGTTAATTTTTTTTCAGATTTTGAATTACAAAATTACTTAAATACTCTTTATAATCAAAATGCTACATCATAATCTAGTGAAATTACAACACTGCTTAACGACATTAGGAAACTGCATGCAAAAAAATATTTGTACACAAGGTGGTGATATTAGCAACCAACTACAGAACTTTTATTCTGCTAAAAACCAGAGTAAATAACAGCAGATTACTTTCCCTCAGTGATCTCCTGATCCAGGTGTTCATCTAGTGATATGTAGGGCACAGGGCACATAGAAAACCTGCCATCACATGTCATTAAACTAGCAAGGAAATAAGAGAAAAGGGGCAAAACACATGCAAAAAAAGAGTTAGAAACTTCTAAAGAATAAAATTATATCTACATGTAGTAAGGATTTCAGTATTCAGCTTTTAATACCTAAGTTTCTATTGGCACTGATTTGAACATTTAAGTCCAAAGATTAAATCCTAAATGTAGAGTTATTTCTGTAGCTCTGGTAAAATATTCCCACATCCTACAAAGGTTTATTAAAAAATCCTTTGTCTCACACCTCTCCCCTGCTTTTATAAGTAGGTTTTCTTATCCCAATCCTGACTACAGAGTTGATCATGGAGGGCAATGTCTTTCCATCTATTCATGTTTCTTGTATAGAAATCCATGTTTTTAGGTTTATATTAGAATAAATCAAAACAAATCAAAAGTGAAGCTAATGATAATGTCAACTTGTTTCTCATAGAATATTGGACTCGTTAATCTTATCAATACTAAAATAAAAATTACCTTGCCGAAACTGGTTTGGCTCAGTGGTAGAGCGTCGGTCTGCGGACTGAAAAGTCCCGGGTTCGATTCCGGTCAAGGGCATGTACATTGGTTGCGGGCACATCTCCGGTAGGGGGTATGCAGGAGGCAGCTGGTCGATGTTTCTCTCTCATCAACGTTTCTGGCTCTCTATCCCTCTCTCCTCCTCTCTGTAAAAAATCAATAAAATATATTTTAAAAAAATAAAATAAAATAAAAATTACCTAATGTATCCCAACACTTAAACCAGTTCATACTTTTGTGTATTGGCACCTTCATAATGACCTCTAAGACATAAATAATTAATCTTATTATTTAGCTCCCCCAAATCCAATAATTTATTACAAAGAAGTATATTTATTCTCAGATGCTTTTTTTTTTTAAGTAAATGATGGCCTCAGCAGGAACACAGAACTTGTTGGTTACAAGATGGAAAGCAGTGTGCAATGAATCAAAAATGTAGGCAGATATGTTTTCAATTTTAAGCTTCCTTCTCTCAAGATGAAAAGAGCAGCAATTGGTATTTGCTAGCCAGAAAGAAAAATATCTGTTCTTGAATTATCTAAGGATGAGTCAGAAACTTAAACCCAAAGAGAAGTAATAAATAACGACAACAGATGTTTGTAAACCTGTGCTCCCCTGCTCGGTGTATCTACGTGTTGTTTTTGCTTTGATGTGCTGTCAGCCGCCTCTCACCTGGGAGTAGTGATATCTTATCAAAGCCCAAACAGTTCCTCTTCACAGCAGATGGATAATAGTGCCTTTCAATTTATCATACTGGAAGTCTAAAAGAACCATGGGAACGATTGGTCAGGTGACAGCTTGATGGACAGTTTGACAGCCCTTAAAGCATCATGGGAAATGGTTGTCACCTGATTTTCAGAGAGACCAGGGAGATAACCTTCAGAGTGACGAGGAAAACAAAAATCTGAATATTTGTATAAGACCCAGTGGCAGCACCATGTTCACTTAAGTGATAATAGGTATGAATTTAGATGACTCAAAATGTTGTTATCAAACCTGAGGGGTTTTTCCAAAGCCAGGAGAGCACTTTATCTCTTTAGATGCCTTTTACTCTTTTATTCACATGCCATTGAAAGTATATGCATAATATAGGGCTTTCAATTTAAAACATAGCAAGTGCTTAATCATATGCTAAATATATTAGCTGATCAATAATAGTCTCCAGCTTTGAAATCTGCTTCCCTTGTATACCTTTTCCTACTTATACTCTGCACATTGCGGTTCTCGTTAGAAAGGCTGTCGTGAAGAATCATATGGATTGAATTTTACACGGTGGGCTGATTGACCCTAATGAAGATCAGTGGAGCCTTGGTATGAGAAACAAAGGAAGAGAAATCAATTAGAAGATCTTTAGCCAAAACCAGTTTGGCTCAGGATAGAGCATTGGTCTGTGGACTGAAAGGTCCCAGTTTTGATTCCGGTCAAGGGCATGTACCTTGGTTGTGGGCACATCCCCAGTGGGACGTGTGCAGGAGGCAGCTGATCGATGTTTCTCTCTCATCGATGTATCTCTCTATCCCTCTCCCTTCCTCTCTGTAAAAAATCAATAAAATATATGGGTTTTTTTTAAGTTTTAAGATCTTTGGCACAAAAATGTTTGAATCTCTATTTACTCATTCATACAGCCACCAAACATGAATTGAGCACTAACTACACACGAGGGTCTCTGCTGGCCATATAAAGATGAGGAAGATAAAACTCCAATTTACAACTCACTTATAGTTTGATAGTGAGGATAAAGATGTGCTTTGTTTGTTTTAATATTTTTATTGATTTCAGAGAGGAAGGGAGAGGGAGAGAGCGATAGAAACATCAATGATGAAAATCATTGATTGGCTGCCTTCTGCATGTCACACACTGGGGATCAAGCCTTCAACCCTGGGCATGTGCCCTGACTGGGAATCGAACCATGACCTCCTGGTTCATGGGCCCACACTCAACCACTGAGCCATGCTGCTGGGAGTTTTGAATTCATAGAAGATGGCAAAAAAGCTCAAGAGATTAGTCCCAAATCTACTGCCTTCTTGTTGGTGAGGCTTACACACAGCAGTTTACAAAGTTGCCTCTTGCATGTTTCCTCTTGTGTATTGTATATGCAGTTTAAAATCGTGTTGTGGTCTTACCTGAAGAAATTCTGCCTGAAAATTGGGATTCCAAAGGGAAAAAATAAGCACTCAATGTTCATATATTTATATGAGTGCCTCCCAAATTTAAAGAATGATTCCAGAAACAGTAGGGAGGTAAGAGACCTAAGACGCAATTGCCATGGTTGAGGAGGACTCGACATCACAAGCCCTTAGTCCCTTAGATATCTCAGCTACTGTTCTTTTGTTTTGTTTTGTTTTTCAGAACACACTCAATAACTTTTTATGTTAGCATAAAGATGAGTTATAATAGTACAAATAACTCCTTTAAACAATTTACCAATTGTTAACATTTTGCCAAATTTGTTTTTTATCACTCTTATTTGTTCCCTTTCACATCCTACTTTCTTTCTTCTTCCTTCTCTTATTTAACTATCTATATAATATATCTTCTATATTTTTAAATAATTTTAATAGAATGGGTTATATTTGTGCCTGATTCAGTCTATACTCCTTCACAAAACTTAGCAACTGCCTTTATATACTTAATAAATGTATATATGAATGAATGAATAACAAATAATATTAAATCTAAAACTAGTCTTTGATCTTTTAGGTTTATATTCACACATAAATGTAAAAGGCACTATATTATTTGTCTAAAACATATGTACTATTTTACCAATTATGAATCTTCCCCCAACTATGTCTTACCAATAAGTGATATCATAAACTTTTAAAAAAAGAAATAACATAATAAAATAAGGAAAGTGCAGCAGAAATGTTGAGTGACTTTACAAAGGAAGTCAAAGATAAACGCTTCGGGTGCTGCTGGCTCTTTGTCTTTCTCTGGGAGAAATAGATCAACTATATTGTAGATCCTGAATTAAAAAGCAGGGATTTCAACAGAAATTGTCTTTCTGAAAAACACTCTGGCAGCATTGGTTAAAACTGGTACCATTTGGCTGCTTGACACTTTTGGGATAACACTGTTTTCACAAATGTTGATGCTTTGGATTCACATTGCAACATGATTTTCCAAAACCAGTTATGCCAAATCCAGACGAGCCAGGCAAAGTGTAACAGCACTCTTCCTGTTTTCCAGAGAACTGAAAAAAGCCAGTAAATAACTATTAACAACAAAATGGTCTTCCTGTAATTGTTCATAAGAAGACACATTATTTGAAAGAGAAAAAAATGAAGCTGAAGTTTGCAAATGCAAAGCAAAATGCTTTTGAGTGCCATAGAAATTCAAATAGAGACTGATAAGAACACACTTCGGGCCTTGGGCCTTGGCTGGTGGCTCAGTTAATTGGAGCATTGCCCCATACACCAAATATTGTGGGTTCTATTCCCAGTCAGGGGGCATACCTGGGTTGGGGGTTCAATCCCTGGTTGACACACTTACAGGAAGCAACCAATCGATGTGCCTCTCTCGATGTTTCTCTTCTTTCTCTCCCTTCCTCTCTCTTTAAAATCAGTAAACATATTCTCCAGTGAGGATTTTTGAAAACACACACATTTTGCTTGTTTCAAATTGGGAGGGCAAGATGTGGGAGGAAGATTTGTAATAAGTGATACATGGACAAGTCCAAATGCTCCAGAACATCTGAATTCAGAATCATTTCTGAATCAGGGCTGCGGTTAAAATGCTTTTCCTTTCTCTGTTGAAATAAACCCATGCATCATCAGGACCTAACAGGTCCCATATGTAGTCAGTCCCGAGCTCACCTGATATGAATTAAGTTTTATTGTTAACAACTAACGTAGACATTGAAGCCAACTAATAAGCTAAATATAAAGCCAAAACCAGAGACTTATTACATGTTTCATAGTAATGCCACAATTTGTGGTCTGGAAACTTCGAATAAATACTAGTCAGACTGAAATTTTCACAGAAAGAAATTTTTAGACGAAAAATTCCACACAAAAAAGAAAAAAAAAATGATCTATTAGTTAGAGCCATAAAAGCATTTTTAAAATATGACATATACTTTCCCATTGTATCAACATATAAAATCAGTTTCACTGTTATGCAGCATTTTGAAGGACACAAAAGTCTTAAATTATTGGCTAATGTACCATGTTTCCCCGAAAATAAGACCTACTTACAGGTTTCCTTCTGAGTGAAATATAAGGCATCCCTCCAAAAATAAGGCCCCCCTAAGCTAAACATGAGAGATTTGGTCCACTGATCCTGAAAGAAATGGAGTCACAAGAAATTCACCAGGAATTAGATTGTTATGATGATGTTCCAGAAGGTGATGACATGACTGTCATTGAATAAATGAGTAAGTTCTTAATACTGTAGGATTCACAGTTTGTCTGGATTGTATTGACAACTATCGCACTACCATACCATATTTTCATTTAACAATAAATGTGTACCATATTCTTCTTCATGGAAAAATAATACATCCCCTGAAAATAAGACCTAGCACATCTTTGCGAGCAAAAATTAGTATAAGACACTGTCTTATTTTCGGGAAAACAGGGTAGATTATATTAACTGTGGACTTTTAAAACCCCATGTATGTTTACTTAGAGTTAAAAAAAAATTGATGATTTTTTAGCTCAAAACGTGTAAGAACCACTATCTTGACCCTTCTACTAAGATATAACAAGCCTCTGGTGTGAGACAAAGAGAATCTTAAATCTTAGGACCCAGATTAGAGTATTAAAATTATTTCTGTTAGCTTTTTTTTCTTTCAAGGTATGTACAGTGTACCTCAAATGTGGGAAATTCTGGATTCATTTTCCCTATTTTTTTTCTGACTAAATCTTTGCAGATGTCATAGATCTTGGAATTCAAAACACAAAACATTTTTCTTTTGGTCCCGTATTTTATAGAGACTTTTTGTTATTAATTTATATTTAGTGGGGAAAAAAGCATGTAGCCTGTGGACTCCGAAAATAGGTTTAAGGGTTTAAAAGCTTCTGAACTCACCAAGGCCGGTTTGGTTAGGTGGATAGAGCCTGCGGCTGAGGGGGTCCCAGGTTCGATTCTGGTCAAGGGCACGTATATTGGTTGCGGGCGTCCCCAGTGGGGAATGTGCAGGAGGCAGCTGATCGATGTTTCTCTCTCATTGATGTTTCTGGCTCTCTATCCCTCTCCCTTCCTCTCTTAAAAAATCAATAATATATATATATTAAAAAAAGATATTATGTAAAAAAAATAAATAAAAATAAAAGCTTCTTAACTCATTTTATCTCTTCTGCACTTTTCCAGTAAACTGGAGACTTGTCAGAGAAGTGAGCCAATGAGTATGTTGATTATTTTGTTTAAAAAAGGTATTTAGAAAAGTTGTCTAATTTTTTTTTAATTTAAAAAGTAAACTCCTGAAGAATCAGTCATACCTAAAGTTAACCTGTTGTTATGGCTTTTACAACTTTTTTACAATTAAAAAGGTTTGATATTTGTTCCTTTTTTCAATAAAAAGGTAAAAATGCAGAGAAAGAGGGAAATATGATACTATATCTCATTAATACGTTTTAAATATTTCCTATTGTTATTTACATTTACAAGACCATGTTTTGAATATACAAAGGGAATCAATTCTAGTTTTCTATCCAGCTATTCTCAGAGTTCTGATTTGTGTTTATTCAGAGATTTATGATAAACTTTCTGATGCTTGCATGTGCTGAATTAATCTTATGATTATAAAAATGATACCTTATATAGTTCAACTTTCATTTCTACCTAATTCATTATTATGAATTCTTTTTTTAAGAATGTATAAAGGAAATACATTCTAAAAATTTAACTAATTTTTAGAATCCAGACTTACTTTAGTGCATTTATTTTCCTGAGATGTAACTGGAATAAAGAAAACCTAGAATGGGAAATGAAATTATTGCTCAACTAATGATTATTTTGTCTACATTCTATCAAATCATCAGTTTGACTTTTCTCATTGAATATTAATTGGCAATTGTGTTGAAATTTTATAGGTGTCATAGTATTTTAACAATCTAGGAACAATGCTCATTATTTATTCTGTATGGCATTTTAAATTCATCATTTTCTTTCTAGAATTATAGTTAATAAAGAATAAATGAACATCATTACTTTTCACCCTTATGATAAGTAATGTTCCTTATTATTGTATTAGAAACTTGCTCTTTCTTCTTTTAGTAAACAAAATAAAACCAAACAAAAAACACGCTAAATTCTTTCTTATTTCTTATCCCTCACTATTTTAGGAAAGTTACTTACAGTTTTCTGCGACTCAGTTTTCTCATCTGTAAAATGGAAATCATTATACCTTACTCTTAAGCTTGTTATGAAGATTGGAGATGACTGCAAGTAACTGCATATTACCACCCATAACACAGTCTGCATCCTATAAGAAATAAGTCCCTTCTCTTTTATTGGTGTTGGAATCTTTATTAACTGGCTTGTGTCAAAAGCCAGGTTATTCAAAGACAGCTCAATAAAAAAAAATAATAATAATTGGCAAAGGCTTGAATAAGTACTACACAAAAGTAGATATAAGAATGACCATTAATCATATAAAAGGGGGTTCAACATCATTAATAATTAGGATGTGCAACTTAAAACCATTAATGAGATATCATTTCACACCCACTGGTTATGGCTAAAGGAAAAAGGTTTGATGTTCCCAAATTGTAAGGATGTAGAACACTTAAAGCTATTGTGAAATTAGTTTCAATTTCCATCCTTGTTCAAGAATCTTGTCAATTCTGTTTGAAATGTTTTTATGGATGTGCTAAAATTTTTCTAGAAAATATTCATCCATTCATGTACTTGCTCAACAATTACATATTTAGGATTCATGGTGAGTAAAACATAGTTCTTCCCTTTAAGGGACATGTTTACAAGCTGAAGCCTTGTTAATTTAGCCACATATAGTTTGTGTTATTTATCATAGTTTCTTGATTCCCAAACACATGAATTATCTTACAACTCATTTAAAAACAAATCTGATGATTGTTCCTCCCACCCCCCCCCCCCCCAAAAAAAAGACAGGTTACTCAGTCTTAAATTAAACTCTTTCTTCAATTACATGGAAGCAAAAACCAGTGTGTCAACAGCTACTAATCTTTCTTCCGGGTTGATTCATTAAAAAGGACTCAACACAAAAATTATTCTGAATCTTAAGATTCGACATTGGCAATGCTCAGAAAATACAATCCTTCCCAAAGATAGGGGGGGAAAAGTCTTTGCCTATCTTACTGAAAGCCTACTCCCCAGAAACATTTCCCCCTGCAGTTTCATGAAGCAATAGTAGAATAATATTTATTTGAATTACGTTTTCCAGCACATTTGTATAGATAACTTCAAAAGATATATAAGGTATTTGTCTCATTTTGTTACTATGTAATCAAATAGGGGACTATCCTTAAAACAATAACAACAAATACTTATTCAGTGACAGGCATTGTGTTCAAGTACTTAACAAAGGTTATCTCATTTAATCCTCACAATACTATCCAGTAATAATAATAATAATTATTATTATTATTATTATTACTATTATTATTACTAGTGACCTGGTGCACGAAATTCATGCACATTAAAAGGGAATTAATTAGAGGAAATGTTTTAATATTGGTATTTACCCTTTCTCTATAATAGAGGTGTCAGAGATGGAAGAAAATTAGTAAAATGTATATGAAAATCTTCCTCCTGTCAGAGTCTGGGGTGCGGCATGGGAACCACAGTCAAGTCCCTGCCCACCCACACGTGCTATGAAATCGGCGAGACCCAGACCCTGTCTGTCCCACCCCCATTGGGCTAGATCCAGACTTGGCCAGCTCCACTGGGTGGGGGGGCGTGGCCTCACGTCACCTGGCCCGGTGCCAGAGTGGGGGGCCCAGCCTGAGGTCCCTCAGCCCAGGCTGGGAGGTGAGCGTTGAGGTTCCCTGGCCCGGTCAGAGGGCGTGGCCTGAGGTCCCCCATCAAGCCCCACCAGGCAGGGAGTGCAGCCTCATGTCCCCTAGCTTGGCACCAGGGCAGGAGGGCATGGCCTAAGGTCCCTCATCAAGCCCCACCGGGCAGGCGGCACAGCCTCAGGTCCACAACCCAGCACTGGGGCAGGGTGTGTGGCCTGAGGTCCCTCGGCCCAGGCCAGGGCAGGGGGCACTCCTTGAGGTCCCTGTCAAGTTCTGCCGGTCAGGGGCCACGGCCTCAGGTCCCCTGTCAAACCCAACATGATTGGGGGTGCGGCCGCAGGTCCCCCAGCCTGGCACCAGGGTAGGGGGGCATAGGCTGATGTCCCCCAGCCTTGAGCTGGAGTGAAGGGCGTGGCCTGAGGTCCCCTGTCAAGCTCCACAAGGTGAGAAGAACAGCCTCAGGTCCCTGCTGATTGCTCATTAAGGCTCATTACAGGAACTCGGCCTCCACTGTGGGTGCAGCCATCTTGTTATGGCATGCTGGTCAGTTTACATATTCCCTCTTTATTAGATAGGATTATTCTCATTTTAGAGATGAGAAACTTGGTCATGGAGAGAGTAAACAGCCTGGTCCAGGTTATGTAATCTATAAGTGTTAGGGTTAGAATTCCAAGTGATTTACACAAAATTCATTATGCTTACTTACCCTTGAGCTTTAAAAGAATAGCAGTCCTTTTATTCGTTAAAAACAAAACAACAACAAAAAAAAAACAGTTTGACTCATACTGAAGGGTCTCTGGCTCAATTCCAATCAAAGGCATGTACCTTGGTTTCAGGCTTGATCCCCAGAAGGGGCATGCAGGAGGCAGTTGATCAATGTTTTTCATGGATGTTTCTAACTCTCTGTCTCTCTCCCTTCTTCTCTGTAAAAATTAATAAAATATATTTTTAAAATTTTTCTTTAAAAAGATAAAAAATGATATAAGTACTTCTTTACCTTTTATTTTAGGCAATAATAAAATCTAATTCTAAATGTACAAAGCATTCATTTGGATTTTGGTCCTCAGATTATGTTGGCCTCAGAAACCCTTTACATTCTTTTTTTTTTTAAATATATTTAATTAATTTTTTACAGAGAGGAAGGGAGAGAGATAGATAGTTATAGAGAGAAATATCGATCAGCTGCCTCTTGCACACACTCCACAGGGAATGCGCCCACAACCAAGGAACATGCCCCTTGACCAGAATCGAACCTGAGACCCTTCAGAGTCCACAGGCCGACACTCTATCCACTAAACCAAACCGGTTAGGGAAACCCTTTACATTCGTAAAAATTATCAAAGACCCCAAAGAGCTTTTGTTTATGTAAGTTGCATCTATCAATTGTTTATTACATTAGATTTTAAAACTGAAAAACAGAATATTTAAACATTTATTTTAAAATAACCAAGAATCCATTATACGTGAATATAACTAATGTATTATTTTACTAATGTATTTTTTAATAACCATAGTTATTTCATGAAAAAAGTAGCATTACTTTACATTTTTTCAAATCCTATAATATCTGGCTTAATAGAAGACAGCTGAATGCTCACATCTGCTTCTGCTCTCAATCTGTTGTGACTTTAATGTATATCAAGAAAATCTGCTCTCTTACAAATGTGTAGTTGGAAAAGGAAGGGGTATTTTAATAGCCTTTTATACAATTATCGGTATTATTCTTTGATTCAAAAGCAGAACTTGACAAATATGTTTTTTTTAAGTTGGTTTCAGTATGGAATTTGAGACAATATCAATGAACTTTTTGTTCACTGTTATATTAAAATCCATTGATTTATTTAGCACTTGAATGGATCTTTTCCTTTGCATGGTTTTGAAATATTACATTAGTCTTTTGAAAAATACTGGTTTACTTCAAATCTTCCAAATGTTGATACATTTAATTATTCAACCTTTTAAAATCCAACCATATTGAATCATTTCACCACTGATCTCGTCAGAAAGTCAACTTGCAAATCAATCACAATAGTGCTTTCTTCCCTTGAGACAATCATCTACTTCATTCAGTACACAGCAGAAATGCTCTGCATACTTTTCATTTTATTACACAGAATGTTTTAAAGGAACATGTACTCACAAGACAAGTTTTAATAATTAATTAATTTTTTACAGAGATTAATAACTTTAATCTTTAATCAAGAAAATTCTTAAGTGAAACTAGTTTTTTGTTTGTTTGTTTTAGTGAAAGTGTGTGGAAGTGAAGACTATAATGACTACTAGTAGAGTTTAGTGCCACTGTCTTAAGTCACCAGCAGTTTATACACTATACAAAATCAGTGCAAATGCCAACAAAGTATTATCCTATATAATAAAACTTAATATGCTAAGTATCTGGTCGAGTGGTCAGCCGTTCAACCAATCAAAGTGTAATATGCTAATGATATGCCAAGGCCTGATGTGCACTTACTATGAGGTGCACTGACCGCCAGGGGCAGACAGACAACCAATTGACCAGTCATTATGACGTGCACTGACCACCAGGGGATTATGACATGCACTGACCACCAGGGGGCAGATACTCCAACCAGTAGGTTAGCTTGCTGCTGAGGTCTGGCCAATCAGTACTGAGTGAGATAAGTCAGATATGCCCATGAGCCCTCCCACAGTCTCTCTCCAGCTGGCCAGCCTCCTTCAGCTCTCCCCAGCCCCAAATGTGCACTGGTGGGGTCCCTGGGCCTGGCCTGTGCCCTCTCACAATCCAGGGCCCCTCAGGGGATGTCAGAGAGCCATTTTCAGCCCCATCTCACAGGCCAGACTGAGGGACCCCACTGGTATACGAATTTGCGCGCACTGGGCTTCTAGTCATAAAAATAATTGTGAGTTCATGGACCCCCTGAAAAGGCCTTAAGGGACCCCAGGAGTCTAAAGACCACACTTTTAGATCATTGATTTAAAGTTAGACTCTTCTTCTGCCAATGAGATATTCCCTAAGTAACTTGGAAGAGGGAATAAAAATCTTATAGAAAAGTTGCATTTAAAAGATGTTTTATTCCTTTGATTCTTGGTTCTTCCTGTTGTACTATAAAAGTTAAATAAAATTAGGCCTTTTACATCTACAAAACTCTAAATTCATTTCTTTTTATTTGCTTGTCTGGATTATTAATCCATGTCTATGCTTATGCCTATAAGTTATTATATTGTTTTGAAAGTTTTTTTTGAACAATATATTAGGAAAGACAGAGAGAGAAGAAACAAGAACTCAGATTTTCCCAGTCTGTAAATTAGTTACAGTGTATAAACCACTCAGCAGGTAAAGTCATTTAGGTCAGTAGGGTATTTTTTACTAATCAACCTCTACATTAATTTACTAATTTCTCTGTACCTCCCAATGTGAGAACTCTATGCAGATGTATTTTTGTGTTTCCTAATTTGAATAGATTGTTAATATATTAAAATGCAATTAAAGATACACAGATTGTGCATATTAGATCTTTTCTATAACTGATTCAAAAGTGAAATAATATATTCTGCTTATAAATCAGTAGTTGTGGGTAAATGATAAAAGCTGACACTAAATTGAACCTGAGGTGAATGTCTTTATTTTGGGACATTGTAAATTATTTAATTCTGAAAATATCTCCTGAAGATAAATTTAAAAATTTATCCCAACTAATTCTTCCCTCTCTTTATTCCTTCCTCCCTTCCTTCCTTCCTTCCTTCCTTCCTTCCTTCCTTCCTTCCTTCCTTCCTTCCTTCCTTCCTTGTTAATCCTTAACAGAGAATTTTTTTTCCCATTGAGTTTTAGAGAGAATAGAAGGGAGGGAGGAGAAGGAAAGATGCCCTTGACCACAAATCAAAGCTGAGACCCTTCAGTGCACAAGCCAAATCTTTAACTGCTGAACCACATTGGCCAGAGCTATCTCAACTAATTCTTTATAAGTAAAAGTTAAAGATTTAATCCTATGATTTTATAAATCCATGGTGTCTAACAAATTTTATGTTTATTTTACTCTGATGTCTAAATATGTTCATGCAAATTCCTAAACTAGAAGTATTGGTTCTTATATATAAGACTAGAGGCCCAGTGCACGAAATTCATGCACTGGGGTGGGAAGAGTCCCTCAGCCTGGCCTGTACCCTCTCACAGTCCGAGAGCCCTCAGTGAATGTCCGACTGATGGCTAAGGCCCATTCCTAGCAGAGAGAGGGCCTAAGCTGTCAGTTGGACATCCTTAGCACTGCCATGGAGCATTGAATGTCTTCCCCTAGTGGTCAGCACACGTCATAGCATTTGATCATTCCGCCGTTCGATCAATTTGCATATTAGCCTTCTATTATATAGGGTAGCTTTGTTTTAGATCATTTCATATTTTGAAAATGTCACTAGTGTATTATTTTATTTTATGTTTCTGCTTGTAATCTAATAGTAAGAGATAATAGAGGTCTTTTATCCAATTGTCTTACTTCTTATCATAACATTTTAAATAACTCTATTTTGAGTAAAAAAACACACATATTTATCATAGGAGTAGTACAGGTGGGGTACAATGAAAGAAGTATATTCTTGAGCTTTCAAGTGTCACTGCCATGTGCTCTACTGAAGTCATGCTAATGAGGGGCCCACCTCTGGGCTTGCAGATGACCTCTCTCCCAGGCTGCTAACACCCACACCTTTCTCTGTCTCTCTCTTTAAATGCTACTCAGTCTTCAAGGTCCTCCTCAATCATACCTGGTGACTCCAACCTCCATACTTCTCCCTCTTGTATATTTACAATCTAGGGGCATGTCTTATACTTAGTCAGCATTTTCTCTAGCTTGTTACCATAGTGTCCAGTTATTTTTTTTTAATATATTTTATTGATTTTTTACAGAGAGGAAGGGAGAGGGATAGAGAGTTAGAAACATCGATGAGAGAGAATCATTGATCAGCTGCCTCCTGCACACCCCCACTAGGGATGTGCCCACAACCAAGGAACATGCTCTTGACCAGAATCGAACCCGGGACCCTTCAGTCTGCAGGCCAACACTCTATCCACTGAGCCAAACCTGTTTCAGCGAGTGTTCAGTTCTTAATAGACACCCAAGGAAAACTGAATGAAATTTCAATAGAATGTTCTATTTTTCAATGATTTGCCATATATTATGATTTTAGAAAATCAACACAAAATTAGAGATGGACACAATGAAAAATTCAGAAAAACCAGTTTCCATAAGGAAGTTACAAAATGTTTATGTTCAAGCACTGGAAAATTTTGAGCAACAGTTTTTTTGCGAAATGGAGAGTAAAATGTTAGCATAAGACTGGATATGGAATAAACAATACTTTTAGTAAAGAGGAAAATAAACAATGTTATTTGCCTATTTTCTCAAAAGACCACTTATTTAGAGGAATAAAACAAGTCTGACAGGTTTAGAAGAAAAAATCTAATTGGAGCTCAGCTTAAATCCAGTTCTATGGACTTAAATCCACAATGGAGTATAAACTCATATCTGTAACATGAACTAAAAATATCTGTTTCTGTGAAATATGAATTTTAATAAGGCTAAGCAGAGTATCATTACTTTCTCAACTGTGTGATTAGACTTTCAACAGAAATAGGAATCCTATCTAATAAAGAGGGAATAGGCTAATTGACCATCATGCCCTCACAAAGATGGTGGCACCCACAGCCAATAGGAGGGAATATGCTAATTGGCTGTCATGCTCTCAAAGATTGCAGGGCCCACAGCCACAAGATGGTGGCACCCTATCCTTAGTCCTGCCATAGTGATAGGTGCATGGCACGGCCAGGCCCACCCCCAGGCAGGTCCTGCTGCTTCACATACCTGCCTCCAGAGTCCCCCAGTCCCCTCAGTCCCCCAGCCACCCAGGGCCAGCCTGAGGTGCAAGCAAGCTTCATATGGTGGCTTCCCAGCCAACACCCGGGGCACAGGCAAGCCTCGGATGGCGCCTGCCAGCTGCCCAGGACTGCCTGCCATCCAAGGTAACCAGGGCTGCCGAGGCTTGCACTGCCAGCAGTAGCAGCAGCAGAGGTGTGATGGGGGCATAGCCTTCCCCTGATCACCAGGTCACCTTCCACCCCTGAGGGCTCCCAGGCTATGAGATGGGACTGGCTGGGCTGAGGGACCCCTTGTCCAGTGCATGAATTTTCATCAGGCCTCTGGTTATAAATGTTAAAAGACACAGTTTCCATTTTTGTAGATATAAACTTAGAAACCCAAGAAAAATAAAAATTCAATACAATATGTATTGAATATAGAAAATCAATAGCATACCTGAAAAATATGTTTTAAAGGTATCCTATTTGCAAAAGAAGCAAAAATATACTTGATAAATGTACAGCCATAATATAATATATTCATGATTAGGAAAATCAAACACTATGAAAACACTAAATTTTGCCACATAATATATACATTTAATGTTTTTACAATAAATATCCTAAACAAATTGGAGAATGACTTCCTGAAATACACTGGAAGAATAAACAAGCAAAATGCAAGGAAACATTTGAAAATAGGTAAGATACCTTACCATTTTTAAAAACATATTAAGCTACAATAATAAAAAGGTAGTACTGGAATAATCCTATCTGAAAAAGAGAAACATACAAATTGACTGTGCCTCCACCACACCCACCAGCTATGCCCACAAGCCACGCCCACCAGCCAATCAAAGGCTAATATGCAGATCAACCCAACCAAGATGGCAGTTAATTTGCATATTCAGGCAGGGGGTGTCGAACTCAATCAGAGAAGGGGCCAAAATCTAAAATCCAGCCTAAATCGCGGGCCGAATGGTTTACTGAACAGTCATAAACTGTCATTGTGATGGAAACGCAACGGAGTGCAGTGATGACAGCGCGGTGCAGGCCACATTGCAAGGCCTGGCGGGATGGATTTGGCCCGCGGGCCTTGTGTTTGACACATGTGGCGTAGAAGGAAGCCTAGCCCTACAGAAGAGAGCAAAGCTGCAGAGAGGCATGTGGGGCTTCTGAGACTAGGGAAGCAGGCGGGAGAGAAGGGAGGGAAACAGGAGGGGCCAGTGGAGAAGGGAGGGAAGCAAATTTAAATGTTGCTCTTTCCTCCAGTATGCTGTTTGTTGTTGATTTTTTTTTTTTACATGACGTAATTTCGTGGTATTTTGGTAGAATTTTGTATCTAAAAGAAATCTTAATGTACTTTGTAATATTGACCTGAAAGTTCAGAGGCAACATTAGCAAATAACAAGCAATGTCTGAGAGAAATTTTATTTATGACAAAGTTATCTCTATCATATCATGACATGTTAGTCAATTGTGATAAAAATGCACTCTCCAGTGCTTTATGGGTTGTGTTTATTTCTTCATGCCAATTTTCTGTTCTTTTAGAAACCTTACATTTATATAACTATGATTTTTCTTCTATTCACATTCCTTTCTTCCTAATTTTAGATGATTGCCAGTCCCTTCCAGTTTCATGAATCTATGATTGTTCAAGAAAATTAAATCCTTATAGATGCTTTAAATTTTCAGAAGCATTTATGAAAAAAAGAATTAACTGCATGTACTACCCATCTTGTAGAGGGTACTTCTGCAGGTGCCTGTCCAATACCGTTCTTTTATGAATCACTTACTGGGGTGCTCTGAAACTATGCCAGAGTTTCAACAAACTTAGATTATTACATCTGAAGATCCTTTCAAGCTTTGATTAGTAGTATGGCTGCTGAAACTTATATTTCTTCCCCCTTGAAATAGTGGTGGACTGATTAAATAAGATAATATAATTCTGTGGTGTGTTTTTGCTTTTGTTTTGTTTTTGTTTGCTTTTTATTTTTATTTTTTGAAATGTGCTAAAGAGCATTTTCCCAAATTGTATTTAAAAAGTTATACCAAGAACTCATGGTCACAGACAACAATGTGGTGATTGCAGGGAGAGAAGTGAAGATAAAGAGGGTATGGGGGAATAAATGGTGATAGAGAAAAATAAATAGTTATGAAAATTATAAAAGAATAAATAAGTTTTTTAAAATAAATATTGATGGTTTGTTAAACAAAATAAAGTTGGTTTGTTTGTAAAGGATTTATTTCTGTAATAAGAAGAATGAGAAAAAGAATGATTTATAGGAATAGATTTATTTTTCTGTGTAAAAATGTCATGAGTATTTTTTAAAAGAAAATCTCAAATCAAGAGGTAGCACTATGAAGTTGGTAGGTAGGACTAGCATCCCTTTCATACACATCACCCCCCCCCCACACTAAATTATAACAAATCTCTTTGTCCATATTATGTCTCTGCAAAATGGGAATAAATTCAGCCACTTGGCATTAAATTCCTTCAAAGATGGCACTAGTGATCATTCTAAAGAATTCCCAGAACCAATCAGTATACATGAGCTAATACATACCGTGACATTATATTGGTTATGATTTATCATTCTCATAGATGGGACATCAAATGATCTTGGATCGAGGATACTTAGGATGGCATTAGACACTGAAAGACAATGTGAACATAGTGACAAGGCCCTTTTCACAGTAATATAGGATCCATGTAAGTCCTGGCCATCCATGTGGGCAATATCTCCAGAGCTTTAATATCTCTAGACTCTAGAGTCTAGAGCAAAAGTGTCCATGTTGTACTTTTTCATAGGGGAAATATAATATATATGATATATACATTCATTCATCCAACAATGATTTTAACAGGTAGAGAGCATCAGCTAAGGCCACTAAGATGTTGAGAGGCCAGAATTTATATCAATATAAGATAGTTTATAATACCAATGCTCCTCCATAAAGACATTTCTTGAGAATACAGTGAAACTGAGCAGTTAAAACAACACGTCTATGTTCATCCTTCCCACCCCAAAATATCTAGGTACCACGTACTAGGGTATAACCGTAGCAATGGGACACCTCAATTTCATAAAGTTGTGTGATGAGGACCTTTGAAGTCTTTCATCATAGTTCAAAACAGTGAGAAAGAATGGGCCTAGCATCTAATGAACAGCTACATTAAACAAGCACTTTGAAGCATATTTTGTTAACACAAATTCCCTGAATGCTTCAAGTATTCCTCACAAGCAGTTTGTTTAATCCCATTTCACAGGTGAGAAAGAAATTGTCTCTGTGACTTTCTTATGCTGATACAGCCAGGATGTGTATGGGACTTGTTCTTTTGGTTATGTTTGGTGTATTCTAGGAGCTGTAGAGGAATGCAGGGATATATAAAACATTTGCCTTTCATCAAATTATTTGCAAGTCAGTGAGGTGTATACAGATACACATACAAATGTAAAAACACACTAGGATAAAAAGAGAAAGAGCCCGGCCAGCTTGGCTCAGTGATTGAATGATGACCTATGAACCAGAAGGTCACAGTTCGATTCCTGGTCAGGGCACATGCCTGGGTTGTGGGCTCGATCCCCAATAGGGGGCGTGAGGAGGCAGCTGGTCAATGATTCTCTCTCATCATAGATGTTTCTATCTCTCCCTCTCCCTTCCTCTCTGAAATCAATAAAAATATTTTCTTTTTTTTAAAAAAGAGAAAGAATGAGAAACACAAATTTCAGAATGGTGGTTACTCTTTTCCAAAGAAAGGGAGGGCTTAAAGAAGGACACTTCTATTTCTTAAGTAGAGTGAAGGGTACATTGATTCTTGTTTTGTTATTCTGTATTATATATAGTACATTTATGTGTACAAAACAATGTAGTATATATTTTTGTTTTGTATGTATAAAATAAGGGACTTCATGTTATAAAAACACTAGATGGTAGAAGAGAAAGACACCGTGTCATGTGCAAACCTTCCTATGGAAAACCAGGGCAGAACCCTCCCCGTTTGTACTCTCTGGATTTGAGTGGCCTGAGACTGGAAAATATATACCCTGCGCTTTGGCCTCTTGAGAGTGGACAAAATCTCTTATGTAGCCCAGAAGACCAAAATCCACAGCAATATGCACTTAACTCTTGAGTTCAGTGCCCCATTAAAGCATAGTGAGTGAAGAATTTCCCAAAAGCCATCTCTATTTCTCCTTCTCACAACCAAGCTTTTAACATCAAAGTTTATTGTCAAAGGCATCCTTAATAGAAATATTGCTGTATATATTTTCACTAGAGAGAAGAATGTCAGGGAAATGTGTCATGATAGGTGTTTACCATACGTTTGACATGCATTGTTAGATTGTTCTGCTCTCCTTCCATAATTTTTCTATGCAATTTATTTATGTGCATATTTAAATGGTGTGCCACTTAATTGAAATTATAGTGTGTTCTAGCCAGATTTGACACTGACTGGCAGTTGCTGTTAAGGAATACTTGGAACCTATGTATAAATGGGTCATTTTCCAAATAGTACAGATTTAACCATGTTATTCAGCAGAGTGTTTCAGGAAATCAAATAGTTGATAGTGTCAATATAAGTATTTCATTCCATGCAGGATTATGTGTTGGTCACCTTTATAGCCCATAACCCCAGAACCATATATGGCATCACAGATAGTGGGACCACTAGCTTCTTCTCACATTTACTGCCTACAAATCCAAGGGCCTTGAAAATAACTCCTTTTAAAAATATGTTGTTATTCATTTGAGAGAGAAGAAAGGGAAGGGAGAGAGAGAGAAAAAAAAACACTGACCAAGCCTACAACCAGGGCAATTATTCTGACCAGAAGTCAAACCAGTGACCTTTTGGTGCATGGGACTATGCTCAACTGAGCTATACTGGCCAGGACAAAAATAACTTTTAAAAAATTATTCAATCCTTGGAATACTTCTTTTTAAAAGTGGGTATTTGTATTTTATACAAACAAAACAGTATCTGATCCAGTTTTTAGTCATTTTCATCCAAATATTTATTACTAGAGGTCCAGAGCAGGATTGAAATCGAGCAAGGAGGTGCCTCGCCTCTTCGGAGCACAGAGCAAGGAGGCACCCTGAGGGGAGGGAGGAGATGGGGAGGGTGGGACCCATGCCTGACTTGCAGCCTTCCCCAGCCCTACTGCCTGTGTCTGCTCCAGGGCCTCAAGAGCTGCTGCACTGGCTCAGGCAGGCCCTCTGCCTCTGTCTCCGTCTTCGCTCTGGGGCTCCCCTGCATGCACAACCTCCTCCTGTCTGGTCACGACTGGTTAAGAAGTCCTGGCCTAATTTGCATATCACCTCTTTATATGTAGATTATAAAAGTACAGCCTGTGGCAAAGGAAACAAATCCAGACTATTACAGATAGAAGAGTCTTGGTAGGGTAATAGCCCAAACAATTGAAGGAACCAACAAAACACCAAATATATATATGCCTTTTTATATATTATTTTAGAAAGGCTCACATTATAGAGAGTAGCAAATACTTTATCTTCCTTTTGCTTCCCTTGTGTCCTCTACTCTGCATATCTCCTCTAGATCTCAGCCATTCTGTGCCTCCATTTCATCATCTGGAAGATAGGATAATAATAATAATAATACCCTTCTCTTTGGGTTGTTGGGTAGATTAAATGAGGTAGGAGAGTTGAAATGTACAAATCAGATACTTGACATGTGATAAGTGCTACATTTTAGCTAACATAATTTTTATAATTATTATTCCATCATTATTATTCCATGATTGTTATATACCATAACTTATCTTAAAATAGCATCTAAGAAATAAATTTAAAGATCATGTGGGGGGGGGTCTTCAGAGAGGAGTGGAGGGATCAAGAAAAAAATAAGAGAGAACTTATGGACATGGACAACAGTGTGGTGACTGTGGGGGTGGAGTGGAAGTGGAAGGAGGGCATAAAGGGGATAAAAGATAATGGGAAAAATAAAATAAAATATCATTTGAAGTACATTTATGAATATAAAAATTTATAAATATAATTGAATGAGATTAGTATATAACCAAAGGTCACTTTGGGAATAATAGTGTTGAAAATGATTAAATGAAGCCACTATTAAAAAGGTTTCCATAGCCAGTGTGGCTCAATTGGTTGGAGCATTGTCCCTTGCATTGAGGAGTCATGGGTTTGATACACAGTCAAGACACATGCCCAGGTTGCAGGTTTGATATCCTGACAGGGCTAGTGTGGGAGGCAACCAATTGATGTTTCTCTCTCACAATGATGTTTCTCTCTCTCTCTCTCTCTCTCTCTCTCTCTTTCTCTCTCCTTCTCCCTTCCTCTCCCTCTCTAAAAATCCATTTTAAAAAGAAGAAAGGCTTTTACTTTTCCGCAGACTAGCTTACATGGTGTCCAGATGTGTTCAGAAAAGAATCATCAACCCCATATCAAATGTACCAATAATGCAAAGAACTTTATTTTTTCCCCTGTCACTTTTGCTTGGCAATTCAAAATCAACTAAATAGACAACTAATCAGACTTAGAACTATTTGTGATGCAAAAGAGGAAAGGAACTAACATTTGTTGGATACCTCCTAAGTGCCAGAAAGGTTACCAAGAGCTTTATATGTGGTCGTTATTTCATTTGATTCCCATAACTATCCCCTGTGATAGAGAGTATCCCTATTTTATAAGTGAGCACATTATTTCCCAGAGGCTCCTTCATCTGATATTATTAAGTCAGCTGAGAAGTGGTGGGTCAGAGTCTAGAACCTGGGTTTCTCTATCTCTTACACCTGTTCTCTGTATACTGTACAATATTATGTTTATTTTGAGCAACTACGTTTGACTCATTATTCTTTTATAGTGCCAATCCTCAAAATTATCTGAGAACCACCTTTAGATATGACTTTATGACCTTATGGGAAATGCTAACAAAACTTTCTTATTTCCTGAATCTAATTAAAAAGATATTTCTGTTTAATATATGGGGATTCTGGCAACATTTTTACAGAGAAAGGGTTCCTAGGTAGCAGCTGTTGAAAAAAATCTCCATAAACATTTCATTTGATATTCTCATATTTTACATTAGTGCAAGTGTTTTTGCACACCCCAGGGAAGTGAAATGTACTATAAAAGATGCAGTGAGCTGCCAGTCAATGCCCTGCGGGGGCAGCTCTGAAATGGAGTCCTGCAAATGTTGTTTGTTTCTTTTCAGCCTAAACTGCGTGAAATTTTGAACCACATCGGAGGGTGGATGAAGGGGTACGGGAAGCTAATACAGAGCTCTGCACCCCTATGGATGCTGAATAAATACTTGTGGCCTGAATGACAGACTACTTATTGCCAAAGTCTAAAACTTTTTGTTTTGAGATGTTGGTTTTCTGTGGCTCCTGCAGTTTTTCAAACAATTACTCCAATTACCATCATCATCCTTAAGAGAAAGCCAGACGCTACTCCTGAGCGGCTCTCCCTGTGGCCTGTGAGGAGAGAGGCTGCCTGGGAGGTGCCCCCTTCTGCATTCTGCTTGGGTTTACCTTCTGGACACGAGAAGGATGGTTAGCCTCAGGAAGAGGAAGGAACTGGACTGACTGGGGAAGCATCTGGTTTCACGGGAAAACTTGGTCTTTTACGGGCCTGAGTTTTGCTCACAGCTCTTCTGCTCTCTAATTGTGTGGCTTGGGCAAGATTTTGTTGCTTCTTAGACACTCCACTTTCTCATCTCTACTACAGGGAAATAATGAGAGGATTAAATGAGACAGTGTAAGGCACAGCACTTACTAAATGGTAGCTATTGTTATTTTCATTACTGATGAGGCAGTAACCACAAAAGCATTACTTACTGAATATATACTCTTAGAAGTCTGAGAGATTTTATATCATTTGTTGCCACTTAAGTAGACTTTTTTTTTTTTAACTTTAGATCTCATAGATCAATCCAATAGTGTCCACTTTTCACTTAGTGGCTGCACATACCGTTTGAATGGAAACTAATACCTTCTCCAGCATTTCTTCTTCAGCTGTCTTATTCTCCCAGAGTCTGTACTGCACATTACCTCAGATTATCTCATTGATTACTTAAATCCTGTTGTCTAAATAAAATATTGTAAAATTCTAGAATCTATCTTCTATGTCTAGAGCCAGTTAGCCCCAAGGGGGATTATTATTATTATTATTATTATTATTATTCTCAAAAGAGCTATACTACCTGGAATTAATGTTGACACTCTCCATTTTCAGAAACTAGACAGCATGAAATACTCCTCTTGGGCCATCCTTTTCCATATAGTGGCAGGTGTTTTAATGTGCAAAGCACAAAACTGGTCTTGACCGGTGAAATGTGCTTTAGAGTTGTAGCAGATGGTTCATCCTTAGAGGGAGAATGGGCTTTTCTGTTTACTGTGTTTCAATTTTTAAAAAGTTAAAATTAAAGTTTTGTTGTCATGAATTAAAACACCACATAATGAAACTGAAGTAAATTAATTTCTGTAGTAAATTAATTTCTGTAGATTCTATGAGACAATAACACAGGAAAAAAACAAAAAAGAGGAAAAAAAAACATGACCAACACTTCAATATGGAAACTCAAAATTTCCATCACTCATTCCAATTTTTTTTTTTCCAGAGAGCCCCAAACTCCTATTGGACCTTGAAGGGGAGACATAATCCAGAATGTAGGACATAACACATGCACCATCAAGGGAAAGAGAGCCAACGGGGTAGAAAACAGGTTCTGTCACATACATTCTGTATGGCTTTAGGCAGGTTATGTAATCCCTTTTAATATGATTATCTGTAAAATAAGATTAATAATAACACATTTTGGCCTGGTTGTTTCTAGGAAAAAAGAAAGAAAAAGTAGCTTCTAGAAAAGCTCCTAAATAGTGTCAGGCACCACCACCTTAAAATACGAATAATAGGACCTATCATCCCAAAGGTTAGCTGTAAGGATTAAATGGGTTAATGCATATAAATCACTTAAAACAATGCTCTATCCAAAATATGAAAAACACTAAGTGTTTCAGATACCTTATCTCATTTATTTCCCCTAACAAGTGAAAGAGATAGCTACTATTATAATATCTTCTATACATGAGGGAATTAATCATCAAGAGTTTAATCTTGGAGTTATAAAATTATTAAGTAGTAGAATTGTTATTCAAAACTAGCTGTAATTCAGAACTCTGACTTTTAATTGCCTTTCTTGAAAAACACATATGGCCAAAACTGGTTCGGCTCAGTGGATAGTGCGTCAGCCGGTGGACTGAAAGGTCCTGGGTTCAATTCCGGTCAAGGGCATGTGCCGTGGTTGCGGGCACCTCTCCAGTGTGGGGTATGCAGGAGGCAGCTGATCGATGTTTCTAACTCTCTATTTCTCTTCCTTCCTCTCTGTAAAAAAAAACAATAAAATATATATTTTTAAAAACACAAAAACATATGGTCACGCACACACACACACAGCCTGAGCATGGTCACATTGGTATGACCTTAAGCATGTAGAAAATAAAGACTAGAAGATGGGGTAGGGAAGGTGAGATGTAATAGATATTGAAACTGATAAGGTATAATAGGACCAAATATTTAACTTTATAAAGATTTCCATTAATTTTTGTTTTATATACATTGAGTCTTTGTTTCTGTTTCATTGCTAGTGCTTCATCTATCATTGTAAACATTACCAAATTGTGCTTTTTCAGGTGTTGAAAATTATCATGAATACATGAAAGCTGGCCCAATTATTGTGCAGTTCAGAAAGATTTAGCTAAATGTAGATTATTGTGCATTTGGAATATTCATGTCAACACCTGGTTGTGTGAAGGCCAGAAAATTGCAATTACAGAAAGTGAATTATGAAATTCAGACCAGTACACCTAGTAGGCAGTTAATAAATGTTTTTAAAAATAAATGCATGAAAAATTATGGGACAGTCTTTTATTTAAATGCTATGGGCCTTAATACAATGGTGATCTGCATAGAATAAACCAAAACCATTTTGAAAATAAAACAGCATTTTTAAGGGCTTATGCTTATCTATGCAAATTAAATGATTCTCCAAACATATTTTCAGTAATAGCTTTTATTAAAAAGTCACCACTCCTGCTATTTTCCCCTACTATTGCTTTCATGCAAGCAGTACAAAAACATCTTTTCACATTCTTCCCACCTGATGTGATGTGTCAACACTGACCTAAGGACTTTCTCCTGTTAAGTATGTTATGTATTTATTTGCAATGCCTCTCTCTTACAGTATGCAAAGACACTCAAAATAGAGGACCTGGCAGTATTATACTTTGGCCCATTTGGTTTAGAGCATTTTCTTACAGTATCAGTCATCACATTTATGCTCTGAGCACCACGGATGCATATTTTTGGACTTTTTTCTGGATGTGTTATAAGACAATGGTATCAACCATCTTTCTCTAGCAATCTATTGGCGCACTTAGTACACTTTTCTCCACTATCATGAATGCTTTCGTAATAGACTTTAGTCAATTATATAATTGAGCTTTCATTATCACATTTATAATTTGATTCATTAAAGGTTAAAGGCATGGACAGATCTGCATTTTTAGAATGGCAGCTCTGCTCATGAAATGGAGGGTGGATTAAAGAGGAGACATATTAGCAGCCAAGAGATGAGCTAGAAGGTTATTGGGAGAGACAATGAAGGGTTAAACTTTGGGATATGAATTAGAAAAAATTCAATATTTGAGAAGTAAAATTGATTTAAAAATTAGACAATTATTTGTGATCAGAATTGATGAATCAGAAGAGATCACTGATGGCTTCTGGCTTTGGAGACCAGCATAAGTGATGGTGAAGCTGGTGAAGACCAAGGAGCATTCTTACTTGGGTTCACGGTGAGGCAGATAACGAACTTGATTTTAAGCATGGCAAAGCTGAGGTAGTAAATGTCCAGTGGACAGTTAAACACTAAATGTCCAGTGAACAGTTAGAACTCAAGAGAGAGATTAGGGCTGGCTTTGAATCTGGTAACCAAATTGATAAGACATAGGAGTGATGCTTTAGAAGAATAATGTTTAACAATGATATTCTAGACTGGTTGTGGGATGAAGAAATAAGGAAAACTCTCCTTTTTTCTTTTCCTCCACCATATTTACCATATGCAGGCTCTTCAGGATCATTGCCTGAGAAATAATGCCATTTATACCAAGAGAGTCCGTTTTTGAATAATATAAAGCTTAGAACCAGTCAGAATTGGGTCCCAATAGTACCTCTGAGTTTCACTCACCAGGTAGCCTTGAGATATTCAGTTAGCCTCTCTAAATCCAAGTTTTCTATCTGTAAAATGACAATGATAATTCTGACTTCATAAGATAATCCTGAGAACTAAATTTATGTAAAATACTTATTACAGTGCTTCAAACTAGCAAATGTTCATTCAGTAAATGGCTATTTTACCGCAAGTGGGTTAGATTATAGACCAAATAGGCATTTGTGTACTGTTCTAAAAAAATGTACTATGCTTCTATAGGAAATGTCCATGTTCCGAGCAAATTGGCTTTGATACTATGGTCTTCATTATATAAATATTTAAATTCTTACTTTAAAAACTCAATTTACTTTTCAAAGAAATAGATGATTTTTCCAATTGCCAATTATTTTAGCCACCATCTTAGTTTCATAACTAATATAAATTCCACCCTGAATTGAGAGTTCCTTAGAAGTAAGGACCATGTCTTATTGAATAATCATTTATTGAGCATCTATCTGCCAAAAACTGGACATAAAATTATACTGATAAGGGGCTTAAATTCTACCTGGGGAAAATGCAAATATAACCCAAAATAATGTGTGTTATAATAAAGATGTGTACCAAGGACTATGGAACAATCTGGCCAGTGTGGCTAAGAGGTTGAGTGTTGACCTATGAACTGGGAAGTCATAGTCCAATTCCGTGTCAGTGCACATGCCCAGTTTTGGGGCTTGACTTCATTGGGGTGTGCAAGAGGCAGCCAATCAATGATTTTCTGTCATCACTGATGTTTCTCTCTCCCTCTCTCTTCCTCTCGAAAATGAATAAAAAATATGCAGCATAGTGGAAGAAGAAATTCATATCATCTGCATTGACAAAAAAACCTTAGTAAAGAGGGTGATGTTTAGACAAAATGTGCATCAAAGTCAATAATTAATAAAAAGACATTAGGGAATAGGGAGGTATAATATTTATAAGTAGACAAAGATTTATTTGGACTTTGAATACAGAAGATGATGATAAAAGGTGGAACAGCTTGACATGCATCTAGGCATGTATGCAATGGTAAAATTTCTTATTAATAAATAAAGCTGATTGATGGGAAATAAGATCAGAGAGTGCTACCCCAGATCTAGCCTCCGCAGATCCTTGGGAACTAAGTAAGAAGGTCCTGAATTTGGAAGTTCCAATGATTTAATGCAGTAAGCAAAAAATGAGGGATTATACACTTTGAAACTAAGGTACCCTATGGAACATGGTAAAAGAAGTGTTGGAGGAAGGTTTTCCATCAGGGATGTTGTAGATAAAGATGGCATATTGAGTCATCTTGAAAATGATTTCAATAAAGTGTGTGTGTGTGTGGTGTGTGTGTGTGTGTGTGTGTGTGTGAGAGAGAGAGAGAGAGAGAGAGAGAGAGAGAGAGAGAGAGAGAGAGAGAGAGAGAGAGAGAGAGAGAGAGAGAGAGAGAGAGAGAGAGAGAGAGAGAGAGAGAGAGAGAGAGAGAGAGCGCGCGCGCTGTTGTATGTCTAGGGCTGGTACAGCTTTGGAGAGAAAATATAAAGATGTAAAAATGACATTTTGTGAATATCACCTGGGGTATTTGAACAATAATATCGCTAATAAATATAGCAAAGGTGACATGGAAGATTATGAATTGTTGGGCAACTTCAAGCATACCAACATTTATGTCATGGGGTAGCTGGAAGGAGAAGAGAGAGAGGAAAAAATTGAAAACCTTTTTGAAAAAATAATGACAGAAAACTTCCCTAACTTGATGAAGGAAATAGACAAGTTTCAGGAAGCACAGAGAGTCCCAGAACAAGATGAATCCAGAGGCCCACACAAAGACACATCCTATTTAAAATGCAAAAGGTTAAAGACAAAGAGGGAATCTTAAAAGCAGTAAGAGAAAAGCAGTTGGTTACCTACAAGGAAGTTTCCCATAAGACTGTCTGCTTGAAACTTTGTAGGCCAGAAGGGAGGGCAAGAAATATTTTAAGTGATGAAAAACAAGGACCTGCTACCAAGATTATTCTACCCAGCAAAGCTATCCTTAGAAACAAAGGACAGATAAAGAACTTCCCAGATAAGAAAAAGATAAATTAGTTCATCATCACCAAACCAGTATTATGTGAAATATTAAAGGTTCTTCTTTGAGAAGAAGAAAAAAGATTAAAAGTATGAACAATAAAATGACAACAAATACATATCTATCAATAATTAAATTTAAAAAACAAAATAAATGAACAAGCAGAACAAAAACAGACTTATAGATACAGATATCATTTTGACTGTTGCCAGATTGTAAGGGGGGGAGGATAGGAGGATGGGTGAAAAAGGTAAAGAGATTAAGAAATACAAATTGCTTGTTACAGAATAGTTGTGGATGTACAGTATAGGGAATATAGTCAATAATCTAATAACTATGTATGGTGTCAGATGGGAGCAAAATTTACCAGGATGATCATTTAGTAAATTATGTAATGTTTAGTTACTGGGGTATACATCTGAAACTAATGTAATAATATAATATCAACTGTAAACTGAAAAATTAAAAAATAATTTAAATTTTAAAAAATGAATACATTGCCGAAACCGGTTTGGCTCAATGGATGGAGCGTCGGCTTGGGGACTGAAGGGACCCGGTTTCGATTCCGGTCAAGGGCATGTACCTTGGTTGCGGGCATATCCCCAGTGGGGGGTGTGCAAGAGGCAGCTGATCGATGACTCTCTCTCATTGATGTTTCTGGCTCTCTGTCTCTCTCCCTTTCTCTCTGTGCAAGAACAATAAAATATATTAAAATAAATAAATAAATAAAAAATGAATACATTGATTAACTTTACCATTTACACAACCAATGGACACAAGACACTGATGGGGGGGGATGAGGGAATGTGACAGGGGGTAAGGGAGCCTGGAAGAAGGTCAGTGGGGGGGAAAAGGAGATATATGTACCACTATATGTAATACTTTAAACAATAAAATTAAATTTAAAAAAAACTTTACCATTTACTTTGTCTACATTCTGAAATATGCCTATTTTTATATGACAGAGCTTTTTAGGCAGCAGTTACTACTTGTCAAGACATTCCTATGAAAGTCTGATATCCTACATTGAAATAATTTTCTTAAAGAAATCTTTATTGTTGAAAGTATTACATATGTCCCATTTTTGGACATAAACTTTAAACTCCATTAAAAAAAAAGAAGAAGAAGAAGGAGAAGCACAATGTTGACATTTAATAATATATTATTATCTGCTCAAATAACTGAGTCCAGAATTATCAGAAAACTAGCCTAAGTCCTAGATGGAGTTGTCAGTAAACAAGAATGGAATCCACTTTCTTTGTTGCTGTTAACCTTCTAATATTGATAGAGGGGGAAAAGTTCTAAACAAGGCCATGTCATTCTAGACAGTAAAACTATGATTCTGTTTATCTTGTGATATTCAGTAGAACAAATTTTATGGATCTAAGAGATCAAGGAAAATAGTGAGAAATCATGTTTCCTGTCTATTAAGGTGTATGTTTTTCACTTTAAAAATTTGATCTTAAAAGAAGGGTGATTAGGAGGTGGTGGGGGGAATAAGAGAGAAAATTAAAAAAAAAAAAGAGAGAGAGAGAGAAAATTAGTTCAATCATTCATAGCAACATATTTACTTCTCCTGAAAAAAAAAAAAGACTTTCATTGCAAAGGGATTAAAAAATAAAATGTTTGAACATCCTTCCTTGACTAGATTCCTGGCTTTAATGTGAGAATAAAATATGCTTTTACAAAATAAAAGTTTTGATTTGGGGGTAGAATATCAAGGCCTTCAACATATCCTAAAGAATGAATGTGACCCTCACATACTAGGACTTGCTTGAGCACTTTTAGAAAGAGCAAGGGAGTTTGTGCAGTAAGGGAGTTTAAAATGTTGGAGAGAAACCAAGATGGCAGCAAAAATAAACACCTTGCACAACCACTTCAAAACTACAACTAAAAGACAAAACGGACATCATCCAGAACCACAGGAAGGTTGGTTAAGTGGAAATTCTACAACTAGAAGGGAAGAGAAAAGCACACTAAGACTCAGAGGAGCTGTGGAAGTAAAGTGCAGAGAGGTACAGAGGTGCGCACGTAGAAGGCTGGCAACTGAGTACATGGCTGACTTTTTCAATCTGCAGGGAAACACAGCTCCCAACTGCTCTGAACTCCAGTTCCAGATGAAACTATGGGGACCCAGACTCATATGGGGAGAAACTGGATTGTCTGACAGCAGGCAGAATGCAAGGGCAGCTTTCTCTCAGAGGTGCTTGCAGCAATTACCAAGGAACACTGAGACCTTGGATCCTCTTAGAGCAGGGCTGATGGAAAGCCATTACTGTTTTCTCTGTCCTGAGACTCTGCCCCATCCAAGCTGTGCACAGAGGATTTTGCATATGAATGGTCTGGTCCTTTGAAATCTAAACTTACCTATCAAATTGCAGCTGAGTCAGAGAGACCCAGAACATCCAAAAGAAGGCCCAAAGCTTCAAAGCAGCTTGCATTTCTTCATAGCTGGGCCTCATCTGGGAACCTCCAAAACCCAAACAAAAAAGAAGAATCTGCAGATCTCTCATAGCTCCTGCTGGGTGGCCTCAGGCAAGGCTAAATTAGCACCTCCTTGGAGACCCAAGAGCCAGTGTGCCCAGGGGTCAGAATAGGACCATCCAGATTACAACTGCTCAGATCCATAAGAGCACACTCAGGGCATAGATTTAGTGAGCACCAAAGCCTCACTTAAGCAAGTCTTGCCTCATAAGGGTGTCTCCAGCACAGAAGTTCTTCCATCATAGACACAGCTGATCTTCACAGCCAATTGGCCTGGAAGTCAATTCCTCCCAGTGATACCAACAACAATCAAGGCTTAACTACAACAAAACTGTGCACACAAACCACAAATGGGTGCACCAAGAGTGTCCACTTCAGGTAACTGGAGAGACTGAACCTATAGGGGCTCTATAGGACACCTAGCACACAAAGCCACTCTATCAACACAGGGAAGCAGCCAAAATGTGGAGACAAAAAAACAGGTCACAAATAACAGAAATGGAGGAAAGCAAGCTACTGAATATAGACTTAAAAACCACAGTTATAAGGTTTTTCAAGAATTTTCTAGAAAAGGCCAATAACTTTAGAAAGACTCTTGAGGATATGAAGAAAAGAAAAAAAAAAACCCTAGAAATTAGACTTAAAAAAAACAACAAAAAAAAAACCCTAGACTTAAATAAATAAAAAAATAATATACAGAGATCCAACAGCAGACTAGGAGATCACAAAACAAAACAAAAAAAAGAGTCAAAGATTTGAAATACAAAGAAGCAAAAACACCCAACTGGAAAAGCAGAAAGCAAAATTAACCCAAAAATATGAAGATAGTGTAAGGAGTCTCTGGGACAACTTCAAGTGTAGCAACATTCGATTTATGGAGGTGCCAGAAGAGAGAAAGCAAGATACTGGAAACCTATTTGAAGAAATAATGACAGAAAACTTCTCCCACCTGGTGAAAGAAATAGACTTACAGGTCCAGGAAGCACAGAGAGCCCTGAACAAAAGGAATTTAAAGAGGACCACACCAAGATACATCATAATTAAAATGCCAAGAGCAAAAGACAAAGAGAGAATATTAAAAGCAGCAAGAGAAAAACAGTTAGTTACCTGCAAAGGATTATCCATATGACTGTCTGCTGATTTCTCAACAGA